>NC_083589.1:39110834-39428334 GCF_027579695.1 Neoarius graeffei | reverse complement strand
CTGGAACTGCTTTGGTGGAAAAGGGGTATATGTGTCAGCCCTGTGATGATCTGGTGACTTGTCCAGGGTGTACCCTGCCTCTCACCCACAGTCAGCTGGGATAGGCTGCAGCTTACCCGCTACCCTGTACAGGATAAGCGGCTACAGATAATGGATGCATGGATGAATGGAAGACACTTTGGGGCCCTTATTTTAAACAACACTGAACTATAAAACAGAGTTGTTCTATATTATACACAATGGTTTTCGTTGTAACCAAGCAGGAGTTGCACTGGTTCCATCTGGTTAGTGAGTTATGTTTGCCTCCATTTAATTATCAGTTGTGGCTGCCATTTTGCCAGAATGAAACCATGCAGCCTCACCAGCCCTTTACTTATGTCACACTTCTCTACTTGACATATACCTCCCTGGATGAATCACAAATGACTCCCTATTTCAGTGCACTGCATATAGGGCATGAAACAAAAAATTATACACTATATGTAATGGGACTACACTATATGTCATCATTTTGGTTTGAGGAATCAGTGACTGGCGGCACGGTGGTGTAGTGGTTAGTGCTGTCGCCTCACAGCAAGAAGGTCCTGGGTTCGAGCCCCGGGGCCGGCGAGGGCCTTTCTGTGCGGAGTTTGCATGTTCTCCGTGTGGGGGTGCTCCGGTTTCCCCCACAGTCCAAAGACATGCAGGTTAGGTTAACTGGTGACTCTAAATTGACCGTAGGTGTGAATGGTTGTCTGTGTCTATGTGTCAGCCCTGTGATGACCTGGCGACTTGTCCAGGGTGTACCCCGCCTTTTGCCCATAGTCAGCTGGGATAGGCTCCAGCTTGCCTGTGACCCTGTAGAAGGATAAAGCGGCTAGAGATAATGAGATGAGAATCAGTGACTATTTTCAAAGCCAGTAGCCTAGGCTTCATTTTTTTGTGCAAATTTTACATTTTTGGAAGCATTTATTATTCTGTCAGCTATTCCATGGTCCAAACTGTTAACTCTATAAGCGCGATCCTGCACATATGGCCTAGTTTAGACACCAATATGCACACTATTTAATATCGATCCATGTCTGATGACTGCAAGACAACTTTCCACCAGCAGTTCCAGTTAACTCCGCTTTAAACATATATATTGTATTCTGTTGGTGTTTTTGTAGACTCTATGCAAACTTTAATGGTCACTTCCCCTAATCAACACCCAGTTCATCTGAAATAGAACAATCCTTCCTTGTTTCAAGGTTCCCCATTCTCCACACACCTGGCCCAACACATACAGTAAATGATTAACAATTATCTGATGAGCTGGATTTGGATTTAGCAAATTTTAAAACTGTCCACAGATCATCAGCTCCAGACGGTAGCTAAGCATGTAGCAGAAGGCTCTAGTTCAGGAATATTTAACAAAACATTGCAAAACTCAACCAGTTCATGCTCTTAGTTAGTAAAGGATGTTAATATTTATTAAATCGTGAATGTAGGAAGTTTCTCTTGCTTCTTTAAAAGAAAAGAAAACCCATTTTTAAAACACAATTATGAAGATAGATTATGATATAAACTAACGATTCATGTGAATAACTGAAAATAAGGAGCTCACACAACTAAGATATCCATCTCCGACAATCGGTTTCTATGCAAAATGGATGATTTCATGGAGGCTGCCATTGAAAATATTTTAACCAATCAGAAAAATCCCCTTGATCATTTCCGGCAATGCTCTGATGTCATTTGGGCGCAAGACACGGAAGCTCCGCATAGCGAGTAAGACTTGAAGCTGCCCCTGGCTGGAGATTATTTCATTAAAAGTTTATATGAAAAAAATAAAATTCCATTTCTCTAAGAAAAAAATGGAGGGGGAAAGATAATACTGATGTCACTGATAAACAACGAGGGAATAGTGAACAGCTGATCTACTCCGACGTGACTGAATGCAGGGAGGTAACTTTTCATATTTATATCCCCGGTACAAGTAGTGCTGCCATGACAGCCTCGTTCTGTGGATTGTAACCTTGCTAGACAACCTACAAACAGATCTGCATACAATCTGACTTACCTAAATCTAAGAGGCAAGTGCGTGAGTTTTTACATGTTCCTGGCAGCATAAGCACTCGTTAGCACGCTTAGCATGTGCTCGACTCATTCATGAAAAACTTCCTCATCAAACATCACCAGGCTAACCTACCGTAATTACCGTGGTAGACAGTCCAACCCCCGCGGCAATGCAGAAAGAGGGTAAACAAACACTGCTTTACGCAGCTCATGTGCTCGGAACATTTTGAAGAAAATTGTTTCACTCAAACAACTCCGATGCACCGGGCATTAGGAATACCGTACAAGCCAGCGCTGAATCCAGCTGCGGTTCCCACAACCTTCAGCCAAAAAGCGGACAAGACAAACGAGACAATATGGTCAGTAGTCCGCAAAAGATAAGTTCAAAGGGTAAGAAAACACTTTTTATGGCTTCCCTAACTTTTTTATTAAGCATGATATGTTATTTTGAGTTCCTTTGGGCATAAACGTAATAATTGCTGATGCAGCTAAGCGGCTTGATGTTTGTTGGGTGTCTTGCTTTGATTTAGTGTTGTCAGAAAAGCCTCAGTAATGACTAACTAAAACAACTCTATAAATATTGTTCACTTGTGTGTAATTAATTGATATGGTAATGCTTGTTTATCATGATCATCATCATTATTCGTGTCTGTATTCGTGTCATATTCGTTATTCACAGCGGGGGCATGGTCAAGCGCCGGTCTGTGACAGGAGGGCAGAGTCAGGGAAGGTAAGTGGCAGAATCACTACACCTGACGTCAATTAATCTGTGTTTGTGTGTGTCTTCCCAGTGACCGTGCCCTATTTAAAGAGGGAGAGCAGAGAGCAGAGGGGAGCTCATCCCCGAACAAGACGCCAGTCGTGTGTGTGTCTATTTGAGTAAAGATTGTTAGGCTGAAAAGTGTAGCAATAAACGCTATTTTGAACCTGATCTCTGTCCTGCCATCCTCTGTGCTCCACCCACCCACCCTGAACCGCCACAGTGGTGCTGAAACCCGGGACTGGAGCACCAACACTGAACCGCCCCATGGAGTCTTCCCCGTTCGCCGACCTGGTCCACGCCCTCGCCACAGCCCAGCAAAGCCAGCACCAGGCGCTAGTCAAGCTCCGTAAGGAGCAGGAGCAGCGCTTCGAGGCCCTGGTGTTGGCCCAGCAAGAGGACCGACAGGCGTTCCGGCACCTCCTCGAGTCGGTGGGGACAACCGCGGGCCAGTCCCCCCTCACCCTGACAAAGATGGGCCTGCAGGATGACCCCGAGGCTTTCATCACGCTCTTTGAACAAGTCGCGGAGACCTCGGGGTGGCCAATGGATCAGCGCACGGCCCGCCTCCTCCCCCTGCTAACGGGAGAGGCACAGCTAGCCGCACTACAGCTCCCCGCCGACCGCCGGCTGGCCTACGTGGACCTTCGCCGGGCCATCCTCCAGCGTGTGGGGCGCACCCCTGAACAGCAGCGCCAGCGCTTCCGCGCTCTGCGCTTGGAGGAAGTCGGCCGGCCGTTCGCGTTTGGCCAGCAACTCCGGGACGCCTGCTGGTGGTGGCTGAGGGCCAACAACTGCGACGCCGAGGAGATCGTCGATCAGGTGGTGCTGGAGCAGTTCATCGCGCGCTTGCCAACAGGAACCGTGGAGTGGGTCCAGTGCCACCGCCCGGCATCGCTGGATCAGGCCATCGAGCTGGCGGAGGACCATTTGGCGGCTGTTCCAGGGGCAGGACAGCAGACAGCCTCTTCTCTTCTCTCTCCCCCTCCTCCTGTGTCCCGTCCTCGCCCCATTCCCCCACCGTGGAGGCGGGGGCCGGCACCACCCCAGCTGGCCCGCCGCACCCGCGGTGCCCTCCCGTTTCTCCCTTCTGTGCCTGTCTCTCCCCCCTCAGGTGAGTGAGCCCCAGAACACCGGTGCAGAGAGGAAATCCGGGCAGGTTTGCTGGCACTGCGGGGAACCAGGCCACCTCCAACAGCAGTGCACGGCAATGGAGGTGGGCGCGGTGGTTCGGATCCCCGACGCGCCAGAAGCCGCCCTCGATCGGGCCGGAGCGTATCGCATACCGGTGAGTATTCAAGGGGATACATATCAGGCGTTGGTGGATTCTGGTTGTAATCAGACCTCAATTCACCAAAGCCTGGTGCAAAACAAGACATTGGGGGGAGCACAGGGGGTGAAGGTGTTGTGTGTGCACGGGGACATTCACAGCTACCCTTTGGTGTCGGTCCACATTTTTTTCCGAGGGGAAAAATTTATAGTGAAGGCGGCGGTTAATCCTCGCCTTACCCACTCTTTAATTTTGGGGACTGATTGGCCGGGATTTCGGTATTTAATGATACACTTAGTAAAGAGTGGGTCTTGCCATTTAACAGGGGGAGGTCCCGGTGTCGCTTTGGCAGGAGCAGCTGTCACAGAGCCATCTACGTCATCTCCGCGTCAGAGTGAGGAGCCGCCGGCCCTTCCTCTCTCTATTGGGGAATCCCTCGCAGATTTCCCATTAGAGCAGTCGCGAGACGAGACTCTGCGACATGCGTTTGACCAAGTGAGAGTAATCAATGGTCAAACGCTCCAGCTGAACGCCACCCTGTCCTTCCCCTACTTCGCGATTATAAAGGATAGGTTATACCGAGTGATGCAGGACACTCAAACTAAAGAGCGAGTCACGCAACTTCTAATTCCAAAGAGCCGCCGGGAATTGGTATTCCAGGCGGCTCACTTTAATCCCATGGCTGGACACTTAGGGCAGGATAAGACACTAGCCCGAATAATGGCCCGATTCTATTGGCTGGGGATTTGCGGCGATGTTCGGCATGCCGCGAATGCCAGTTAGTAAATCCAGCGGCCATTCCAAAAGCGCCTTTGCGCCCTCTACCATTAATCGAGACCCTGTTCAAAAGGATTGGGATGGATCTCGTCGGGCCATTAGATCGGTCAGCACGAGGGTACCGCTTTATATTAGTTCTGGTGGACTATACAACGTGATACCCAGAAGCAGTGCCTCTGTGCAATATCTCAGCACGCAGTATTGCAGAGGCGCTCTTCTGCGTTATCTCCCGAGTTGGAATCCCGAAAGAGATTCTGACTGATCAAGGCACCACATTTATGTCACGGACACTGCGCAAACTGTATGGGTTATTGGGGATTAAGCCGATCCGCACCAGCGTGTATCACCCACAAACGGATGGTTTAGTGGAACGATTCAGTCGCACCCTCAAGAATATCATTAAAAAATTCGTAAGTGAGGACGCACATAATTGGGATAAGTGGCTTGAGCCCTTGTTGTTTTCAGTGCGAGAGGTCCCCCAAGCCTCCACGGGGTTCTCCCCGTTCGAATTATTATATGGGTGTAAGCCGCGCGGCATTCTAGATGTGCTGCGGGAAAATTGGGAGGAGGGACCTTCACAAAGTAAGAACGAAATTCAATACTTTATGGACCTGCACGCAAAACTCCACACGCTCACCCACCTAACCCAGGAGAATTTGCAGCAGGCCCAAGAACGGCAAGCCCGCCTGTACAACAAGGGTACGCGCCTTAGGGAGTTCACACCGGGAGATAAGGTACTCGTACTGTTGCCCACATCGAGCTCCAAATTGATCGCCAAGTGGCAAGGACCCTTTGAGGTCACACGGCGAGTCGGGGACGTCGACTACGAGGTGAGGCGAATGGACAGGGGTGGGGCGCTACAGATTTACCACCTCAATCTGCTTAAACTCTGGAATGATGAGGTCCCCGTGGCGTTGGTGTCGGTGGTTCCGGAGAAGGCAGAGCTGGGGCCGGAGGTTCAAAAAGGGGCATTGGCATCACGTACCTGTCTGGTCCCCTGTGAAGACCACCTCTCCCCGACCCAACTCACAGAGGTCGCCCAGTTGCAGACCGAGTTTTCGGATGTGTTCTCGCCCCTGCCCGGTCGCACTAACCTCATAGAGCATCACATAGAGACACCCCCGGGGGTAGTAGTGCGTAGCCGCCCTTACAGGCTACCCGAACACAAAAAAAAGGTGGTTCGGGAAGAACTTGAGACCATGCTCAAAATGGGCATCGTCGAGGAGTCCCACTGTGACTGGAGCAGCCCGGTGGTCTTGGTACCCAAGGCCAACAGGTCGGTCTGGTTCTGTGTAGACTATAGAAAAGTCAATGCGGTGTCTAAATTCGACGCGTACCCAATGCCTTGTCTTGATGAGTTGCTCGATCGACTCGGCACTGCTCGCTTTTATTCGACACTGGATTTGACGAAGGGATATTGGCAGATCCCCTTGACTCCACTATCCCGAGAAAAAACAGCCTTTTCCACACCGTTTGGTTTACACCAATTCGTCACACTTCCGTTTGGGCTGTTTGGGGTGCCCGCTACATTTCAGCGACTGATGGACAGGGTCCTCCGCCCCCACGCCACCTATGCGGCCGCCTATCTCGACAACATCATCCTCTATAGTAATGACTGGCCAAGGCACCTCGAACATCTAAGGGCCGTCCTTAGGTCGCTGAGGCGAGCGGGTCTCACAGCCAACCCGAAGAAGTGTGCGATTGGGCGGGTGGAAGTACGATATCTGGGCTTCCACTTGGGCAACTGGCAGGTGCGTCCCCAAATTAACAAGACCGCAGCAATTGCGGCCTGCCCGAGGCCCAAGACCAAAAAGGGGGTGAGACAGTTCCTGGGGCTGGCTGGCTATTATCATAGGTTTATACCTAATTATTTGGACGTCACCAGCCCGCTGACTGATCTCACTAAAAAGGGGGCACCAGATCCGGTCCAGTGGACGGAGCAATGCCAGCGGGCTTTTTCTGAGGTGAAGGCTGCACTGTGCGGGGGGCCACTTTTACACTCCCCTGACTTTTCTCTCCCCTTTATGTTGCGATGTGTCGGACAGAGGGCTGGGGGCGGTTTTGTCCCAGGAGGTGGAGGGGGAGGACTGCCCCGTCCTGTACATCAGCAGGAAGCTGTCGGTGCGTGAGGGGCGCTACAGCACCATGGAGAAAGAGTGTGTGGCCATCAAGTGGGCGGTCCTCGCCCTCTGGTACTACCTGCTGGGGCACCCTTTCACCCTCTGTTCGGACCACGCGCCCCTCCAGTGGCTCCACCGCATGAAGGATGCCAACGCGCGGATCACCCGTTGGTATCTGGCACTCCAACCCTTCAATTTCAAGGTGGTCCACAGGCCGGGGGCGCAGATGGTCGTGGCGGACTTCCTCTCCCGTCAAGGGGGGGAGTCGGCTGCAGGCCGGACAGCCGCCTGGCCTGAGTCGGGCGGTGGGGGTATGTGGCAGCGGGGGCGTGGTCAAGCGCCGGTCTGTGACAGGAGGGCGGAGTCAGGGAAGGTAAGTGGCAGAATCACTACACCTGATGTCAATTAACCTGTGTTTGTGTGTGTCTTCCCAGTGACCGTGCCCTATTTAAAGAGGGAGAGCAGAGAGCAGAGGGGAGCTAATCCCCGAACAAGATGCCAGTCATGTGTGTGTCTATTTGAGTAAAGATTGTTAGGCTGAAAAGTGTAGCAATAAACGTTATTTTGAACCTGATCTCTGTCCTGCCGTCCTCTGTGCTCCACCCACCCACCCTGAACCGCCACAGTGTCATTGTCAAAAATACTCCAGGAAATCAGAGAAGAAATATCACTGGCTCTATGGTCCATTTTGTTGACATGTATTGTAAGTGATGTCACACTTTACGGAAACCATTCGGAGTTATTTTGGGTATACAGGAATTTGTTTGTGGAATAGCCAACCTCGATCAGTACAGTCTAGTTAAACACGTGATAATTTTAAGAAACAAGTGAAACAGTTTTTATGGAGTAAATTCCAAACCTAGTTTTATGATCTCATCTCATTATCTCTAGCCGCTTTATCCTGTTCTACAGGGTCACAGGCAAGCTGGAGCCTATCCCAGCTGACTACGGGCGAAAGGCAGGGTACACCCTGGACAAGTCGCCAGGTCATCACAGGGCTGACACATAGACACAGACAGCCATTCACACTCACATTCACACCTACGGTCAATTTAGAATCACCAGTTAACCTAACCTGCATGTCTTTGGACTGTGGGGGAAACCGGAGCACCCGGAGGAAACCCACACGGACACGGGGAGAACATGCAAACTCCGCACAGAAAGGCCCTCGCCAGCCACGGGGCTCGAACCTGGACCTTCTTGCTGTGAGGCGACAGCGCTAACCACTACACCACCGTGCCGCCCCTAGTTTTATGATGTGCATATAATTAATTTTGAATTTGGTGCTATTTCTGTAATCTAATTGTGCTCTGTGATAATTACAGTTAGTATATTTTTTGTTTATGACTTTCATCATTGTTTATACAATTTTGTCAATTTATTATTGTCTCTTATATTTTATTGTTTCCTGCTGTCATCAAGTGGACCACATTGGAAATGTGTATTTTATACTTTGTGTTATCCTCAGTGCTATTTATACTGTATCTTTTACATGTATGAATTTTACCAAATAAATCCATACCATACCAGCAGCTCGGGTGTTTCTGGCAATATTTCCGCCTTTTTTTGTACAAGTGCATTCCACTGTAATATTTACCTGAATCCTGTATAGTAAAGCAGTGTTTGTTTACCCTCTTTCTGCGTTGCCGCGAGGGTTGGACTGCCTACTACGGTAATTATGGTAGGCTAGCCTGGGGATGCGGAAGCTTTTCATGAGCCGAGAGCATGCTAAGCGTGCTAACGAGTAGTATAACACATAGTTTCAGCCTCGTTTTACAGGTAAAGAGTTCAGGTTTGTCCATAAGTCAGGGTTGCAGCTCATTAATACACTATTTCAGATGTATAGTGATAAAAATCGACATTGTCACCTTAGTAGACCTTTGCGTTGCCCCTTCATTACTGGAGCGCTACACTCAGCCTTGCACCCAAATGACGTCACGCATCGCCCTTCCAACAGGCAACATGGCAGCTTCCTGGTGGCAATAGAGTAGCGATACAAAAACGCTCACAACTTTCTTATAAATGGTCAAACATGCCTGAAAATTTTCTTACAGGCTCTCAATATTACAAGTTACCAACCCATGCATGTATTTACTTTATATTTTCCATTCCTTTAAGTGTTTGGATACTCACAGAGAAATGAGTGTCTGTGAATAATAACGCAACATGTTTTGTGGTTCCGGTTTCCAATGTTCCTTTTTTTTTTTTTACATTTTAAGAATTGGTTAAATTAAAGCTAAGTTTAAACTGTTAAAATGTATTACGTGTTTTTCATTAATAAATCAAACATTAAACAAAGGCCAACATAGCTGGCACTTAGTATTTTGGTCTATTTTCTAAAACGCTGAATAATATGCCACTTTCTAAGAAAATGCCAAGCTCAAATATGTGTCTGTGAACATACTGGGTGAGCAGTGATGCTAATACTGACAGGATTGAACAGATGCAGTCATTAAATGCATGCTACTTTGCTAATAAAGCAAATCACTTTCCACCAGTAAGTGTTCAAACCATCTGTGGTTCTGTAGACTTTCATTTAATTCTGCAGGCTGGGCCAAGTGTGGAGGAAGCAGCTTGAGGGAATAAAGAGGTGGGTAGTAGATTTGTAAACATGAAATGCATATATGTTCAAAAATTATGAACACCAAAAGATAATCAAGAAATGCAAATGGTTGCTGCTTCTTGAATCAGTAACAGCTACAGTGGTGCTTGAAAGTTTGTGAACCCTTTATAATTTTCTATATTTCTGCATAAATATGACCTAAAACATCATCAGATTTTCACACGAGTCCTAAAAGTAGATAAAGAGAACCCAGTTAAACAAATAACACAAAAATATTATACTTGGTCATTTATTTATTGAGGAAAATGATCCAATATTACATATCTGTGAGTGGCAAAAGTATGTGAACCTTTGCTTTCAATATCTGTGTGACCCCCTTGTGCAGCAATAACTGCAACTAAACGTTTCCGGTAACTGTTGATCAGTCCTGCACACTGGCTTGGAGAAATTTTAGCCCATTCTTCCATACAGAACAGCTTTAATTCTAGGATGTTGGTGGGTTTCGTCACATGAACTGCTCAGTTCAGGTTCTTCCACAACATTTGGATTGGATTAAGGTCAGGACTTTGACTTGGCCATTCCAAAACATTAACTTTATTCTTCTTTAACCATTCTTTGGTAGAATGACTTGTGTGTTGAGGGTCGTTGTCTTGCTGCATGACCCACCTTCTCTTGAGATTCAGTTCATGGACAGATGTCCTGACATTTTCCTTTAGAATTCGCTGGTGTAATTCAGAATTCATTGTTCCATCAATGATGGCAAGCCATCCTGGCCCAGATGCAACAAAACAGGCCCCAACCATGGTACTACCACCACCATGTTTCACAGATGGGATAAGGGTCTTATGCTGGAATGCAGTATTTTCCTTTCTCCAAACACAACGCTTCTCATTTAAACCAAAAAGTTATATTCTGGTCTCATCCGTGCACAAAACATTTTTCCAATAGCCTTCTGGCTTGTCCACGTGATCTTTAGCAAACTGCAGATGAGCAGCAATGTTCTTTTTGGAGAGTAGTAGCTTTCTCCTTGCAACCCTGCCATGCACACCATTGTTGTTCAGTGTTCTCCTGATGATGGACTCATGAACATTAATATTAGCCAATGTGAGAGAGGCCTTCAGTTGCTTAGAAGTTACCCTGGGGTCCTTTGTGACCTTGCCGACTATTACACACCTTGCTCTTGGAGTGATCTTTGTTGGTCGACCACTCCTAGGGAGGGTAACAATGGTCTTGAATTTCGTCCATTTGTACACAATCTGTCTGACTGTGGATTGGTGGAGTCCAAACTCTTTAGAGATGGTTTTGTAACCTTTTCCAGTCTGATGAGCATCAACAACACTTTTTCTGAGGTCCTCAGAAATCTCCTTTGTTCGTGCCATGATACACTTCCAAAAACATGTGTTGTGAAGATCAGACTTTGATAGATCCCTTTTCTTTAAATAAAACAGGGTGCCCACTCACACCTGATTGTCATCCCATTGATTGAAAACACCTGACTCTAATTTCACCTTCAAATAAACTGCTAATCCTAGAGGTTCACATACTTTTGCCACTCACAGATATGTAATATTGGATCATTTTCCTCAATAAATAAATGACCAAGTATAATATTTTTGTCTCATTTGTTTAACTGGGTTCTCTTTATCTACTTTTAGGACTTGTGTGAAAATCTGATGATGTTTTAGGTCATATTTATGCAGAAATATAGAACATTCTAAAGGGTTCACAAACTTTCAAGCACCACTGTAGCTGCAGACATGCAGGCGAAGCCTTATGACAGTCAAAGCTTCCCTTTGAATAAGAAATCCCAGGTTAGATGGAAGTGAAAGCAAATTTGGGAACACTGAATTTTTAAAACAATGAACAATTGGAAACGATTCAGTTCTAATCATCCTTTATCCACCACTGAACCCCATGTCATATTAATTGCAGCCTAGTTTTATGCCAGATGCCCTTCCTGCCACAACCCTCCCATTTCTAGGAGTGGAAAACAACCATTCATACCTATTTTTTTTTTCATTTCCATTTCCGGTTGAGAGTACACTGCTCTGAGCATTCTGGCTGCCGCTTCTCACCAGAGCTTTTTTGTTTTTAATTTAATTTAATTTTTAGTTTTTCTTTTTGCATTTGTGTGGTTTGATGTTTGTTTTTGTTTGAGTGTTTTTGTCCACAGATGTGGTGTAGCTCTGGACCCAGTTTTGGGCATCGGTTCCCTCCAGGCCTTGGTTCGCTGTAGGTGATGCCTGTGCTCCTAGCTATGGACTGCAGTGAGCTTGTTGCTCATTTTAACTTTGTGGTTGTCCAGCGCTCTGTACAGCAGTGCTTTAGTGCTTGGTGTGATGTTCCAAGTGATGTTGCTCTGTGGCGTCATGGCGGCTGTACAGGCGGTTTGGTACATACCAGCGCTCTGCGTGGCTGTGCGTCTGTGCTTGCTTTGTGGATCCATGGCATGGTGTTCCGAGTGATGTTTCCCGGTGCCGTCGTGGCAGCTGTGCTGGCAGTGTGGGACTTGTTTTCGTGCGCCTTTTGGTAGAACTGTGGCTGCTACACCATTGGAATGACATCTGGCTTTTATTTGGTGGACTTTTTTCCCCCTATACTGTAATTGTAAAGTGACCTTGGGTTCTGAAAAAGGCGCTATATCAATTGAACTTATTATTTTATTTATTATTATGGACAATTTATAGCCAGTTAAACTAACCGCATGTCTTTGGACTGTGGGGGAAACCGGAGCACCCGGAGGAAACCCACACAAACACAAAGAGAACATGCAAACTCCATGCACAAAGGCCCTCGTTGGCCAATGGGCTTGAACCCAGAACCTTCTTGCTATGAGGCAACAGTGTTAACAGTGCTAAACCCCAAGCCAGCCTATAAATAAGTCAGTGCGAAGCAATTCTTAATTTCTATTAACATTAAAATTGGTAGGAAGTGTCTTACTGAGATAAATTGCTTATCTTTCATTAAAAAGTATGGATTAAAATCAGAAGTATTTTTATTTAATACAGAAAAGAAAGGATTGTTATCAGTTTCTCATAATGCTACTCGTGTTAGGGACCACACAATGATATGTTGTTTCGGTTTAAGACAAAATCTTCAAGAGGCAATGCTGCTCTATGAAAAGTTATGTTCAACAGGCTATATCACATTGCATGACACTTGAGATCCATCCATCCATTATCTGTAGCCGCTTATCCTGTTCTACAGGGTCGCAGGCAAGCTGGAGCCTATCCCAGCTGACTACGGGCGAAAGGCGGGGTACACCCTGGACAAGTCGCCAGGTCATCACAGGGCTGACACATAGACACAGACAACCATTCACACTCACATTCACACCTACGGTCAATTTAGAGTCACCAGTTAGCCTAACCTACATGTCTTTGGACTGTGGAGGAAACCCACGCGGACACAGAGAGAACTTGTCGGCCGCTGAGCTCGAACCCAGGACCTTCTTGCTGAGCTGACAGTGCTAACCACTACACCACGGTGCTGCCGACACTTGAGATAAACCACTCTTTTTTTTTTCATGAATTCGCCATGGTGTTGGTCCATTTGGCGTTCCATAGTGCACAGATCCTGATGTAGACCCTGGAGTGACTGTGAAAAGTAACCAACTATAATTTGTCTCTTACAGAAGCCTGTACAGAGAGGATATGTCCCCACACACACACAAAACATCTATGTGAACCACCACTAAAGACAAATACATCTTAAATGCACATGATTTATTTCAAGAAAGATCTGAGCAACAGGTAAAAACTCTCAGTGACAGTATTATTTCGTGAAGGTCTGCAGATTTCATGCATTTTAAACGCACGCTGTCTTCTTGCTGAAGAAGTTTTGCATTTGTATTGTATTAATCATGACGTGTTTTTTTTTTTTTTGTAATGTAAGGTCGGGTGCATATCTTGAATTTGGTTAGTGCTCGTCCCTTTAGTTCAGCGTGAGCGTCTGCGCACGTCAGTCCGGGGAGGGCAATGAGATGCTGCTTATTAATGCTGTGCGTGTGACAACAGGCAGCCAGGAGCAGAGCAGACCGCCAGCGCGCGCGGACGCGACGGGGCGACAAAGCAGAGCGCGCGCGCGTGTGTGTGCGTGTGCGTGTCTACCGGCGCAGGGGGGATAAAAAAAAAAATGCGTGACAAAACAAAACAGTGACAGCGTGAAAAGGCGAGTCGGAGAGAAAGACAGAGAAAAGGATAAGCGAGGAGACACAGACAGAGACGGGTCTTTCACAGACCTAAAGCGCGCGCAGAAACGGCGAGGCAGTCGGAGCAGGCAGGCACCGAGCAACATCGCCCTGATTTAGGGCGCTGGGAAAAAGATGACCGTGGTGCCCGGGGAGAACCTGGACGAGACCGTGGCCTTGGCCGCCCTCTGTCACGACGCTTACGAGGCCGAGAGAGCGGATCAGGAGTGCTGCGAGCGCGTGGTCATCAACATCTCAGGCCTGCGCTTCGAGACGCAGCTCAAGACTCTCGCGCAGTTCCCAAGCACTCTGCTCGGAGACCCGAGGAAACGGATGCGCTTTTTCGACCCGCTCAGGAATGAATACTTCTTCGACCGCAACCGG
Organism: Neoarius graeffei; assembly: GCF_027579695.1. Taxonomy (NCBI): domain Eukaryota; kingdom Metazoa; phylum Chordata; class Actinopteri; order Siluriformes; family Ariidae; genus Neoarius; species Neoarius graeffei. The sequence goes on along the minus strand of NC_083589.1, from coordinate 39,414,234 downwards.
CCGAGCTTTGACGCCATCCTGTACTACTACCAGTCGGGTGGGAGACTCCGAAGACCGGTCAACGTGCCCGTGGACATCTTCATGGAGGAGATCAAGTTTTACGAGCTCGGCGAAGACGTGATTGAGAATTTCAAAGAAGACGAGGGGTTCATTAAAGAAGAGGAGCGCCCGTTACCGGACAACGAGTTCCAGCGACAAGTCTGGCTCTTGTTTGAATATCCGGAGAGCTCAGGACCCGCCAGAGGGATCGCGATCGTCTCCGTGCTCGTGATTTTGATCTCCATAGTCATCTTTTGCCTGGAGACGTTGCCAGAGTTCCGGGAGGACGCCAGGTCATACGACGAGCACCTCATGCTGAACGGCACAACGAGCATGAAGAAGCCGAATCCGTTCACGGATCCGTTTTTCATCGTGGAGACGCTGTGCATCATTTGGTTCTCCTTCGAGCTGGTTGTGCGCTTTTTGGCGTGCCCAAGCAAGGCGGCGTTTTTCAAAAACATAATGAACACTATCGATGTGGTGGCAATAATGCCGTACTTCATCACGCTCGGTCTTGAGCTTGCCGAGCACCAAGGCAACGGGCAGCAGGCCATGTCACTGGCCATCCTGCGTGTTATCCGGCTCGTGCGCGTGTTCCGCATCTTTAAGCTCTCGCGCCACTCCAAAGGCCTTCAGATCTTAGGCAAGACACTACAGGCGAGCATGCGCGAGCTCGGCCTTTTGATCTTCTTCCTTTTCATTGGTGTCATCCTCTTTTCCAGTGCAGTGTACTTCGCTGAGACGGACGACCCCGACTCAGGCTTCAGCAGCATCCCGGACGCCTTCTGGTGGGCTGTGGTCTCCATGACCACCGTGGGTTATGGAGATATGTGCCCCGTGACCATCGGAGGCAAGATCGTAGGCTCGCTGTGCGCCATCGCCGGTGTGCTCACCATTGCACTGCCTGTACCCGTGATCGTGTCCAACTTTAACTACTTCTACCACCGAGAGACAGAGCACGAGGAGCAGCTGCAGTACACACACGTGACATGTGGTCAGCAGCCCCAGCAGCAGCAGCCTGGATATGGCGATTTCGGCAGGAGCGAGAGCAAGCCTTCCCTCTCCAAATCGGACTATCTGGAGCCGGAAGACGCGGACTCAATCAAGTACACAAACTGCAGCCCCCATAAATCCTACACGTGGAAACTCACAGATGTATGAGTGTAAAACACAGACACACCAAAAAGTGACCCGCAAACATACAGGCGCATTTCTGTGAGCACAAATCCTCATCCTGCGCTCCAGCTTGGTTAGATCTGGTTATCGAGCTCTGATTATCAGGCATCCTGCGCGTAAACGGAGTCATTTTCATTTAAAAAACTCATTAGCAGCAGATTAATCAGACGAGGAAGCGAAAACAGGATGATTCGAATCTTTCTTTCTTTCTTTCTTTCTTTCTTTCTTTCTTTCTTTCTTTCTTTCTTTCTTTTCAAATCTGTCTTCCATGTTTGCGATCATCGACATTATAAAGAGAGAGAGAGAGAGAGAGAGAGAAGAGACTACATCTCCAGCCTCAAATAATATATACAAGAAAACTACTAGGCTATAGCTAATAACCAAGCCCAACCTCGCGAAATAGCACTTTACTCATGTAATCTTAGTAATAAATAATTTATTAGGCTATTAGCTTCTGTGATTTTAAAGTTTACATATGATTTACCGATTCGGAACAAAGCGAAAAGGACCAATCATGCTATATGTTTATTATACGTTTATTATATGTTTATTATATGTTTATTATATGTTTATTTTCTACGCCTGGCGACTGCAAGGTGACGCAGTGTTGCTTTTTCTTGTTTTGTTAGACTAATGCGTTTTTTTTTGGTTTGGTTTGTTTGTTTGTTTGTTTGCCCCCTCCATGGCTGTAAAGGTCAGGTGTGATTAAATATGATCAGTAGGCACTTACCAAGGAGCACTTTCACTATACAACTGCCATCTTAATTACAATCCGTCCTGGTTTTAAACCGGTTTAAATCTCCGTTTACACTTCATTTGCCTTGTATTTTAATTTATCTCTAATTATTGCTTATCATCCAAATATAAGTGTGTAGCTAAGCCAAAATAATTTAAAAAAAAGAATATAGAAGTATTTAGGCCTGTGGTTGAATTGTAAAGAACAGGACTAGGACTAGCAGAAGCCAGGGTTTTGGCTGTGAAGATGGCAAACTGTGCAGCTTTACCAAAACGTGTTTGTGTGACCACGTTTCTAAACCTAGAGTGCCATCTATTGGACAAGAGAGAGGGGGCGGGGTCTCAGACACTCTTTGGAGACGGAAGTGTTTCTATAGCAACCTTCTAGACTGTTCTGAATCTTCTGACATCTGGCAATGGTGACGCCCAAAACTGTGTACTGCTGTACTAAATAGTAGGCTATATATGGTATCCTTTGTAGTTATACTATTTTTTTCTTTATATATAAATTTACATGTATATTCTGTTTACAGTAGTACGTGTTATGGACGTGCCTAAGGTTTTGCCTTATTTTTTCCTGATAGACAATGCCAGGTCTATTAATTTTCTTTTAATTTTGCTGCTTTAATTACATAACTCCGACTAAGTAATGTAGCCTAAATAGACAAACAAGATTAGACTGAAATAGGCCTATTCGGCAGCTATAAACGCCCAAATAGTACTTTTGCAAAGTATGTCTAAGCGTAAACAACATAAAACTGTCGCTTAATCTTGGCTTCACTTGTCAGTCTCTGTTTCTTGAGGATCTCAACATCAACATCACGGATAAAAAGTACATTAATATACCTGAAGCTTCCGACTACTGAAAAAAAAAGGAAGGAAACAAATGTTATGTGCACTGCAGCTGATTTGGAGACATTTTCACTTCAAAACAGGGTCAAAAATTAACAAACAGAGGACAACCACCATGACTGGGACTGGGACTTGCGTCTGTCGCAAGGAGCAGAGACCTGGAATCTTATTGGCTGGATTAGGAGTTTCAGCGACCAATCACTGATCAGCACAAGAGATCCATGGAACCTCTTTGATCTGCTGGACTTCTTTTCTGAGGACACTGTGGAGCAAATTCCTGCAAAAGGTGAGCTGGATTAACATTCTTGCACAGTCTTATCTGAAATCAATTGTGTGTGTGTGTTTCCAATTATCTGTAGCTGACTTATTTGAAATGTTACATTTGCCTAAAATAAATCAAACTTGAAATTCCACTTAATTAACAAGTGATCAGGAATTGATTCCAAAATGTTCAAAATTAGACATTTACATAGGCTGCTATAAAACACCAGCACCTTTCTTGGTATAAACACTAGATGGCAGCCTTTACTAAGTTTATGGTCTTCATGCACAGTTTCAACCTGATCCAGCTCATAATGAAAGGATATGCAATGAGTGGGCTGATTATCTGGATCAGGGAAGTAGGGAAACTTGGGAAAACTTAAAACTGGGCAGATTAGTGGATCAACATGGCTGGAGCTGAGAGCCCAACTTTAGAAGGTAGCCTTATGTTAATGAGATCATAAATAAAGAAAAGTGATTGTAAAATGAGGACAACATGGTGGTGTAGTGGTTAGCACTGTCGCCTCACAGCAAGAAGGTCCTGAGTTCGAGCCCAGCGGCCAGCGAGGGCCTTTCTGTGCGGAGTTTGCATGTTCTCCCCGTGTCTGCGTGGGTTTCCTCCGGGTGCTCTGGTTTCCCCCACAGTCCAATCCAAAGACATGCAGGTTAGGCTAATTGGTGAATGGTTGTTTGTCTCTGTGATAACCTGGCGACTTGTCCAGGGTGTACCCCGCCTTTCACCCATAGTCAGCTGGGATAGGGAACAGCTTGCCTGCGACCCTGTAGAACAGGATAAGCAGCTACAGATAATGGATGGATGGACTGTAAAACGTTATGTGGTTATTTATGCAGAAATGCAACAAAGACTAAATGCACCAAATAATAATAATAACCCCCAAATATGAGCGATAAAGTAAAGTGCATAGTGTTAGCACTGTCGCCTCACAGCAAGAAGGTCTGGGTTCGAGCCCAGTGGCTGACGAGGGCCTTTCTGTGTGGAGTTTGCATGTTGTCTGTGTGGGTTTCCTCCAGGTGCTCTGGTTTCCCTCACAGTCCAAAGACATGCAGGTTAGGCTAATTGGTAGCTCTAAATTGACTGAGTGTAAATGGTTGTTTGTCTCTATGTGTCAGCCCTATGATGATCTGTCAACTTGTCCAGGGTGTACCCCGCCTCTCTCCCATGGTCAGCTGGGATAGGCTCCAGCTTGCCTGCGACCCCGCACAGGATAAGTGGCTACAGATAATGGATGGATGGAACATGCGTACACATAAAATGCAAGTGCCTTACTATGTGAGCTGATCACATTATGATATTCATAACACACTAAATAGATTTATTTGAGATATTAAAGAATTTTACTCTTGATCACCTACACAAAACATTCTTCTCTGTGGCTTTCTTGTTTTGCAACCTGCAGTATTTCATAACCATGACCAACTCCACTGCAGCATAGTGCAGTGCATGAAACCATCACGAGAGGGAGAACCTTTAATTCAGCCACGAGGGAAAATTACAGTTGCACACTATCACGTTATCCCTGTGGACCATGAGTGGTCAGAAAAATGGTGAATATTCATTCTCTTTCTAAGATAAGAGGAGTATAAAATTGAAAGCGAAAATTCCTCTTCACCGCCAGACCCTATGGCATGTTCTATGTAAATTCATTCATATTCAGTAACCATTTATATGCAGAAGTGTATACTCTGTAAACACAACTCAGTTTAGTTTACTCAATAAATGTACCTTATTTCCACAGAGACCCTGTGTTATCACTAGAAATATTCACTATAATGCAATATATATAGAGAGGATATTACACAGTGGCATGAAGATCTCATATCATTATCTCTAGCCACTTTATCCTGTTCTACAGGGTCGCAGGCAAGCTGGAGCCTATCCCAGCTGACTACGGGCGAAAGGCGGGGTACACCCTGGACAAGTCGCCAGGTCATCACAGGGCTGACACATAGACACAGACAACCATTCACACTCACATTCACACCTACAGTCAATTTAGAGTCACCAGTTAACCTAACCTGCATGTCTTTGGACTGTGGGGGAAACCGGAGCACCCGGAGGAAACCCACGCGGACACGGGGAGAACATGCAAACTCCACACAGAAAGGCCCTCATCGGCCACGGGGCTCGAACCCGGACCCTCTTGCTGTGAGGCGACAGCGCTAACCACTACACCACCGTGCCGCCCCTGGCATGAAGATATGAAGTTTATTTTTAAGTGGTGAATGTATATTTTATGAGTGAGCAAAGCGAACAAGTGAAATATTTTTCAAGAAGATAACTTCCATGTCTTTGCACCACCATGTAATATCCTTTTTATAATATAGACTCATTCTCAAAAAAATAGGCAAGTTAATCGAAAGATTTTGTTCGCCATTTTAACAACGCACATCTCGTCAATGGGAAAACACTGGGAGTGATGTCATCAGAGTGGAATATTGGGCATTATTATACATACAGGACACTTTCTATTCCCTTCTAGCAGGTTTTATTCATTTGGTTTGATAGCATGCAATATTTTTAGCATATCACTTATCCTATGTGTATTACATCACTCTAGCCAATGGAGAATGAGCGTTGAATACAGTTTACAATATTGCATGATTGTCAAGACAACATGACGTCACACGTTGGAGCTGATGCAAATATTCAATGAGAAAGTTTTCTGCTGTGCATGCGTAAAAGCATTTCTTTGCTTGCCGGGAAAGAGAAAGACACGTTGAACACCGGAAAGGCTACCAAAATGTCATTAGATATTTTTCACACCTATTTACAAGCATTTACCTATTTACGGCGAACCATTACTATTAGAGCTGGGACTTCAAAAATGCAACAGGGCAAAGGATTTTGCAAGGGATTAGCGTCAGGCTGCCAGGTCACTGCATTGTGTGTAGTTGCTGGTGTTGATTTTAAAAGTAACTAACTAAATTACACAACCAACTAAATTCACTTAAGCCTGAGTGAAAAATACTGTGGCGAGTGTGTATGGAAGAAGAGTCTGGAGACAGAAAGGAGGACAACCGGTGAACCAGCAACAGGGTCATGGGTGTCGAAGGCTAATTGATTCACATGGAGCATGAAGGCTAGCCCATATGGTCCAATCCCACAGAAGAGCAACTGCAGCACAAAAAGTTAGCGCTGGCGAAAACAGACAGGTGTCAGCATTAGCTTTTTCAGCAGTTTGTGCTACAGTAACATAATGTAACATATGTAATATACTATTGTTCAAATTTCTGAGTCAAAACAGTCAATTCTTAAACTCTAATAATTGTGTTGGATTCACTGTGTACAATATATACTCTGGTATGTATCAGACGCTGTAAATTGTGTAAAGAGTTGTAGTGATCCACGTACTGAAACAGTGTTATACCCTGAGTCAGAAGTTGGTGACCAGCATCAGCTGTGTTTATACAAACAGTTTATATGTGTAACAAAGCCAAAATAGTTTGGTGTAAGTTTCCGAAAAAGACATTAGGCTGAATCGTAACCTTGAGCAAGTGTTAGTCAGAAATGACATAGATCACAGCCTATTTCATTTCCTAACCATTACATTAGAACATAACAGGAGGGATTCTTTTTTTCATTAATGTAGCATTTGGTATTTATGAGAATAGACTGCTAGTGTGTATTATCTTTTTGGTAATACACAATTATATTGTGACTAAGAGAAGACGGTTCAGTCCTGGACTCCCCCAGTCCTACAGAGTATTCCCAACACCATACAAACCTGATTCAAGCTTACCATTCAGTAGTTGATGTGTGATTGAGTGTAGATAACCCTTGTAACACTTCAGGGTGATAGTCCTCCTATTTAGAAAATGAATGGGGAAAAAACATAAACTTGAACTATTCAGGCACATTTTCCATTCCGTCACTCTGTCAGCTCTGGTAGTCATAAAATGATAATTGTCTAAAAGTCTAAATCACAGCTTGTAGGCCAGATACAGAAACCTCAGACTGCACAGCAGCTAGAACATCCTTGATGATATATTGCACCTTTCAAATTCTGTATAGTGGAAATAATGACAAGAGATTTAGTAATAAATCATAACAAGGTTAACAATAGCCAGTGTAATGGGATGGGTTTCACTTATCAGATTCACACTGGGTGAAACTCTGAAAGGCACTATGCGAGGGAGTCTGAAACGGAAATTATATCATTTAATAGAGAGCATATTTTTGGTCTATAGGCCCTTTAGTATAGGAAGGAAGGTGCATGAAGCAAAGAACCTGAACCTGACAGAAATAAAAAAAAAAAGATATATGAATGCAAAATCTCATCACACTTAGAAATTTTTTATCATACATGTATCATGTTTTCTATATATGTCCTCAGCGACCTGTATAAAATAAATAAAACAAAAAATAAATGTAAAAATGATATGCAATTAGTGCTCATTTGTACCAAGGGGTGGCATAGTGGTTGGCACTGTTGCCTCACAGCAAGAAGGTCCGGGTTCGAGCCCAATGGCTGACAGGGGCCTTTCTGTGTGGAGTTTGCATGTTCTCCCCGTGTCTGTGTGGGTTTCCTCTGGGTGCTCCGGTTTCCCCCACAGTCCAAAGACATTTAGAGCCATCGGCTTAACCGATGGCTCTAAATTGACCGTAGGTGTGAATGTGAGTATGAATGGTTGTTTGTCTCTATGGCCAAGTTTACATTAGACCGTATCTGTCTCGTTTTCTTCGCGGATGCACTGTCCGTTTACATTAAAACGCCTGGAAATGCCGGGAAACGGGAATCCGCCAGGGTCCACGTATTCAATCCAGATCGTGTCTGGTCCGGTGCTGTGTAAACATTGAGAATACGCAGATACGCTGTGCTGAGCTCTAGCTGGCGTCGTCATTGGACAACGTCACTGTGACATCCACCTTCCTGATTCGCTGGCGTTGGTCATGTGACGCGACTGCTGAAAAACGGCGCGGACTTCCGCCTTGTATCACCTTTCATTAAAGAGTATAAAAGTATGAAAATACTGCAAATACTGATGCAAATACTGCCCATTGTGTAGTTATGATTGTCTTTAGGCTTGCCATCCTTCCACTTGCAAGTGGTAAGTGACGCGCATGCCCGATATGCACTGGGATCACACACACAGCGGCTCAGTCCCGAATCACTGGTCGTGCGCTTCACTCGCGTGCTCTGTGAGCTGCGCAGGGCCGGAGTGCGCACCCTCCAGAGGGCACTCGCTGTTCAGGGCGGAGTGATTTGGAGCGCAGGATGCCTGCGGAGCCGAGCGTATCCGTGTATTGGCGTTGCTGTGTGCACGCGAATCGTGTATTGGTGTTGCTGTGTGCACGCTAATCGTTTTAAAAACGTTAATCTGATGATCCGCTGATACGGTCTAATGTAAACCCCACCTATGTGTCAGCCCTGCGATGATCTGGCAACTTGTCCAGGGTGTACCCCGCCTCTCACCCATAGTCAGCTGGGATAGGCTCCAGCTATATATATACACACACACATGAGACATGAATGTTTTACTGGGAATTACTCCACTCATACTTTTCATATGAACTACAGCCTGGACAATGAGTAACATCTCATCTCATTATCTCTAGCCGCTTTATCCTTCTACAGGGTCGCAGGCAAGCTGGAGCCTATCCCAGCTGACTACGGGCGAAAGGCGGGGTACACCCTGGACAAGTCGCCAGGTCATCACAGGGCTAATGAGTAACATATTTTCCAAAATTCTCACTTGTGAGGAAATCAAAGAAATTACTTTGATAAATTTAGGTACTTTTTGTGAACATGTCTATATAATTAAAAGAAAATCACACGTTGGCTTGAAGATATGAAGTTTATCTTCTTGTGTTGAAAACTTGTATTTTTCATATGAAATACATCGCAGATCTGAGTGACATGTTTTCAGATATTTCAGTACACTGATGTCACCCCCAGTGTTTTCCCACTGACTAGATGCACCTTGTCAAAATGGTGAACCGGTACAAAATTAAAATTCTTTTGATTATCTTGCATATGTGTCCATATAATATAAAGAATATTACATAGTAGTGCAAAGATATGAACATTATCTTCTTGTGTTGAAAAATATACATTCACCACTTGAAGATAAACTTCATATCTTTGCGCCAACGTGTAATATCCTCTCTCTCCACATATCAAAAGTTTGGACACCCCTACTTATTCATAAGTTGTTTCTGTATTTTGACTATTTTCTACATTAGAACAATACTGAAGACATTAAAACTATGAAATAACATATGAAACATATAAGGAATTATGTGGGAAACAAAAAAAGTGTTAAAAACAAAATATGTTTTATAATTTAGATTCTTGGGCAGCACGGTGGTGTAGTGGTTAGCACTGTCGCTTCACAGCAAGAAGGTTCTGGGTTCGAGCCCAGTGGCCTTTCTGTGCGGAGTTTGCATGTTCTCCCCGTGTCTGTGTGGGTTTCCTCTGGGTGCTCCAGTTTCCCCCACAGTCCAAAGGCATGCAGGTTAGGATAATTGGTGGCTCTAAATTGACCGTAGGTGTGAATGTGAGTATGAATGGTTGTTTGTCTCTATCATGTATCAGCCCTGCGATGATCTGGCGACCTGTCCAGGGTGTACCCCACCTCTCGCCCATAGTCAGCTGGGATAGGCTCCAGCTTGTCCGTGACCCTTGCATGTTCTCCCCATGTCTGCGATGGATGGATGGATGTGCTTTTCTCTTAATTATATAGACACATTCACAAAAAGTACCCAAATTTATCAAAATAATTTCTTCGATTTCCTCACGAGTGTGGATTTTGGAAAATATGTTACTCACTGTCCCGGCTGTAGTTCATATGAAAAATATGAGTGGAGTAATTCCCAGTAAAACACTCGTGTCTCATACGTGTGTGTATAAGTGGTTACAGATAATGGATGGATGGAATTTAGATTCTTCAAAATAACCACTGTTTACCTTGACGACGCTTTGCAGACTATTGGCATTATCTTAACCAGCTTCATGAGTTAGTCAACTGGAATGATTTTCAGTTGAAGTAAATAGCCTTATTCAACAACTGTAGTACTCAGTACCACTCAATTAATAATAAGAAACAACAGTCCATCATTACTTTAAGACATGAAGTGTCTTAATTAATAAAAAATAAAGATAAAACATTGAATTAGAAGGTGTGTCCAAATTTTTGACTGGTACTGCACCTGATATGTCCTCTGTACGGTCAAATCCAGAATTATTTACACCCATCAAGACAATTATTTAAAAAACAAAAAGCAATCAATGAAATAAATGACAAGCTGAGTTCATATGTACATGGATGTTATTTCAAACATAAACTGTTTTCTTAAGTATTGCTCTTTTTTCTTCAATTCAACTCTTTATTGCTAGTAAATATTCAGAAATAAATGATATATCTGCTAATATTTGTTTTGCTCTTTTCCATTTGCACTCATTTCCTGAAGGTATTTTTGACATAGCCGAAGGATAAACAGTGTGTTGGACAAGTGAAGGCACAAAAGAAAGTCAGGAAGTGCTACAGAAAGATTAATAAAGTCCTTCCCATGCCACAAACATACATTGGGTGGTGCCAGTGTCCATTTCACTAGCCCTTGGCCTCTCAATTATTACATCGCTAGGGTTGGTCCTCTGGTAACCATGAGAGTTTGACTCCCTACTCACATCTGTATTGCAGTGTGCCTCGCCAGATGGCAGTAGGTACCATTTTTATCATGATGGTCTTTGGTATGACCCGACAGCAAGTAGAACTCACAATCTCCCAGTCGAGAAGCGGACACACTAACGACTAGGCCAACTTGTGGCAGTAAATACAATCAGTTTCCAAAATGGAAGGTTATTTCAAGTGGTGGATACACAGGGAATTACAGATGAGGAATTATTATTTTTATTATTTTAGTTCACACAAAACCATGTCTCACTTCTTAACACTCTTCTATCTGTCAGAAATATTTCCCTACATGCCAGAAGTGTTCTGTTTGTTTCCGCTGTTGTAGTGACGACTTGGCAAGGACTTCAGCTGCATAGCAGTGGACTCCTTTGTGGCACTTGTGACTTTGTATTGTGTTACAACACGTGGCTGGTTGCATGGAACACAGTGGTGTCCTGCTGATACAGACATCAATACATATTATATACCTTCAGGTTTCCACTGCTTTTAATAAATCATTTTGAAGCATATTTACCATGAGTTTTAAACATGACAGGTTCTGCCTCTATCTTAGTCATCTTAAAGACTCCCTCAACAAGGTATCAAACTTTTAATAGTTAAGATTCGATTAGTACAAACTCATCCATGAACTGAAAAATAGCATACGCCGAAAGTAGAAATTGTTAAGAATTCAAGAATAAACATCTCATCTCATTATCTCTAGCCGCTTTATCCTGTTCTACAGGGTCGCAGGCAAGCTGGAGCCTATCCCAGCTGACTATGGGCGAAAGGCGGGGTACACCCTGGACAAGTCGCCAGGTCATCACAGGGCTGACACATAGACACAGACAACCATTCACACTCACATTCACACCTACGGTCAATTTAGAGCCACCAGTTAACCTAACCTGCATGTCTTTGGACTGTGGGGGAAACCAGAAGAATAAACATAAGAACTGTATATAAACTATATAAACAACAATTCATGTAACCTATAAAAGGTTTGCTTTCATATATTTACACACACTGGCCACTTTAATAGGATTCTAAGTTCTTGATTCTAAGATTCCTGTTCTTGGCTGCAGGACTGGAACCCAATGTGGTCTTCTGCTGTTGCATGCTGAGATGCTTTTCTGCTCACCACGGTTATAAAGAGTTGCTATGAGTTGTTATATCCTTCCTCGCAGCTCAAACCAAGCTGGCTATTTTCCTCTGACCTTTCTTATCAACAAGGCGTTTCCGCCCACAGAACTGTTGCTCACTCAGTGTTTTTTGTTTTTCGCACCATTCTGTGTAAACTCTAGAGACTGTTGTGTGTGAAAACCCCAGGAGATCAGCGGTTTCTGAAATACTCAAACCAGTCCATCTGGCTCAAACCAACACCCATACCACAGTGAAAGTCACACTTTGAGATCACAATTTTTCCCATTCTGATGTTTGAAGTGAACATTAACTGAAGCTCTTGATTTGTATCTGCATGATTTTAAGCATTGTGCTGCTGTGAAGGGATTCGCTGATTAGAGAACTGCATAAAACAGCAGGTGGATGGGTATTCCTAATAAAGTGGCCAGTGAGTGTATTTGTCCTTATATGGTACGAATACATTCCAAACTACAAATGTTGGACTGTGAATGGACCGCAACAACTAAATATTTTAACGTTTCAACCTATTTTAGTGTATTTTAACATACAGAATATGCTATAATAAATATGTTACTATTTGCACAATATGGCCAAATGTTTGTGGACACATGACCATCACATCCATATGTGTTTTTGAACATCTCATTCCAAATTTAGTCCCCCTGTGCTGTTATAATAACCTTCACTCTTCTGGGAAGGCTTTCTTCTAGATTTTGGAGCGTGGCTATGGAGATTTGTGTTCATGCACTGATAAGAGCATTAGTGAGATCAGGTACTGATGTCAGGCGAGGAGGCCTGAGGTGCAGTTGGTGTTCCAGTTCATCCCAAAGGTGTTCAGTGGAGTTGAGGTCAGGGCTCTGTGCAGAACACTCGAGTTCTTCCACTCCAACTTTGGCAAACCATGCCAAAGTTGGTTTGGAGCTCACTTTGTATACAGGGGCATTGTCATGCTGAACAGGTTTGGGTCCCTTAGTTCCAGCGAAGGGAATTTGTAATGTTACAGCATACAAAGACATTTTATACAATTGTGTGTTTCTGACTTTGTGGCAAAATTTTAGGGACGCATTATCTGGTTAAAACGATCAGATTTAGGCTACATTTTAGAACATGCAGTAGTGATGATGGTTATAAAATCAAAATCACTTCATGCAAATAAATAGCAACAGTTAGTGAATAAAAATAGTTAGTTAGTTAAGCTATGACCATATGAATTACTGATACATAAATTGTGCGTGTGTGTGTGTGTGTGTGTGGGGGGGGGGGGGGGGGACATCATTTTCATACAACCCCAAATCAGAAAAAGTTAAGACAGTATATTAAAATTGAAATTAAAACTGAAAACAATATTTGTAAATAATCTTTGGCCTGTATTGCATTCAAAAACAATACAACAGCACACAATTTGATGTTTTACCTCATTAACTTTATTGTGGGGTTTTTTTTTCAAAATAAACACGTTTCAATTTTGATTCTTGCAACACGTTTCAAACAAAGGTAGGATGGTAAAACTTTTACCACTATGTAATGTTCCTATTCCTTCTCTCATCAATTAAAAGATGTTTAGGGACTGAAGACACCAAGTGATGAAGCGTTTCAGGTGTTATTTTGTCCCATTTTTCCTGCAAACAGGTCTTAAATTGTGCAATAGTATGGGATCATCACTATGATATTTTTTTGTTTCAACATTTTGCTACACGGGGTGGCACGGTGGTGTAGTGGTTAGCGCTGTCGCCTCACAGCAAGAAGGTCCAGGTTCGAGCCCAGCGGCTGACGAGGGCCTTTCTGTGTGGAGTTTGCATGTTCTCCCCGTGTCTGCGTGTGTTTCCTCTGGGTGCTCCAGTTTCCTCCACAGTCCAAAGACATGCAGGTTAGGTTAACTGGTGACTCTAAATTGACCGTAGGTGTGAATGTGAGTGTGAATGGTTGTCTGTGTCTATGTGTCAGCCCTGTGATGACCTGGCGACTTGTCCAGGGTGTACCCCGCCTTTCGCCCGTAGTCAGCTGGGATAGGCTCCAGCTTGCCTGCGACCCTGTAGAACAGGATAAAGCGGCTAGAGATAATGAGATGAGATGAGATTTTGCTACACATTCTCTATTGGGGACAGGGGACAGGCATATTAGGGAGAGGGGACACCCTCTTCTTCCACAGTCATGCCTTTGCAATTTGAGCAGAATGTGGTTTTGCTTTGTGTTGTTGAAAAATCCCTGGAAAAGATGTCGTCTTGAAGGCAGCATAGTTTGCTCCAAAATCTCAATGTACTTTTCTGCATTATGCTGCCATCACAGAAGTGTAAGTTACCTTTGCTAAGGGCACTGACACAACCCCATACCGTGACACACCCTGGCTTTTGGACTTGTTGCTGTTAACAGTCTGGATGGTCCTTTTCATCTTTGATCTGGAGCACAAGGCGTCCATTTCTTCCAAAAAAAGACCTGGAATACTGATTTGCCTGACTACAATACACATTTCCACTGTGGGATGGTCCATTCCAGGTGTCTCTGAGCCTGGAAAAGTTGACGGAGCTTCTGAACACGGTTAATATCAGGCTTCTGTTCTGCACAGTAAAGTTTTAACTGGCATTTGTGGATGTAACTGTGCATTGTAGTGCTTGACAAAGATTTGCCAAAGTAATCCTGAGCCATGTGGTTATATCAGCTATAGATGAATGATGGTTTTTGATGCAGTGCCGTCTGAGGGATCGGAGATCACGGGTGTTCAGCTTAGGCTTGTGCCCTTTACACACCAAAATTCCCCCAGATTCCTTGAATCATTTAATGATATTATGCACCATAGAGGGTGAAATATCCAAATCCTTTCACATCTTTCCTTGAGGAACATTTGTTTTTAAACATTTCAATAATTTTTGCATGCATCTGTTGACAAACTGGAGATCTGCAAAGACTAGGCCTTTCCTGGATACTGATTTTGTATCAGAGCATAATTATAATCACATGTTGACATCACCTGCTTCAAATCACATCATTATTTAATTGTTTTACCTCATTACTAGCCCTAACTTGTCCCTGTCCCACCTTTATGTGGAATGCATATTAACAAATGAAATGAAGTTAAACAGACAAAACATGAAATATCTTGGGTTCATGCTGTCTGCAATGAAATACAAGGTCAAAGTACATTTAGAAATCACTGCTTTCTTTTTTTTAATTTGCATTTTCCATACATCACAACTTTTTCTGATTTGGGGTTGTACATCAATTCAAGTTCACGGACATGATTAGAAATGAACCATGGCTCGGAGTATCTTTAAGATTACTTTCTGTTTGCTATCTGACTTCTGATATTAGCAGTTAGCATGTACATGGCAGCGCTGATTTTCAGGGCACAAAGTAGACAATGCATTGCATATCTTTTTTTTTTTTTGCAGTGTATGATTAAACTGATTAATATTTAAAACAGTGTTGCAGTATGCGATCATGGCTTGAGAAAAAGGCTTCACGTATGGGCCGTTGAGACTCTCATGCTTGCTGTTTGCCAGAGCAGTGGGAACATTTTGTCGCTTGCTCCGGTTGCTGATGCATGCTGACAGTTCTGTGTCAGTGTTGCATTGTGGATCTCCTCAGCAGCCACTGAAAAGCCCCATCCTGTTTGAGAACATTAGGAAACAGAAAAGACTGACTCAAGTCTTTATGAGGAAATTAATCTCCTGGTAATAGTACACATAAAGTGATGCTTACACATGTAACGTTCATGTAATGCTGAGATGACAATTTATCGGCATATTAATAATAAATTAATCATCAACTTGTTTCACTTCATATAATTGCACTGCTCATGTTTCGGGACGTTTGAGTTAGCTATAAATAGCAAGTTGGCTACATGGCTCAGGTTATTGATATCCACTAATACAGTAAACTCTCACGTTCTGTTGTATACATGTTGGTTTTACATAATTTCACACAGGATTTCATTCAAAGGCGTGCACCAGACAGCCTCAACTAAAGGTGTAAACCAGACCAGATAATTGTAATATGAGTAGTAGCTCAGGGGTTAACTACTTAATTACTCAACTTATTATTTATTCGTTACTTCTAAAGCATTTGATTCATCATCTCATCTCATCTCGTTATCCGTAGCCGCTTTATCCTGTTCTACAGGGTTGCAGGCAAGCTGGAGCCTATCCCAGCTGACTACGGGCAAAAGGTGGGGTACACCCTGGACAAGTCGCCAGGTCATCACAGGGCTGACACATAGAACCATTCACACTCACGGTCAATTTAGAGTCACTAGTTAACCTAACCTGCATGTCTTTGGACTGTGGGGGAAACCGGAGCAACTGGAGGAAACCCACACGGACATGGGGAGAACATGCAAACTCCACACAGAAAGGCCCTCGCCAGCCACGGGGCTCAAACCCGGACCTTCTTGCTGTGAGGCGACAGCGCTAACCACTACACCACCGTGCCGCCTGTTCGATTCATCAATACTATCAATTATTCAGTTACCACAGTGACACTAGGAGGAGAGGTGAGGTATGTAGTTACATGATAAATGTGTGAAACAGTGAGAACAGCATAGACAGGTAAGTCATTGTCTGATGTCGACCTCATCATGAGATCTTTAATGTAGTTTTGAATTTGGTACACAAATTCTGTACTTATTTTATTTATCAGCTTCTCTTAGATTTCCACTCTAAGTGCATTTTGACTTAACAGGTTTTTTGGTCTTTTTCAGTGCAGGGAAATGTGTTGAAATTCTGGTCCATGAAAAGTGCATAATTGTTGCAAATACAGCAGAGGAACACTGGGTTGATTAATACAGTGTTCCTTTAAACTAATTCTATAAGACAAAGTTATGCAAAAGTGTATTAACCTGCCTTAATCATGATGGGGCATAGCGTTATTGAAAAACAGTAATGATATGATGGTGTGATATGGTCGAGTGGGAAACAGGATGCCACAAAGGTTTTTTTTATTCCTTTCACCCACAGCAATATACCAATAATTACACATTTTTCATGAAAGATAACATCACAGGGTGGAACAGTGGAGCGGTGGTTAGCACTGTCACCTCACAGAAAGAAGGTTCTGGTTTCAAAGTTGCTGGTTGACCGGGGCCTTTCTGTGTAGAGTTAGTATGTTCTCCTCATACCTGCATGGTTTTCCTTTGGGTGCTCCGGTTTCCTCCCACAGTCCAAAGACATGCGGATTTGGTCAGCTGGCTACTGTAAATTGCCCATAGGTGTGAATGGCTGTTTATCTGTCTGTGTTAGATCTGTGATAGATTGGCAACCTCCCCAGGGTGTACCCCACCTCTCATCTAAAGTCAGTTGGGATTGGCTCCAGTTTCCCCACGATAAGCAGTATAGCTAAAGGATAGATGGATAGCATCATATTTTTCCCATTTGTAATGTTTATAATACAACCCCGATTCCCAAAAAGTTGGAGCGCTGTGTAAACTGTAAATAAAAACAGGATGCGATCATTTGCAAATCATGGAAACCCTTTATTTCATTGAAAATAGTAGAAAGACAACATATCAAATGTTGAAACTGAGAAATTTTACTGTTTTTGAAAAATATATACTCATTTTGAATTTGATGTCAACAACACATTTCAGAAAAGTTGGGACGGGGCATGTTTACCACTGTGTTGCATCACCTCTACTTTTAACAACACTAGTCTAAACGTTTGGGAACTGAGGAGACCAATTACTGTAGTTTTGAAAGAGAAATGTTGTCCCATTCTTGCCTGATATACAATTTCAGTTGCTCAACATTTCGGGGTCTCCTTTCTCATATTTTGCGCTTCATAATGCACTACATGTTTGAAATGGAAGACAGGTTTGGACTGCAGGCAGGCCAGTTTAGCACCCAGACTCTTTTACTATGAAGTCATACAGTTCTAATATGTGCAGAAAGCGGTTTGGCATTGTCTTGCTGAGAGAAGGAAGGCTTTCCCTGAAAAAGATTTTGTCTGGATGGCAGCATATTGCTCTGAAATGTGTATATATCATTCAGCATTAATGATGCCTTCCCAGATGTACAAGCTACCCATGCCATGTGCACTAATGCACCCTCATACCATCACAGATGCGGGCTTTTAAACTGTGCACTGATAACAAGCCAGATGGTCCCTCTCCTCTTTAGCCTGGAGGACGTGGTGTCCATGATTTTCAAAAAGGACTTCTAATTTTGATCTGTCAAACCTCAGGACAGTTTTCCACTTCGCCTCAGTCCATCATAAAAGAGCTCAGGCCCAGAGAAGGTGGCGGTGTTTCTGGATATTGTTTATATCTGGTTTTAACTTGCATTTGTGGATGCAGTAATGAACTGTTTTCACAGATGATGGTTTTCTGAAGTGTTCCTGAGCCCATACAGTGATTTCTACTACAGACATGTGTCTGCTTTTAATGCAGTGTCTCCTGAGGGCCTGAAGATCACAGGCATCCACTGTCAGTTTTCAGCCTTGTCTCTTGCATACAGAGATTTCTCCAGATTCTCTGAATCTTTTAATGATATTATGTACCATCGATGATGTGATCCCCAAATTCTTTGCAATTTTACATTGAGGAACGTTATTCTTAAATTGTTGCATTATTTGCCCACACAGTCTTTCACAGAGCGGTGAACCCCTCCCCATCTTTACTTCTGAGAGACTCCGCCTCTCTGGGATGCTCTTTTTATACCCAATCATGTTACTGACCTGTTGCCAATTAACCAAAAGGGGGTGTTGTTGTTGTTGTTGTTGTTGTTGTTTTAGCATTACACAACTTTTCAGTGTTTTGTTGCCCCGTCCCAACTTTTCTGAAACATGTTGCTGACATCAATTTCAAAATGACCATATATTTAAAAAAAAAAACAATACAATTTCTCAGTTTCAACATTTGATATGTTGTTTTTGTGCTATTTTCAATGAAATATAGGGTTTCCATGATTTGCAAATCTTCACATTCTGTTTTTATTTATGTTTTACACAGTGGCTCAACTTTTTTGGAATTGAGGTTGTATTTAATGATGTGGAACATTCATAAAACAAGATATTTCCTGTTATCACTTATGTTAACATAAATGTAACATTTATAAACATTCCCTCACCAGTCTCTATTTTTCTCTCTCGAATAATAATAATCTCCAATGACGGAAAATTGGAGACTCCTTCCTCTCAGAGCTGATTTTATAGAAAATGAATCAACCGCTTCTGACCAATCAGATTATGGAATTCAGCAGTACTTGATATAAAAACCATGATAACATGGCACATGCACTCACAGTGGCTTCCATGTTTTCTAGCAAATGTGGAATCTGTGATAGAACTGGAATATTTGAGAGTTATGTGTGGTCTTGAATTTTGTGATACACATGTTCCATACAGTTTGCATTCATGTTTACAATTCAAACCAAGGACAGATTAAAACATTTTCAGTTTCAGAATAATCTAGTTCAACAGAATAAATATGTCATGATAACTCTACAAACAGGGGCGGCACGGTGGTGTAGTGGTTAGCGCTGTCGCCTCACAGCAAGAAGGTCCTGGGTTCGAGCCCCGGGGCCGGCGAGGGCCTTTCTGTGCGGAGTTTGCATGTTCTCCCCGTGTCCGCGTGGGTTTCCTCCGGGTGCTCCGGTTTCCCCCACAGTCCAAAGACATGCAGGTTAGGTTAACTGGTGACTCTAAATTGACCGTAGGTGTGAATGTGAGTGTGAATGGTTGTCTGTGTCTATGTGTCAGCCCTGTGATGACCTGGCGACTTGTCCAGGGTGTACCCCGCCTTTCGCCCGTAGTCAGCTGGGATAGGTTCCAGCTTGCCTGCGACCCTGTAGAAGGATAAAGCGGCTAGAGATAATGAATGAATGAATGAATGAATGAACTCTACAAACACAGCACTATGTTTCTGCTTATCTGTTTTGATAACATTATAACAGTAGACTAAAGCACTCCTCTCTCTTTTTCCCCCAGGAGTAGAATGATAAACCTTTTCAATAATAAAAAAAAGAGCAACAAATCAGAAGAACCTCGCCAGTGTATGGAACTGAAGATCAACTAGAGCAGGCAGCAGCTTCACATATCAACAATTACATCAAACAAAAGGAGTGTGAGTATGGTCACGTTCAATGGAGAACCATAAACACTTTTCTTGTAGGAGCTGTGAGCACCTTGAAGAATCCACGATAAAGGAATACGTTTCACCCATGGTGTCTAAGTGAATTTCAAGATGAAGAAAAATTGACACAGTCTAAAGACAGCAAGTGGCTTACACACTGAACTGAACTGAACTGATTTTGTGAAGAATTTACTTGAATAACAGATCATATTCATATATGCTTTATCAGACACTGTGTTCTTGATGTATTTTAGGCTATAAGAAGAGGGGTGCGTGAGTATGAGTGTGTTTGTATGTTCTCACAGGTACACAGCAAGAATATGGCACATATGAACATTGCATATCACCTGCTATACCAAAACATAGAATTGCATGCTTGGAACCAGAACATGCAATCATACAAAATAATCAAAAACGGCTTCAAATCTATTCATCAAAGAATATGGGAGCAATGGCAGCATTAATCAAAAATAGTTCTGTTGTTTGACAGCTGAGGGTAACATTGTTAAATCTATATTTTTTAATCTTTCATGTTTTGTTTTGTTTTTTTAATGAAAGCCAAACTGGTTAGACTGGTGACATTTTTTTTAACGTCTGCCAATGTTATGGAATGATTTTCTTCTTTCCCGTGAATGATTTTGCCTTCAAAGAGTGGATGAACATTAGAAAATTCACATCATATGAACGACCTCAGTTCCCTTTTTCAACAGTATTGTCATTGGGCAAAAGCTGTAAGTTTTTGATTTCACATTATTCCTTTTTATAATGACATGTTCATATTGTTTGAAATAACCTTCAGATCAGAATGCTGTATCACCTGTCATGTAAAGCATCTACCTCAATGTCATGATCTTCATTTCTGCCGTACGCTTCACCCTGGGAAAGCAGCACCGGTCATGTAACTGGGCCATCATTAAAGCAATGTGTTGTTTACTCTGCCATGCAGTCAGAAGCAGTTATATATATCATGTTCAAAATAGCATGACTCACTTGTCCTTGTTGTTCTCGACGGCTGTTGTGTCTCTGCATTGCTGGCTGTTGTGTCTCATCCATTGCAATGCCACTTGGTATCCTGTTTGGTACAGTTATGCAAAGTCTTTAATATAATATTTGACCCTGATCCACAGGTAATTAACAGTGTAAGCGTGTCGTCCATATCAAATGGTACATTTCACAGCATCCAAGTGTTAAATCTATTTTTTTTTGTTGTAGTGTCTGTCAAGCTGCATAAATATCGGGCTGTATTGTGTATAATCTGTTTCCATCCAAGCCTACTTTATCCATATAAAAGAGAAATCTGCAATTATTATATGCAACAACAAACATACAACCTTAATCTATGGAAGAATGGATACAGTATTCAAAATGCACATCTCTACTCACATATTCTGCAGTAAGCACAGTTTCTTAAGCCAACTCATTGGTAAAGTGTGTCAATAGGCTTCCAATAGGATAGAGTGAAAAACAGAGATACATATTTCTGTGTCCATTAATTACCTTAACCTCCATAAACATCACCACATGGCAAGCAAGAAGCAATGGAACTGTATGAACTGTCTGCAATAGTAGAGAAAGACATGCATTTCAGTCATTATACACATTGAGGTCTTCCTAGGGGAAGGTAAAAAGGTCCTTTTTCAGTCTATCTAATCTGTCCCCTTGATCAGTGCTTGTTTTTCTGATGATTGCATATGAACATTGGAGATGTTTGAGATGATGATTGTTGGCTTATTGATGGATGGATAAATAAATTTTAAAGGTAGTTATTTAAGTTAGTGTATGACGGTGCAAAGTACCTCATCATGTTATGGACATATCAGGAGTGGCTCATGACCGTAGATTTTGCTGGGACAGGACAACATTGATAGCAACATAGCCTCAAACAACTTTACAGTAAATCAAGAGGTTACGACACTCAACTTTTATGCTATAGGCTACTATCTAGTGAACCTTTAGAGTAACAACAGATTATGAAGTTGAGAGTTGTTAATGAGGCATGTTCAAGATGTGACTGAACTCCAGAAACTAACTGTGGTATGTAAACCAATTTTTAACATGAGAACAGAAAAACATAGTCCTGATCTAAAGGCCAGGGCCCCTGTTGAACTTTCAGATGTGCAGGTTTGGTTTTTTTTGTTTGTTTTTTTAAATCATGGCATTATTGAAATCAGATTGTATAGATTTACAAGTAATTGGTGCATTATGTTGGTTTCTGGTTGCTGATAATTAGAAAGAAATTCAGCTGCGTTTGGTACAACAGTTGTGGCTCCTGTCACAGTGTTTGCGACAAACACAGAAGAGGTAAATATTCCTTTCCCAGTGAGCCTCTGTTAATGCTTGTTGTAGTTCCCATTTTTGTCGACTAGGTACAATATTAACTCTTTGTAGATCAACTAAGCAGTGTGCAAGCTGTCTCGCATCTAGACATCTAGAAGACATCTAAAAAAGAGAGCAAATCAATGGAATGTCAGCTTATATCTATTGAATAACAACATTTTTTTAAATAAATGCTGGCCACTCAAACAAGGTATTTAGTATTTCAACAGAATTTAAAATTTATTCATACATATATATGTATATATGCATGTATGTATTTATTACCTCATAAATTTTAAATTCTGTTGAAATACTAAACACCTTGTTTTATATATATATATATATATACACGGTTGTGTGAGGATATCTTATTCACAAGTGAGTAAAGCACAAGAAGATAAACTTCATATCTTTGCACCACCATGTCTCTCTCTCATCTCTCATTATCTCTAGCCGCTTTATCCTTCTACAGGGTCGCAGGCAAGCTGGAGCCTATCCCAGCTGACTACGGGCGAAAGGCGGGGTACACCCTGGACAAGTCGCCAGGTCATCGCAGGGCTGACACATAGACACAGACAACCATTCACACTCACATTCACACCTACGGTCAATTTAGAGTCACCAGTTAACCTAACCTGCATGTCTTTGGACTGTGGGGGAAACCGGAGCACCCGGAGGAAACCCACGCGGACACGGGGAGAACATGCAAACTCCGCACAGAAAGGCCCTCGCCGGCCCCGGGGCTCGAACCCAGGACTTTCTTGCTGTGAGGCGACAGCGCTAACCACTACACCACCGTGCCGCCCGCACCACCATGTAATGTTCTTTATGGATACATCCACAAAAAAAGTACGCAAGTTAATCAAAAGAAATTTAATTTTGAACCAGTTTGCCATTTTGCCAATGCACGTCTAGTCAGCGGAAAAACACAGAGTGACATCATTGGAGTGAAATATTGGAAAATATGTTACTCAGATCCGCGATGTAGTTTGTATGAAAAATGTGAATTTTTCAACATGAGAAAATTAAATTTATTTTTTTCACAGTCCAGTTTCCATCAAATCCTGCGTTCTGATTGGCTGGCGAGCGGGTCCGTATCCTACGATACGGACCCCAGTTACGGACCCCGGATACGGACCTCTAGCGACTCGCTCATTCACAACAACAACAACAAACATAGTAGCAATTTTTGTCAACATTTATTTTCGCATTTCTCAGGAGAATAGCATTAATTTTACATCATGGATAGCGATAACGACAGTGTTCACAGCGAAAGCGAGTTTTACTACCCTGATGAAGACGAAATTAAAGAAAACATTTCAGGAGAAAGCTACAAACCTGTAACTGTTGCTAACGCCGAGCAAAAACATGGCTGAATCCTGAATGACTCAATTTTGTATAAATAGGGGACTACATAGGTGGCAAAATGTAGTTTTTTTCCTGCCATGGAAGTGCACTTGTATACTGAGGAGGAAGCCATTTGCATTACAGCCGTGAATGAGGATTCAAAATGGCGGCTCGCCTCAGCTCGGTTTTCCCTTTCGGGCGCTCTCATTTTCTGTTAGAATTTGGTAAAGAAAAAAAAAATATATTATTTACCAGCTTAAGGTCGGTCCGTATGGTGAAATACTGTGACCTCGGCCTTGAATACTGACCTCAGCCCAGAGGGCCTCGCTCAGTACTTTCAAGACCTTGGTCACGGTATTTCACAATACGGACTTCCCAGCTGGTAAATAACATATATGGTATATCTTCAAACCAACGTGTGATTTTCTTTTTATTATACTGACACATTCACAAACAAAAAGTACCTAAATTTATCAAAACAATTCATCAATTTCCTCACGAGTGACATATAGAGATTTATGTCACGGTTTTGGTTCTCCATGCCCCGGATGTAGTTCGTATGAAAATATGAGTGGTGTATTTCCCAGTAAAATTACACATAACATGGCAGCCTGAACATGAAAGCTCAGAATAAACAGAGAAAGTAAATACCTTAATACTCATCCTTTCCTATTTCCATAAAGAACATTTGTTTGCAACGTTCTGTGAAATACAAAAATTTACAGTAACTGCATCAGCGAATACTGTATGTGTTCTGCTCTATTCATTACAAGTGTCTTTGAACCTTTACTGTATGAGCACAATGCTATATGTGAAGATTTTCCACAGTTTTAAGAACAAAACCTGATTTTATCCTGGACCCACAAACATCAAATCTCGAATCATAGTACTCTCTACTGTGCTACCCTATATATTCAAAAGATTCCAGATCTTGAGGGCTGCATATATTTAACCACCGCAAAATGGGATTAGCTATCTGTCATGGAGCCCAGCTTTCATCAGCTACTGAGTGACCCACTTACGAAAAGTAGAAAGGTTTTATTATTACTTCAACAAGGAGTTTTAATATCACTGCTGAAGTCAAGGCAATGATTTTATCCCCGGGTGCATTTCATGTCTTTCAGTTTTGCACAGCTCATCACTTGAAGATGTGTATACGATTGCAAGCCCTGCCATGTCAATACACTTGAAAGACACAAGCGTGTTAGAGAGGTACTTTGGTACTTTGATTTGAGCCTGGGTAACAGCCAGAACTGTCTTATCACGCGTCTTTAAATGAGGACACCCAGTTCATATCACACATGCTTTTGCACAATATCTGTCTTTGATTGGTGCACAATTACAGAACATGAATCATATGGCTTAAGAGGGATGTGCAATGCTATACTTCCATAGATATGTCATGATAATAATGATTGTACATGATATAGTCAGAGATTTAGTCATATTATTCAGTGTGCAATGGTATTCTAGAGTCTGAATATACTGTACCATCCTGAAAAGCAGGGAAAGTGGTAGATTCAGGGCATGTAACATAACATTAATGTCCAATTCATTTCCATATTCTTTTAAACATCCATATTTTCTGAAGCTGTTATGAGGAATGATGTTTAGGGCAAAGAGTTATGCAGTTAAATCTTTAGACTATATTTATAGTTAGCTATGTGCAGGTTCCTAGTAATGTATGGTGAGCAATAATGCATGTTATAATCATAAGCAAATCATAAGAACATTGTTCAACAAAAATGGTTGAGCTGCACACGTTACTACTGCACACACGCTGTCTGGTTGGATTTGCGAGATACATAACCTTAAACGGTGCCTTACATACACTATATCGTTTCATATTGTTAACGAGATCTCATGATAGGATGCATTAAACATAGTATACATAGAAGTAGTTTAGGTGTGTTGTACTTTAGATGATGTAGATCCTGTGGATTGAAAGGTGGATGCTAGGTGCTTTGATAACTGACATATAGACATCACAGTACGATCATCAAGTAAATAGGGTATGAATGTACCGAATGTACCGTAAAAGTCTTCCAGGATGGTATTCTTGGAGGACGCCATGTTAAAATTTGTGCAAGGCGATACATCATTTTTTCACTGAACATTAATTACAGGCCATCGTATTCCATCGAGATCTCACAATGCCTTATCATAAAAAGACTGAAGGACCAAAATGAGCAAATCGATGTCAAACCATTACAAAGAGCCAGTTTTCTAGAGGATGCTTTCCAGTTTGCTTCAGGCACAAATCAAGCAGCGTTAGTAAATCAGGCAAGACCACAGACCACATGCAGTCACTTTGTAATAAGGTCTGACCCTTTTAAAGCTCATTAAAATACTTCTCACCCGAAGACAGTTTTTTTTTTTTCAGGAAATAATACTCAATTAGTTACAAAACAATATGATGTAAGCAATAGCGTCATCCATATAGACAACTGCATTACTTTTCTCTTTAAGAATGTGCTGCCAGGATGTAGAGCATTACTAAAACACTGGTGCATTTCTGAAATTACGCATAGCATTTCTCCAAATCATTGCAGAAACGATATTGACCAGTCTTCAGTCCTATATGTCTCTGTGTTTGTTTGTGTGTACTTTATGCACATGCATGCATGTGCTAATGCAGGTTCTGGCCTACAGTGGCGCCTTGTCCGTTTATAACATGTTGACACTGTGCAGTCTTTTATCATACATGAAGTATGAGCTTCAAGAAGCTCCATGAGCGGTCATTGTATCTCATCCTGCTTCTGTACTGTACCATTAGCCATCATTTGTGACGTGTAAAATACAACAGAGACCTTAAAAATTAAATTGCTGTTTTGTAGTGTCTTCTGTCTTGTGTAGGTAAGAAGAGTGTGTGATGAAATAAATGTGTGGTTAAATATGTACAATGTGTGAAATACAGCAAATTAGCAAATATTGATAGAGAGTATATTCTGTGGCTAAAATAATGTATATATGTATGATCTGTAAACGTACATGGAATATGTACGCAATAAAAATCAATTTGAATAAAAGTGGTGTCTTTCGTCTTGTCATTGATGTATGTTGTCTGTTATTAACATGTTGGTATGTGGACTGGTTGTGCTGAATTGCTCCTCAGTGTCAGTGTGTGTGTGTGTGTTGCCCTGAGAAGGACTGAGCTTGTCCAGGTTGTGTTCCTGCCTTGTCCCCAGTGTCCCCAGGACACACTCAGGATCCATAAGCATCATGACCAGGACTAAATTTTAATAAATAAATAAATAAAAATCAAATAAAATCGGAAGCCTGGGTGGCACGGTGGTGTAGTGGTTAGCACTGTTGCCTCACAGCAAGAAGGTTCTGGGTTCGAGCCCAGCGGCCGGCGAGGGCCTTTCTGTGCGGAGTTTGCATGTTCTCCCTGTGTTTGTGTGGGTTTCCTCCGGGTGCTCCGGTTTCCCCCACAGTTCAAAGACATGCAGGTTAGGCTAATTGGTGGCTCTAAATTGACTGTAGGTGTGAATGGATGTTTGTCTCTATGTGTCAGCCCTGCGATGACCTGGCAACTTGTCCAGGGTGTACCCCGCCTTTCGCCCATAGTCAGCTGGGATAGGCTCCAGCTTGCCTGCAACCCTGTACAGGATAAGCAGCTATGGATAATGGACGGATGGAAAATTGGAAGCCTTGAAGGAATAAAGTATTGATATCTTTCCATGAAAGGTATCTACATATCATGATATCTTACACAAAAACATATTCTTTAAGGTTTAAATTCATGAAATATGAATATTGTATCATGTTAATAATGCCATAACAGGTTAAATGTAACTCTCCATATTTGAACAGGAAATGGATGAGTACTACGGCTCTGTTAAATGCCGTTGAGAGGCAATGAGTCGTGCTACCATACTTATGCAAGGTTGTCTTAATTAAAGCTCACAGTATATTTACTATTCCTATCTATCATATCACATCACATCAGTGACATGCCTGCTCTGACAGCATCAGCCATCAAAGTCTCTAGGGAAGAATTACAGTCGTGGTTTCCCATTGCCTTCTACTGGATTATTATAGAGGTTTTCTCCTTTCAATCATTCATTCTCTCTTTCACACACACACACACCTATGGGCAATTTAGAGTAGCCAGTTAACCTAACCGTCTGTCTTTGGGAGAAATCGGAGCACCCAGAGGAAACCCACACAGAGAACATACAAACTCCACACAGAAAGGCCCCCCTTTGGCCACTGGGCTCAAACCCAGAACCTTCTTGCTGCGAGGTGACTGTGCTAACCAACTGCACCACCATGCCACCTACTAGTCCTATAGTTCAGGAAATTTCTAGTCGCTCCAGAATGCAAAGCATTTACTGTGTTTTGAGACTACAAGAATGTACTTGTATCTAACACAGTCATTTCAATGTAAATTTGGCTCTAAGAAATATAAATTACATTATTATTTATAATAATATTATCACCCAATTATAATTACAAATATGAATTAAATGTTGGTGCTAACTGTACTGTGTAATAGAATGTAATGACTGTATGTAATGACCTTATGTAATGATTATGAAATAGTTGTCGGGCAGGTCTTCATGTTTAAAATCCCGAATACATACAGGCACCACATGGTGGAGATTGCTGAGCATCAGAAAGGAACAGGAGCAAAAGAATCAATGAGGTCAGTGTTGGCCAGCTGCCCTGCACTTTCCCGACAACAGAGTAATGTTTAGGGGAAATGGGGAGAAAGAAGTAGATGAGAGAGAGAGAGAGAGAGAGAGAGAGAGAGACCTAGCTTCTTAAAGTGTCAAAAGTAAAGAAAACAAGTGTTTACTTAAATAACCATGAAAGATGTGGATGATGCTGACTGTGTAAAAAAAAATGCAAAGCACGCCCAACTGGTTTCAAGCCATATAACTACTGAATAAAAATAAATAAATGCTGTTTGGTATGTGTGAGACACTGGTCTTGGCATTACGTACTGTATATGTAGCAGCCTGGGAAAACCCTTTACATGGTAAACCTGAGACACTGTCTACGATATGTGCAGTAGTTCTGAACACTACAGGCTTCCCTTAAATGTGTCTCTTTTGTATGTACAACAATCAGACATAATATTAAAATCATTAACAGATGAAATGAATTATATTGATTATCTTGTTACAATGGCTCCTGTTGGGATATATTAGGCAACCAGTAAACAGTCAGTTCTCATTATTGATGTGTTGGAAGCAAGGCTCATTGATGCACGTGGAGAGTGAAGGCTAACCTGTCTGATTCAATCCCTCTGAAGAGCTACTGTAGCACAAATTGCTGAAAAAAGTTAATGCTGGCTATGATAGAAAGGTGTCTGGACACACAGTGCATCACAGCTCTCAGTGTTTGTAGCCTCAAACCAGTCTGAGTGCCCATGCTGACCCCTGTCCACTGCGGAAAGTGCCTACCATGGGCACCAGAACTGGACCATGGAGCAGTGGAAGAAGGTGGCCTGGTCTGATGAGTCTTTTTTTTTTCTTTTTACATCATGTGGAGGGGCGGCACGGTGGTGTAGTGGTTAGCGCTGTCGCCTCACAGCAAGAAGGTCCGGGTTCGAGCCCCATGGCCGACGAGGGCCTTTCTGTGCAGAGTTTGCATGTTCTCCCCGTGTCCGCGTGGGTTTCCTTCGGGTGCTCTGGTTTCCCCCACAGTCCAAAGACATGCAGGTTAGGTTAACTGGTGACTCTAAATTGACCATAGGTGTGAATGTGAGTGTGAATGGTTGTCTGTGTCTATGTGTCAGCCCTGTGATGACCTAGCGACTTGTCCAGGGTGTACCCCGCCTTTCGCCCGTAGTCAGCTGGGATAGGCTCCAGCTTGCCTGCGACCCTGTAGAACAGGATAAAGCAGCTTGAGATAATGAGATGAGATGAGACATCATGTGGATAGCCAGGTGCATGTATGTCACTTACCTGGGGAAGAGATGACACCAGGATGTACTACGGGAAGAAGGCAAGCCAGCAGAGGTAGTGTGATGCTCAGGGTAATGTTCTGCTGGGAAACCTTGGGTCCTGGCATTCATGTGGCTGTTACTTTGAGACATACAGTACCATCTACCTAAACACTGTTGCAGACCAAGTACAACCCTTCCTGGCAATGATATTCCCTAATGGCAGTGGCCTCATTCAGCAGGATAAATACTACAAAAATTGTTCAGGAATGGATTGAAGAACATGATAAAAAGTTCAAGATGTTGACTTGGCCTCTAAATTCCCCAGATCTCAATCCAATCAAGTGTCTGTGAGATGAAATGGACAAACATGTCCAATCCATGGAAGCCCCACCTTACAACTTACAGGACTTAAAGGGTCTGCTGTAAATGTCTTGGTGCCAGATACCACCGCAAACCTTCAGAGGTCCTCTGGAGTCCAGGTCTCGATGGGTCGGAGCCAATTTAGCAGCACAAGGGACCTACACAATATTAGGCAGCTGGTTTTAATGTTCTGGCTTTTAAGTTTGCACCACTTGGGAAACCAACTACCTTGGCATTTATAACCTAATCTACTTATGGGGGAAAATCCGTACAGAAAAGATTGATTATCAGCATCGTCCACATCTGTCTCTTTTTCATCACATGAGATAAAAGTCACTTGCACATTTAAACATAAGCTTTGTCTTCATCTCTTCACTCGACTGATCTCTGTTCACTTGTATAGAGGAAAGATCTCAGTTTATTCAGTCAGTTCAGTTCAGCCAGTTCTGTTTTAAATACTGTATATACAAATTACATAATCGAAATATATGTTTTTCCTCACTGCTAAAATAACTAAAATGGATTAATAAGTAAGTGAGACAGATATTAAGAATTCATTAAAAGCACAAAGCTATTATGAGGTGTCCTGTTGAAAGGCCTTTAGGGAATCCCCTTCCAGGTCTCCGCTGCTATTTTTAGAAGAGACTTGTTCACACAAGGGGATTAGCACATTTATTTTTCTTTTCTCACAGACTCTCTGTAACCCAAACCATGGAGTCATAGAGGCGTGAGTTCAAGTGTGAACTGTATACATGTAAAATGTAGACAAGGGACAAACTGCACTCAAAAAAATAAAACATTGGATTTACTTAACCGAGTTATGGCAACCGGTCCCACGAAACTGTGTTAATTTAGATGTATTGAATACAGTTATGTTTTGAATAACTCAACATAACTGTATTCAATACATCTAAATTAACACAGTTTCGTGGGACTGGTTGCCATAACTCGGTTAAGTAAATCCAATGTTTTTTTTTTTTTTTGAGTGTGGTGGAAGAAAAAAAGCTAATGAAAGAAAATGGGCATTTTGTGATTTTTTTTGGTGATAATTTATCTGCTGTGATGGTGTGAGATGAAGTTTAGCTGAAGCTGGTGAATAAAAAGCCTACTTCTTAGAGTCACCTTCTGAACTTACAGCACATACAGACTATTTATTGGCATTTGTACTTATGCACATGATAATACATGATGACAGATAAATATTTGCCAGTATTATGAAGTATTATACATTATTTTGCATTGTGACTATGAATGCACACATGGGGATGTATAAAATGTAAGAATGATTATTTATTTATTTATTTATTTATTTATTTAGGCCATGGTGGTGAGGAGGATGAGGGATAAAATCAGGATCATCCTGGGCAACCTGTCCCATCCCCTCAATGATGAGCTATGACAGATGGGTTGCACCTTCAGTCACAGGCTCATGCCCCCCGAAGTGCAGGACTGAGTGATTCAGTCATGCCTTTTTACAGACAGCACCTGAGACCCCCACCCTAGGGATCAAGGTGACTGCACTGAGTGAGGTTGAGAATGAGTCCAATCATGGTGTTGTCTTTAAAAATGAGAAGGAAATCCTGAAGCATTTTCATGGTAATTGGAACTTATGCAGCGATGATAAGGTTCGCCCTTCTCTGTCCATTTTTTTTACATCAAGGTCACCACCTTTCCAGTATTCTTATACGTTTCCTCTATGAACCATCCATCAGTACCATCCATCCATTATCCATAACCGCTTATCCTGTGCAGGGTCACGGGCAAGCTGGAGCCTGTCCCAGCTGACTATGGGCGAGAGGCGGGGTACACCCTGGACAAGTTTTCAGTACCAAAATTAAAAAAATTAATTAATCAATTAATTTTTATAATTAATTAATTTTTGTTATAATTAATTAAATTATAACAAAAAAGGTTTTGTTTTAATGTGGTTACTGTCAGTAAAACGTAATGGCAATTTTACATTAATATTTAAGTTTATGGAAGAAACTTGTTTTAAATATACATGAGCAGTCAAAATAAATGTTGTTTATTTTTGAGTATTTTCTATTCTTAAGAGGATAACATGATGAAGGAGCACATATGGAGTAACAACAAAAATGTATTTACAAACCTACTGTATGTTTTTAATCCATCACCGTATTCCTGATAAAACTTTGCACATTTAGTATTTTCTCATCCACATTCAGTAGGGAGCCTCAGCCAAGAGGCTTATTTAAAACATTGAAATTTATTTATACATGGGCATTAATTTCACTCTTTACATTTGTTGAAAAAAAAATCAACTAAAACTCTATGAAAATGACTTTAAGGCAATAAAATGCGTATATCCATATTTAATCTAGTGTGTCCAAAACATTTGACTAGTAGTGTAAGTGCTGGTTTACTAAATAATAATAATAATAATAATAATAATAATAATAATTAAAAAAAACATCCATTTAAGGGTTAAAAACCTGTTGTCAAATTCACATACAGTATGTAATGATTAATTTCTGCTCACAAATACCCAAATACACTCTGACACAGCCACAAACACATGCTGTTGGTCTTCACTTGAATTCCTCCTGTCAGCAGTCTCTCTTATTCAAACCCATTTCACTCAAGTGAAATGAAACCATTTTGATCAATTATTAATGAGGTTTGAGACAAGGCATTCTACAGTATAGATGGGTCTGATCGAGGCACAGTGAAACGCAACCCTACTGAAATGTTAATGCAATCAAAAATGTATCCCATCCTCTTTCATTCAGCAAGACGCCATCACATCTCCAGCCTCCATTGTACCACGTGACATTAGCTCATCATGCCGCAAGAGCGTCAGGGGAATGACAGAAGGCATAAGCCCAGTTGACAAGCACACACATACCAAAAACCCAGGCAAACACACACACACACACATGCCTGTGGCAATGGTGCAACACATTGCTCATTTTGAGATGTGCTGATGAAGGTGAAAATTTTTGAAACACTGTATGCCTGCGAGGGACAAATCAAGAGCCAGCAGACTGTGGATTGCAATTAGATGCCATATATATTTACAATATATATGTTTGGAAGAGCGGCGGCATGGTGGTTAGCACTGTCACCTCACAGCAAAAAGATCCTGGGTTCGAGCCCAGTTTGAGCACAATATACAGCTGAAATTATACGCTAGCACAACATAGAGCTGAAATGACATGCTAGCACAGCATACAGCTGAAATGACATGCTAGCACAATATACAGCTGAAATTATACGCTAGCACAACATACAGCTAAAATGACATGCTAGCACAACATACAGCTGAAATGGTATGCTAGCACAATATACAGCTGAAATTATAGGCTAGCACAACATACAGCTACTGTAAAATGACATGCCAGCACAACATACAGCTGAAATAACATGCTAGCACAACATACAGCTGAAATGACATGCTAGCAGGTGGCACGGTGGTGTAGTGCTTAGCACTGACGCCTCACAGCAAGAAGGTCCTGTGTTTGAGCCCAGCAGCCGGCGAGGGCCTTTCTGTGTGGAGTTTGCATGTTCTCCCTGTGTCTGCTTGGGTTTCTTCCGGGTGCTCTGGTTTCCCCCACAGTCCAAAGACATGCAGGTTAGGTTAATTGGTGGCTCTAAATTGACCGTAGGTGTGAATGTGAACGGTTGTTTGTGTCTATGTGTCAGCCCTGCTATGTGTCTATGTTTTACTGATAACCTGGTGACTTGTCCAGGATGTACCCCGCCTCTTGCTCTTAGTCAGCTGGGATAAGCTCCAGCTTGCCTGTGACCCTGTTGAACAGGATAAGTGACTACAGATAATGGATAGATGAATGTTTGGAAGAGAAAACTTAGAGGAGAGCATATATTATATTGACATGAGTGTTTTACTGGGAAATATGCCACTTGTACTTTTCATATGAACTACATCGGGACATGGAAAACCAAGGCTGTGACGTAAATCTCTATATGTCACTTGTAAGGAAATCAATGAATTGTTTTGATAAATTTGGGCACTTTCTTTTTGTGTCAATATAATAGGAAGAAAATCACATGTTGGCTTGAAGATATGAAGTTTATCTTCTCGTGTTGAAAAACTTGCATTTTTCAGATGAAATACATCGCAGATCTGAGTGACATATTTAAATAATATTGGCTGGCATTGAGTGGTATATCAGATATATTCCATTCAGCTAGCATGATACTGAACGAGTCAAAGATGAGTAGCTGAATGGAATATATCTGATAGACCATGAAAAAGCCAGCCAATATTATTATTATTATACATACACACTTTTCATATCAGCATTCTCGAAGGCCAATGCTAGCTTACCCGTGACTCAATGCTGTTAGCGTGGCAGTCCAGTTAGCTTACAGCCAGCATAGCAGTAGCGTTAGCAAAGGCCTATGCTAGCTTACCCATGACTCGGTGCTGTTAACACGGCAGTGCAGTTACCTTCTCTCTGGTGTAGTGTTAGCGCAGGCCAATGCTAGCACAGTCAAGCCAAATATTATTATTATTATTATTATTATTATTATTATTATTATTTTCCCTGTATAATTTACTTAGTTACTTTTAAAATCAACATTGACAACTACACACAACGGAGTGACCTAGCAGCCAAAATTCTCTCAAAATCTTTCACTTTTAACGAAGCAAACTTTGCGGCCATGTTTGTTTACAAACTGTCACAGTCACTTGCTACCGTGGAAGTTTTACATCTCTGATGTGTCTCTTTTCCGGTTTTTCGATTTCCGTTGGTATGTTTTTCTCTTGTAAATATGTGTGAAGAATATCTAATGAAGTTTTGGTAGCCTTTTGGGTGTTCTGCACGTCTTCAGTTTCAGTTTATTTATTTAGTGCTTAAACCTAGCACTGGATTAGCCTCATCTTCTCTCTTTCCTGGCGGACAAAGAAATGATTGTGCGCATGCGCAACAGAAAAGTTTTGTCATTGGATCGTCACATGAGCGACGTCATGTTGTCTTGACAACGTGCAATATTATAACAATATTGCACACTCATTCGCCATTGGGGAGAGTGGTGTAATACATGGAGGATAAGTGATTTGATAACAATATTGCATGCCATCAATAAACCCACTAGAAGGGGATACATGTTTTTATTCCATGGAAATAGTGTCCTGTATGTATAATAATTTCCAATATTTCACTCTGATGACGTCACTCTGTGTTTTCCTGCTGACTGGATGTGTGTTGTCAAAACGGTAAACTGGTGTCTTTTAGTGGGATAGACGGGTGTGCATGATACCCCTCCTTGGTAGACATAATCTCTCAATTACACAGACATGGGTTTGTAACCTGTTGAGGCATCCTTTTCATCTTTTTGCATCAAAAGCTCCCAGCAATTAAAAATTGATTTATTAAAGTGCTTTAAAGATTTCTATGTTGTCTGCTGTCACTTTTAATATATGTTTGTAATGAAGACTAACTTGAGAACACCCAATCTTCTTCATAGGCTTAGAAATAAACACATAAGAATAAAGACGATGATAAAAGTTATCCTTTTTCATGCTACGCTCTGTTTTGTCTCTGGGTGAATGCTTCAGTAAATTTAATCATTTTAAACAGGTGGAAATCTGTGAGAAAACACCTGCTGCTTGTCGATGCTCTACACTATTTAGTTGACATGAAGAAGAAAGTTCTTTTTTCTAACCTGTAGCTTCTGTTATTGATGACGTAGTCATAAGTCATGAATGATGTAGTGATGAGGAACTAAGTTTCTAACCATAGCTCAAGAGTTGTAGTTCAAACTACACAACTTAACGACAGTGTCTTCAAACGTTCAGTTGAACTATGGTTCTGGGAAACACCTTTGTTGCTTAACGATGGTTTGTACTATGTAATGCCGCTTTTCCACTACAAACGCGGCTGAGTCGGGCTGAGCCGTGCCGTGCTGAGTCGAGCTGAGTGGGGCTGTTGGAGTTGCATTTCGACTACAACCGCGCTGAACCGTGCTGGCTGGAAGTGGGTGGACACATTGGGTGGAGTTAGCGAAAGTGGGTGGACGTCACGTGATGTCGTTAAGCAGCACAAACAGTGACATCAGTGAGCTTTTAAGCGGTAGTCTCACGACCCGAATAGTAAACAATAAACATGGAGGACATGGAGTCGTTAGTGTTGCTGGTCTTGGTGCTGTGGCTTGTTGTCACCGACAACGCCAACAGATACTGGCAAGAGCGTATAGATGAGGCGAGGCGCATAAGGCTTCAGAAATTCTCGTAATTCGTAATTATTCTTCTTCCAGGTTTGCGGTGTTTACAGATCCCAGCGTGCTCGCGGGGCGTGTGTGGGCATGTGAGGACACTCCTCCTCACCAATCAGTGCACAGGGGAGTGTCTGCTCACGCCCCCAGCCTCACTCGGCTCGGTTTGGCTCGCTTCAGCCCCACTCCAAAACGGTGCGAGTTTTAGGGGCTAAGCAGGGCTGAAGCGAGCTGAGTCGTGCTGTTCTTTGGTAGTCGAAACGCGAGCTGTGTCGGGCTGAAGTGAGCTGAAGCGAGCTGAAGTGAGCTGAAAAAGGGTAGTGGAAAAGGGCCATAAGTTACCAACGTAGTTATCTTAATAGTTAGAACTGTGATTTTGGGAAACACTTGCATCGCAACTGCATGGTTGGAGCTATGTAAGTTGCTAACATAGAAAATGTATCCATAGTCAGCACCCATGACAAACAGAGTCTATGAGCATTCATAGAACATGCAAAACCTCAATGGGCATGCGTGAAACCAATGAAAAGTGAGTTTTAAAATGACTCCATCTTGGAGGACATTTTCAATAGCCTCAATTTTTGGTCAACCAAGTTGTCTTATGTATTCTTGTGGATTGGGCAGCAAGATACAGAGAAAAAAAATGTTTTCTAAAATATTGGTATATGTATGGACAGGGCTTTAGTCTTTCAACATCTCAAGCTGTGATCACAGCACTTACCCCTCTATGAGGCATCCTAGTATCCATTCTATCACAGCGAGCACAGCAGGACCTGCTAGAGGGTCTAACAAGTGCTGCTGTGCTTTCACCTGCCTAAATTACATTACTGAAACAAATACCATTTTAGCTGATGTGAAAGTCACATTGGTGTCATGCCATGGGATATAATTTTCCACATCAAATGTGCAAGCTTGGCTACCATCATTGAAACACATGTACATCAAATCTTCCTCTTCTTTAGTGTTCTGCCTGATGACAGGTCCAGCTCTGACATCCATCAGAGTTTCTAGGAAAGAATTACAGTCATGGTTTCCTGTTGCCTTCTACTGGATTATTATAGAAGTTTTCTCCTCTCAACCTTTCATACCTATGGGCAATTTAGAGTAGCCAGTTAACCTAACCACATGTCTTTGGACTGTGGGGGAAAACGGAACACCCAGAGGAAACCCACACAGACACAGGGAGAACATGCAAACTCCACGCAGAACCTCGAACCCAGAACCTTCTTGCTGTGAGGCGACAGTGCTACCACTACACCACATCAAATATATTTGCAATTTAGTACAAATAATGGTAGCTCATCTTGAGGCTATATCATAAGCATGTGACTGAATATGAATAAATTATCTAGAATGATTGGATAATGTTCTAAACATATACACTAGATATGAAAAGGAGGCACACTATTCAGGGGTGGGTTTCCCAAAAGCATCACAGCACAAAGAGCATTGTTAAATGATAGAGTGAGCAGCACAATTAACACTCTCTCTCCTAGTTAAGATGCTCTTAGCATGAAGAGGCTTTTGGGAAA
The DNA here is from genome assembly GCF_027579695.1 of Neoarius graeffei. Classification (NCBI taxonomy): domain Eukaryota; kingdom Metazoa; phylum Chordata; class Actinopteri; order Siluriformes; family Ariidae; genus Neoarius; species Neoarius graeffei. The sequence goes on along the minus strand of NC_083589.1, from coordinate 39,376,679 downwards.
CCCAACCCAGTTTGTTTTCGAAAGATTGGCAGACAGGTTCATGGTATCTGGTTGAGTACATCTGACTGATTAGTGAGACTTGAGGTGTGTATCAGGACTAGGACCTCACAGGACACAGCTAAAAAGTCAGACATAATCTTGTGGGGAAAGAAAGAGTGCATTCATCAATGTGAACAATGCATTTACAGCATTCAGTCGTCATTAGTAACTGCCTGTTTAGGGTTGCAGTTTAAATTAGGCTATTACTTTGTTTATTGTTTGGGAAGTATAACAACTAAACTTATTAGAAAATGAAGGTACAACCAAAAATAATAACTTCACAAAAATAATAACTTCACAATTTAAAAAAAAAAATCCACATCCATATCTTGATTTCAGAACAATCAAACACCATCATCATCAACAATAATAATATTCATCCATCATCTGTCCTGCAGGGTTGCAGGTGAGCTGGAGCCAATCCCCCTGGCTTCAGGTGAGAGGCAGGGTACACCCTGGACAGGTTGCCAATCTATCACAGGGCTAACACAGCCACTCATACTCACACCTATGGGCAATTTAGAGTAGCCAGTTAACCTAATCCTCATGTCTTTGGACTGTGGGAGGAAACCAAATCACCTGGAGGAAACCCATGCAGACACAAGGAGAACATACAAGCTTGATGTAGAAAGGCCCCAGTTGGCCATAAGGTTTGAACTCAGAACCTTCTTGTTGTGAGGCAACAGTGCTAACCAATGCACTACCATGTCATTCCAATAATAATAAGAAGAAGAAGAGAAGAAGAAGAAGAAGAAGAAGAAGACCGTGAATAACGGCGTAGCTCACTCCGGTCCCATCTAGTCCAGAAGAAATGATCTAAAGTGGGCAACCTTGCGCAAATAAATGTTGCAAGCTGTATACACTATATACAAGCTATATATAGAAGCTATAGACACCCTAGGAATACTGACCTTTTTTGCCAAAAAGAATCCAAAACGGCGAGGAATTGACCAAGTAGAAGCATTTTTTTGTTCAACTGCTCATTAGGGCTTAATTACTCCATATGTTCATTATTAATTGCAATTATGCAAATTTAGGTAGAAGATATATGCACCCCAGGCAGACCTACCTTCCTGCCAAAAAGAATAAAAAACAGTGAAGAACTGAGAGAGAAGAAGCGATTTTCGTGAAATGTGGACGACGCTGGAAAGCCGACGGACAACACATGATGGGATAAGCTCATTGCCTGTCAGCTGGATGAGCTAACAGTAATCATAATCATCATCATCAACATCATCCTTCAGATTTAGGATGCAGCCACTTCAGGTTTAATTCCAAACCTATACAGATATGAATATTGAAATCGTTAAATAGATACAGATAGTACACCCCTACAGCATATGCTGATACTGTATGCCTCATGTGTGATTCCATACTCTGTAATAATTGCAAAAATCATGTTAATTTCACTACAACTGATATTAGAAGTCATGGCTTTTGAATGTCTGCTGTAGATAGCTGTCCAAATGAACAGTACAAGCAGAATGTGATGTAGCAATCATTCATGTTCAGAGTCATCCATCCATTAATGAACAAATACAGCCATTTGGTTCTGGTTCCAAGCCATTTCCAAGGCATTCCTACACCACCAGCCATGACTTGCCAGCATGCACACATGCACAGTCACTTTCTTTTACATACACACCCCCACTCTCCTTCTTTCTCATACAACACCACCACACTCCCCATTTGTTGGATTCCCTCCCCCTACATCTGTCAGTTCTTCTCTCTCTTCCATTGGCTGTGATACAGCACGAAGCTAAGAATAGCTCCCCTGAGTCCGGCCTCAACAGCCCCTGGGGCACAAATGCTCATCTTGAAGGATGTTATGTGAGTACGTTTCTCCTCCCCTGCTCATACTATTGGCATTATAAATGGAACACAGGTATTATATAAGTGCTTTGTGAATGAGACTTTGGGGGGATGGAGGCGGAGGCGCCTGCATTCATACAATTACTGCACTTCATTTCACACATTGGATCTCCCTGAACTGGCATGATGGTGTCTCTGTATATATTTTTGCATGTATGAGCATATACCCTCAATGCAAAAAAAGAACTCATTGCAGTCTTTTCATATCTTAGACAGAGGCATAAATGAAATAAATAAGAATTGCGTCTCATATGTGGAACACCGTTCCCCTTTAAATGCATGTGAAGGCTGTCGCAGAAACTCTCTACTACACCGTTGTTGCTAGGCAAAATCAGAGATCAGGAGTTCCACAACAGCAGGTTTACAGCATGTAATACGGGGAGATGTGGTATACTGTATACTGTATGAAACACAGGGTGTGTGCAACCACCACAAATTTAAATGTGAAGAATTCCTTTATCTTTTCATAAGATCAAGGATCAGGGTTGTAGTAGACATATATTCTCACAATTTAATAAAGAGATGATTGGCTGTAAAGGGCCATTCTTTGACTGAGCACTATACCATAGCTTCCTGTTGATTAGTTAGATGGTGATATGACCTGCTCATTTGAGGCAGTTTTAATGTCAATGTGGAAAAGATGTTACTTTTGGAAGGGTCAAATTATTGGCCTACATCAAGAAGAAAAAAAAACCTAAGGCAATTGCAGAAATTACTGGAATTGAGTTAAGAACTGTCCAATGCATTATTGACACCTTGAAGAATAGTGCCGACCCGCCAACTTCGTAGAAGAAATGTGGTTGGGAAAAAAATCTTGACTGACCATGATCAGGCATCACTGAAACTCTTGTTGAAGTTGAATCATATAAAAATCAACAGTCGAACTCATGACTGTTTAATAGTGAAAGTAAGAGCATATCCACATGTACAATGTGATGAAAATTCACAGGCCTGGGACGAAACAGCTGTGTGGCCATAAGAAAACCACTTGTGAGTGAGGCTAACCAAAAGAAATGGTTTCAATTTGCTAAGGAGCATAAAGATTGGACTCTGGAGCAATGGGAAAAGGTCATGCGGTCTGATGAGTCCAGATTTACTCTATTCCAGTGTGATGGGTACATCAGAGTAAGAAAGGAATTGCATGAAGCAATGCATCCATCATGCATAATGGCCACTATACAAGCCTCTGATCTTTTAAAATGAAGCCAGCTGACTACCTGAATGTAATCTCTAAAGGTCATTCCATCAATGGATTTTTCTTCCCTGATGACACGGTCATAAAATTAGGGCTCAAGTTATGAAAGAGTGGTTCAGGGAGCATGAGGAATCATTTTCGCACATGAATTAACCACCACAAAGTCCTGACCTTAACCTCGCTTAAAGTCTTTGGGATGAGCTGGAGTAGACTTTACAGAATGGATTGATTCTCCTGTCATCAATACAAGATACAGGCAAGAAATTAATACAACTCTGGATGGAAATAAATGTTGTGATGTTGCATAAGGTTGTTGAAAGAATGCCACAGTGTATGTGTGCTATAATCAAACTAAAGGGAGACCAATGAAATATTAGAGTGCACAACTTTTTTATTTGGCCAGACAGTTTATGTCCCTGTGATCTAATCAATTCTAATTTGATGTGTGCTAGCAGGCATTTGGTTCCATGTATCAACATCTTAATGCAGCCATGTAAATGAACCAAATAATTAGGCTGAAACACAGGTCTAACACCAAGAATACTACAACCCCGATTCCAAAAAAGTTGGGACAAAGTACAAATTGTAAATAAAAACGGAATGCAATGATGTGGAAGTTTCAAAATTCCATATTTTATTCAGAAAAGAACATAGATGACATATCAAATGTTTAAACTGAGAAAATGTATCATTTAAAGAGAAAAATTAGGTGATTTTAAATTTCATGACAACTACACATCTCAAAAAAGTTGGGACAAGGCCATGTTTACCACTGTGAGACATCCCCTTTTCTCTTTACAACAGTCTGTAAACGTCTGGGGACTGAGGAGACAAGTTGCTCAAGTTTAGGGATAGGAATGTTAACCCATCCTTGTCTAATGTAGGATTCTAGTTGCTCAACTGTCTTAGGTCTTTTTTATAGTATCTTCCGTTTTATGATGCGCCAAATGTTTTCTATGGGTGAAAGATCTGGACTGCAGGCTGGCCAGTTCAGTACCTGGACCCTTCTTCTACGCAGCCATGATGCTGTAATTGATGCAGTACGTGGTTTGGCATTGTCATGTTGGAAAATGCAAGGTCTTCCCTGAAAGAGACATCGTCTGGATGGGAGCATATGTTGCTCTAGAACCTGGATATACCTTTCAGCATTGATGGTGTCTTTCCAGATGTGTAAGCTGCCCATGCCACACGCACTAATGCAACCCCATACCATCAGAGATGCAGGCTTCTGAACTGAGCGCTGATAACTTGGGTCGGCCTTCTCCTCTTTAGTCCGAATGACACGGCGTCCCTGATTTCCATAAAGAACTTCAAATTTTGATTCGTCTGACCACAGAACAGTTTTCCACTTTGCCACAGTCCATTTTAAATGAGCCTTGGCCCAGAGAAGACGTCTGCGCTTCTGGATCATGTTTAGATACGGCTTCTTCTTTGAACTATAGAGTTTTAGCTGGCAACGGCGGATGGCACAGTGAATTGTGTTCACAGATAATGTTCTCTGGAAATATTCCTGAGCCCATTTTGTGATTTTCAATACAGAAGCATGCCTGTATGTGATGCAGTGCCGTCTAAGGGCCCGAAGATCACGGGCACCCAGCATGGTTTTCCGGCCTTGACCCTTATGCACAGAGATTCTTCCAGATTCTCTGAATCTTTTGATGATATTATGCACTGTAGATGATGATATGTTCAAACTCTTTGCAATTTTACACTGTCGAACTCCTTTCTGATATTGCTCCACTATTTGTCGGCGCAGAATTAGGGGGATTGGTGATCCTCTTCCCATCTTTACTTCTGAGAGCCGCTGCCACTCCAAGATGCTCTTTTTATACCCAGTCATGTTAATGACCTATTGCCAATTGACCTAATGAGTTGCAATTTGGTCCTCCAGCTGTTCCTTTTTTTGTACCTTTAACTTTTCCAGCCTCTTATTGCCCCTGTCCCAACTTTTTTGAGATGTGTTGTTGTCATGAAATTTCAAATGAGCCAATATTTTGCATGAAATTTCAAAATGTCTCACTTTCGACATTTGATATGTTGTCTATGTTCTATTGTGAATACAATATCAGTTTTTGAGATTTGTAAATTATTGCATTCTGTTTTTATTTACAATTTGTACTTTGTCCCAACTTTTTTGGAATTGGGGTTGTATAATACAATAAGAAAATAGTGCGACAGCACTAGGAAAATGTATATCAAACCAATGTCTCCACTTATTCCCATTTTCTGCTAAAATCTCAATACCTAACATTGTGTGAGTACAATAATTCTATCCAGTATGCACATTCACCATGGCATACCATCACCTAAACCAATGTGTGCCTTTTCCCACAATGTGTACAATGACAGCACTAACAGTGTGCACCATCATACCACCACCAATGTGTACTGTTGCACATTCCCACAAATGTGCACCATGACTTTCCACCTGTGTGTATCATTCCACCAGCCCTCACTGTATATCCATACACGACCCTAATAACATTGACCTACATACTTATATGCACCAAAATAAATTACATCAATGTGCATTAGGCCAGTACCACCTAATTCATCCATTTTCCTAATTTTCCGAGCTTTTCACTATGACCCTGACCAGGATGAAGCTTTTCCTAATTCATCCATTAGGAAAAGCTTCATCCTGATCAGGGTCATAGTAGATCTGGAGTTTATCCTAGGAACACTGAGCACAAGATCTGAATACACCCTGGATATCTGTGTGTGTATGTGTGTGTGTGTGCGTGTCCAGATTTGCATGCATTCACACCTAGAGCCAATTTAAGTAGCTAATCTACTTACTGCCATGTTGTGGGGAGGTAGGAGAAAACTGCAGAAAACCAAAACTCCACTCAAACAGCAACTAGAGCTAAGGATGAGATCCCTGACACTAGAACTGTAAAGCATGAACACTATCTGCTGTGCCACCATACTACCCACACCTACACCAATGTGTACCAATGCACATCTCCACCAACGTATAACTACACACTACGAGTATGGACATCCATCCATTATCTATAACTGCTTATCCTGTGCAGAGTCACAGGCAAAGTAGAGCCTACCCCAGCTGACTATGGGCAAGAGGCGGGGTACACTCTGGACAAGTCGCTAGATCATCACGGGGCTGACACATAGAGACAAACTGCCATTTGCATTCACATCTATAGTCAATTTTAGAGCCACCAATTAGCCTAACCTGCATCTCTTTGGACTGTGGGGGAAACCGGAGCACCCAGAGGAAACCCATACAGACACAGGGAGAACATGCAAACTCCACACAGAAAGGCCCCCATCAGCCGCTGGGCTTGAACCCAGAACCTTCTTGCTGTGAGGCAACAATGCTAACCACTACACCACCGAGTCGTGCCATTATAGACATCTCTAACAATTTATCAACACACATGAAGTTCACCACTACATCCACATTATAAGGTGCTTTCTGTTATTTTCTGAATTCTGAATACCTCTGCATATCCCGTACTAACCCTCATACACATTTCCTTCTAAAATTATTTGCATCCAGTTCCAAGTGATGTAGTTGGTCTTAGTACATATCCACCACATTTTACAATAATCTCCCCCTTTTGCAGTGACAAATCAGCCGAAAGCTTTTAAACCATCTTCAGTCATGGATGGACAGCAATTCTGACATAAGTCTGGTGGTTTACTTATCCTTAAACACACAAAGAGTTTTTTTTAGCTTTTAACTACATTATGTAGCATGAGAAGATCACTGCAGATGATGAATGGTCATGATTCAGGAGAGAAGAAGAGACCTTCAAGTGTTGTAGCCAGTACTTCAAAGGTCTAAAAAATATAAGGAGTAAAAAGTTTGTTTGTTTGTTTGTTTGTTTGTTTGTTTGTTTAAATTTACTTTATCTAAGTAAGATTATAGGTGTTCAGTTTCAATTTCAATAACATTTAAGTCAAGTTGAAACACCCCTCCCCAACATAATATAAATACAATTACTCCACCTCTGAACACATCACAAAAATGTCAAACTGAAAAACTACAGTGTGTAACTGTATAATGCTATGAATAAGATATTAATTGCTCCCTGCAGAAACACATAATTGCATAGAAATGAAAGTGTGCAATGTATTGCATGAAAACATCAGTGAGCATGACCAAAGCAGGTCAGATAAGAAGAACATGATTTGAGTTCAGTGGCCTGTAAGGATTCACAGGATGCTGCAAAAGGACTCAAAATAGGCATCACGATCTGAGACGTCAGTGATGCTTTCTGCTCCTCTGACCCGCCTGATCCATCCTGATGCCCTACTTCTGGCTGGAGTCTCATCACATCACTCCTGTGGAGGACGGCCCTGTATGGACAGTTGAAAGTCACACTTGGAAGATGGCTCTGGTCTGGACACTTACAGTTTTGCTATTATGGCTGAGGACAACAATTGACATGATAACTTTAGGACTGCAGTTGTCATGAACAGTTTACCACTTCAACAAAATAGATTTCATGCTAAAACTATCATGATTTTCCTGGTTACACAGGTATACTTTGTGACTATATAGGACACAGTTATAGAAGCCAGTTATTTATAATCATGCTATCTGTTATCACCCAGATGAGGATGGGTTCCCTTTTGAATCTGGTTCCTCTCAACTTTTCTTCCTCATGTCATCTGAGGGAGTTTTTCCTTGCCACCGCTGCCACAGCCTTGTTCATCAGGGATAAAAAAAATTAGCTAATGTTTAGTCTTTAATTTTCTGTAAAGCTGCTTTGCAACTGCTTTTAATTTCCCTGAGGGAACCCTCCCAAAGGGATCAATAAAGTTCTATCTAATCTAATCTAATCTAATCTAATCTAATCTAATCTAATCTAATCTAATCTAATCTAATCTAATCTAATCTAATCTAATCTAACAATGTCTGTTGTTAAAAGCGTTATATAAATAAACTTGACCTGACCTGATGATTAAGTGGCAGTTTAATCAGATCTATCAGCACTTTCTCTTTCTAAGTATGAGCAGCAGTTCTAAAGGACACATCTCTATCAGTTTCACAAAGTCAAGCAAGATTAAAAGTATATATATATATATATATATTAGTTGCAATCAGAAGTTTAAATTAAAACTTGTGCACCAAATTCTTGTTTATTTTTCCTATGAAAGATGTATGTTGTGCAATCATTCTGCCACAGAAAAAGAACAGTTCAAAGAACTCACCGAAAGCCCAATATCTGCCATGACCTTCATGTCCAACTGTATCCATAAAGCTCAGATCAGAACAATGGCATTGCTATAGAATTACGAGTAAAGTTCATTTAAGTGCTGATTGCTTTATCTATTATTGTTTATTTATGGCAGATGCACAAACAAACCCTGAATGCAGAGCATTTCCATGCACTCTTCCTCTGTGGGCAGCACGGTGGTGTAGTGGTTGGCACTGTCACTGCACAGCAAGAAGGTCCTGGGTTTGAGCCCAGCAGCCGGTGAGGGCCTTTCTGTGTGGAGTTTGCATGTTCTCCCCGTGTCTGTGTGGGTTTCCTCCAGGTGCTCCGGTTTCCCCCACAGTCCAAAGACATGCAGGTTAGGCAAATTGGTGGCTCTAAATTGACCGTAGGTGTGAATGTGAGTATGAATGGTTATTTGTCGCTGTGTCAGCCCTGCGATGACCTGGTGACTTGTCCAGGGTGTACCCCGCCTCTCACCCATAGTCAGCTGGGATAGGCTCCAGCTTGCCTGCAACCCTGTAGAACAGGATAAGTGGCTACAGATGGATGGATGGATGGATGGATGGATGGATGGATCTTCCTCTGTGAGTCATGTTCAGTGAGCCATATGTGATTGGGGCTCCTCTTGAAAGTATCAATCAGGCTTCCTCTTTATTATACATACAGGACATTTTTTCGATGGAATAAAAACATGTATTCTATTTCTTCCTAGTGGATTCCATTCATTTGGTTTGATAGCATGCAATATTGTTAGCATATCACTATTCATATCATATAGCGTATCATAATACATGTATTACGTCACTCTACCCAATGGAGAATGAGCGTTGAATATGGTTTACGATATTGCATGGTTGTCAAGACAACATGATGTCTCATGTTGGAGCTGATGCGAATATCCAATGAGAAAGTTTTCTGCTGCACATGAGCAGAAGCATTTCTTTGTTTGTCGGCGGTGCCCGCAGTAAACTGTCACAGTGATTTGAGAATGCCATAAGATATGTATTACACGTAAAACTTCCATACTAGCAAGCAACTGTGACAATTTGTAAACAAGCATGGCCGCCAGGTTTGTTCAATCGAATGTGTACATAAAAGAATAATAACCATAATCATATTGGCTGGCTTTTTTCCATTCAGCTAGCATGATATTGAACTCAACTTTGACTCATTCAGTATCATGCTAGCTGAATAGAATATATCTGATATACCACTCAACGTCAGCCAATATTTTGTAATCATTTCATGGTCAGTAGCTCAGAAAGAAGCAAAATTGGAATTGTTGAATTGGGAGGAAAATGGGCATAAATACTGTATACAATATACCACACAAACCACTTAAATAAGCGCTAAATCTGTCTTCACACATTCCATGCTCTTTATTTCTCTTACTCTGGTAATAATAGTCTCAGAGACCTAAATCTTTTAAAAATTGTTAATAAAAATGACACTGCTATCCAGCTAAAACTACTTGGAGCAGCAAAGTAACAGTATTCTTGAACATATCACGCTACAGAAATTTGTAGGCACTTGAATGAAATGGTCAGTGACCTAGAAAAGATGAGAGGTGGGAATAAAATGATTCAGAAACATTTCACCACATTGTGAGCTGAAGGTTGCTGAGACACTGTAGCCTGCCAAGAACCACAGATGAGTTGACATTCTCCTCACACTTTTAACTTCAAAACTGGACACAGCTACCCCTCTACATTGTGTGAATATTGTCTGTAGCAAGTGCATAAAATAGCTGAAACCAGCAGAAGCTTGATTATTATATAAGTGCATTCAAGCTTTGCGTATTTATTATATTACGTCATTAACGTTATCTCAAGTGTTAAATGCACTGTTCTAGTTTGAAGGAAATCCTTCCAATTCTATGCTATTATTTAAAAAAAATCAGAAATACAACACCTCTATTATGTGCAGTGGTCAACCTGTCAAGGTTCATAAGCATATTTTCAGATATGAGAACAAATAAAATGTGGTTTCGATCATGTGACAATCACCTGCATGGCCTTGTCTGATGAGAAGCAGAAATAATGGCTCTCTGTGTGTTAAAACTGTCACTCATGGGTATGCTCTCGATTCTGCATGCACAGCACCAGTCGGTACTTTTTCTCTTTCCCTCCCACTCTATCTTTTTCCATTTCCCTCCTCCTCTTCCCTCTCTCTTTTAGTGCCTGCTATCTCCTGGTTACCATGGAGAAATGTGTGGAACATGCTGTATATTTTGAACCTTCTCTCACTCTCTTTCTAACTGCAGGATGTCCTCACGCTGCAGTGCTGGCAAACTGGGGCAAGAAGCTACAATCAACCCTCTGTAAAACTAGCGTGTGAGCTCACGGCCTGGCTCGCTTTAAGGAAGCCACATGGTGGGCATTGGTGTTAATGAATACATACTGAGAGAATGAGTGTGGTGAAAGTTTAGAGTGCTGCAGGAACAGTGTATATTATGACCAGTAGTTTAAAAAAATCAGTGCCGAGTTTCCCAAAAGCATCGTAGCACAAAGATCATTGTTAAATGGGAGAGCGAGCAGCACAATGAACACTCTCTCTCCTTGGTAAGATGCTCTTAGTGTTAAGAGGCTTTTGGGAAACCCACCACAGCTCTTCAGGTGATCCTGATGCCATACTCATTTTTTTTCCATGCCATGTTAGATTGGCAGCACAGCTGTAAAACAGTTTGAGATGTTCTTCAAAAGATCTCACCAAAAAAAAAAAAAGGGAGCATTGAAAGTTAGCTGTGTATTTCAGCTTTCTGGACTGTTTAATGAATATATTGCTGTAAACAAGCCATGTCACACTTCAGTAGTGTTGGGGTTAATCCTGCATCTCATTTGACATGTGGTAAGTTAACTGATTTAATGATAGGTACATTCTACAAATAAAATCATCATAAATCAGAGTAACTCATCCTACTGGTGTTTGCTGAAATTATATTGATACTCATTAATGATATTGGTTTTATGATAGGCTTCCTCTCCTCTGAATTGTTGACTATTTATATAAAAATAGAACAAAGAAATATCACTCTGTCTAATTTGTTTTCTGTAGAATGGCACTGGCCATCATTTTCCCCTACAGCCTGGTGTTTAGTCCAGCCTTCACACAGCAGTGCAGTGTGTAGTACCTGGTGTAGCAAAAAATATCAATGAGTGATGCAAATGTGCTGGTTATAAACCAAATAAGGAATTCAGACAAAGCTGATACTTTGCATAATAATATATGTATATGCTTAGACAGACTTAGATGATAGCCTTATTCTCTGGACCAGGCTTCTCCAACCAGCTTCCGAAACACAAAAAAGTTTCCTGAAGGATTGTTTGCTTTTTTTTAAATGCTCTAAGTGGAACCAATGGTGGATCACCTATAGGTGCAGGTTTATATCAACTGTTCAACAACAATCAAAGATTTAAGTTCCACTGAAACACTAATTACTTATGTTGAGTGATCAATGATTTTAAGAATGAGTTTAGCTATTTGAAAAAATATAAGCTGATGATTCATTGATTTGTTTGCCTTTCTAGATGTTACATTGTGGTGCAGCAAGCTCACTACCCCATTTAGCTCCATTGTTATTGTATTAGAAATGGGAACTACAACAACTGCTAATAAAGGTCCACTGGGAAAAGATTCACGGTGCCCCAGGCTCAAAGTAGAAGTAGCAGACACAAAGTTAATGCCAGGGTTGCCAGATTGGGTTAGTTTAAAATACTTGTGTGATACTTTTCTGCAAAAAAGGCAAAATGTAAATGCTAAGTGTTTCAATGATGTACAGAACCATTGCAAGATATGTTGCAAAGATCTTTGACTTAGTTTCAGGTCTTTTGTGTGTTTTCTGAGATGTAGAGGGTTTACAAGGTTTGATGAAGATGGCCTCATCTTAAAAAAGAAAAAAAAAACTCTAAATGAGCTGCAAGACTATACCCTGGTATTTTGTCAGCGCTTAACTGCCTTTTAAGCATAAGTCAAGTGTGGTAGCCTCTCAACTTAATTTTGTTTGAAGCTGTCATCATTAATGTCAGCCTGCTGCACCAAAATCTAGGATCATGAGCCACTGCTGATTAAAACCCACTCTGATTGGTCAAAACTTTATTGTAAATTGTTCTCCTCAGAGGGACAAAAGGGATTTGTGAGATTTATCCCCCCCCCTTTTTAACAAATGTAGTGCTACCCTCCTGCTGACTTGAGAACCAGTCTATCAGAGATGATCCAAAATAATTAGTGTCTGAAGAGAGCTTGACTAAGCTGAATCAGCAGTGTTAGTTATGAGGTGAATCTAAACTTTGTAGGTTCATAGGTTTCTCAGACCCGAGTTGGAATTCCCTATTCGAGAGCAAATGCATACCACTGTCCAGGGTGCTGAAAGGCTTTCAGTTTTCTTGTGAATTGACCTTATTTTGCAAATGGGACTTATTACTATTTCTGGGAATCACTGTTGGTCTCAAGAAGGGTCCAGGAGGGGTTAGGCCAATGGTGTGGACTAATGGCACCTCTAATAAAAATGCACATGGGACTTCAACTGAGATTAACTGAGATGGTCTAGAATCCAAAATAATGTTAATCAGTCCCGGTTTTGCTTATAGGGTGGCATGGTGGTGTAGTGGTTAGCATGGTTGCCTCATAGGTTCGAGCCCAACAGCCAATGGGTGCCTTTCTGTGTGGAGTTTGCATGTTCTCCCTGTGTCTGTGTGGGTTTCCTCCAGGTGCTCTGGTTTCCCCCACAGTCCAAAGACATGCAGGTTAGGCTAATTGGTGGCTATAAATTGACAGTAGGAGTGAATGTGAGTGTTGTTTGTCTCCATGTGTCAGCCCTGTGATGATCTGGTGACTTGTCCAGGGTGTACCCTGTCTCTCGCCCATAGTCAGCTGGGATAGGCTCCCACTTGCCCACGACCCTGGACAGGATAAGTGGTTATGGATAATGGATGGATGGTTTTGCTAATACTGTTATTGTTGTTGAAGCATTTGACAACTCAAAAAGATGTAGATTTTGGGACACAACATTCAGTTTAACAGTTTCAAGTTGTCATGTCCCATGAGTGAATATTATTTATTCTGTAGATCAAATTACCACACAGTCAGGACTCAGGAATAAGGAAAGGTGCATGTAATAGTGTATTGCTCTAAAATATAATGAAATGCACAAGAGTGATCCTTAAAGAGGGCCTGCTCACCCTTCCCAGAATCCTTTTCACCAAGTAGTCATTCACCATTTTCGAAGCTAGCAATATTCCAAAAACAATTTTCAACAATCCGCAACAATTTGGCAACATCCAAGGCCATAGATCTTAAATTGTAATGTGAAACTGAAGATATCTAGTCAAATCATCTATATTTTAACTCATTCCTTACGAAATACTTCAATTTTTTTCAGTTACGTTTTGACAATACTTTTTGTGAAAATCACGAATTTAATAGGTACATTCAGTTAAATGTCTCTATCACCATAAGAAATTATTTTAGAGGTAGAAAAGTATACATTTACTGAGTCCTTGAAACCTATCCTTTCTAAATATGGAATTATTTTTGTATAATTCTGAAGTAGGCGGCACGGTGGTGTAGTGGTTAGCGCTGTCGCCTCACAGCAAGAAGGTCCTGGGTTCGAGCCCCGGGGCCGGCGAGGGCCTTTCTGTGCGGAGTTTGCATGTTCTCCCCGTGTCCGCGTGGGTTTCCTCCGGGTGCTCCGGTTTCCCCCACAGTCCAAAGACATGCAGGTTAGGTTAACTGGTGACTCTAAATTGACCGTAGGTGTGAATGTGAGTGTGAATGGTTGTCTGTGTCTATGTGTCAGCCCTGTGATGACCTGGCGACTTGTCCAGGGTGTACCCCGCCTTTCGCCCGTAGTCAGCTGGGATAGGCTCCAGCTTGCCTGCGACCCTGTAGAAGGATAAAGCGGCTAGAGATAATGAGATGAGATGAGATAATTCTGAAGTAGGTAGGTTTCACAAGCATCAGTCATAATATTATACTATAATAATATTATAGCAGTCTATCCCTGCTATAATAAACCTTCCCTACGCGGGTTTCCCGCTAATTATAATATCCAAATGTGGTCTTTGTGCAGTCCTCTACAGCTCTGATTGGTCAAATTCACGTGTACTGCTTTATTATGGGAGTTTCTGAGGGAATTCCGTATGACGTCACCAAAGCCGATAGTACCGGCTTTCCGTAGGGAATGGGAAAATTCGCCGAGCCGCTGTCAGCGGCTTGCCGTAGGGAATGAGTTAAATTCTTTCAAGTGATCTATCAGTTTTCGAATGGTTATTCCACTGTGATAGACCAGAACCAGTCTTGGCTGTCTTGCAGGTGGCCACGAAGTTAATAAAAGATAAGGCATATTTTGTTTATAGCTTGGGCGGCACAGTGGTGTAGTAGTTAGCACTGTCGCCTCACAGCAAGAAGGTCCTGGGTTCGAGCCCCGGGGCCGGCGAGGGCCTTTCTGTGCGGAGTTTGCATGTTCTCCCCGTGTCCGCGTGGGTTTCCTCCGGGTGCTCCGGTTTCCCCCACAGTCCAAAGACATGCAGGTTAGGTTAACTGGTGACTCTAAATTGAGCGTAGGTGTGAATGTGAGTGTGAATGGTTGTCTGTGTCTATGTGTCAGCCCTGTGATGACCTGGCGACTTGTCCAGGGTGTACCCTGCCTTTCGCCCGTAGTCAGCTGGGATAGGCTCCAGCTTGCCTGCGACCCTGTAGAAGGATAAAGCGGCTAGAGATAATGAGATGAGATGAGATAATTCTGAAGTAGGTAGGTTTCACAAGCATCAGTCATAATATTATACTATAATAATATTATAGCAGTCTATCCCTGCTATAATAAACCTTCCCTACGCGGGTTTCCCGCTAATTATAATATCCAAATGTGGTCTATGTGCAGTCCTCTACAGCTCTGATTGGTCAAATTCACGTGTACTGCTTTATTATGGGAGTTTCTGAGGGAATTCCGTATGACGTCACCAAAGCCGATAGTACCGGCTTTCCGTAGGGAATGGGAAAATTCGCCGAGCCGCTGTCAGCGGCTTGCCGTAGGGAATGAGTTAAATTCTTTCAAGTGATCTATCAGTTTTCGAATGGTTATTCCACTGTGATAGACCAGAACCAGTCTTGGCTGTCTTGCAGGTGGCCACGAAGTTAATAAAAGATAAGGCATATTTTGTTTATAGCTTGGGCGGCACAGTGGTGTAGTAGTTAGCACTGTCGCCTCACAGCAAGAAGGTCCTGGGTTCGAGCCCAGTGGCCGACAGGGGCCTTTCTATGTGGAGTTTGCATGTTCTCCCTGTGTCTGCGTGGGTTTCCTCTGGGTGCTCTGGTTTCCCCCACAGTCCAAAGACATGCAGGTTAGGTTAATTAGTGGCTCTAAATTGACCGTAGGTGTGAATGGTTGTTTGTCTCTGTGTCAGCCCTGTGATGACCTGGCGACTTGTCCAGGGTGTACCCCGCCTCTCACCCATAGTCAGCTGGGATAGGCTCCAGCTTGCCTGCGACCCTGTACAGGATAAGCAGCTACAGATAATGGATGGATGTTTATAGCTTCCATATGACATGTAGATGAAGAAAAAGTTTGATATGGGGTTTGAAGGCATCACTTATAGTGAATTTGCAGAAATTTGGCTGCACAAAGAGCAAACAGAGTAGCAGTCATGAGCTTTCAAAATGCAGGCCCATATGTAAACAAAAATAAAGAATTGGATTCTGGGAAGGGTGAGCCAGCCCCATTTAGTTCTAATTATATATCTTAAATCATTTTGAAAGGTACACTATATCCACATTAAAATGTAATAGATACCCACTAAAGTTACAAATAATGTACCTTTGACGGTACCACCCCGGTGATGTAGAAAGTTACAGTTTACTGCACTAGTATTTTCTGATCCATAATGTTACTGATTTACTTAAAGCTGTGCCAATGATCTCTTATAGCTCTCATGAGAGTGTACACTGGCACATGGTATATGTACATGCCAATACATTATGTTGATCAGTCTAGAACAGGGGTGTTCAATCTTATAAAAGGGCCAGTGTGGCTGTAGCATTTTATTCCAGGCCAACAGGAGCCACACCTAAGTTAATTGAAGCCCAAAATCAGAAACAAGTGGTATGAGGTGTGGCTTCTACTTGGTTGGAATGAAATCCTGCAGCCACACCCAGGGGCGTAGCTTGGGGGGGGGGGGGGGGGGGGGGGGGGGTCCTGGGGTGCCCGTGACCCCCCCCTTGTCAGACCATACATTTTTTTCAATAACCGCATAAGAATATTAGAAAAGTGGCCACTGTAATTTTTCTAACATTTTTTTTAAAACTAGATTGTCACCTCAGTCTCATTAGGGTTTCTATAACCTTGTATGGACTTCCTGTGGTTTGGGCGTGAAAACCCAGTTCTGCGCAAGCGCAACACGATCGCACTAGAAAGCATGGTCAAGCTGCCAGTGTAGCTGCAGTCTTTTTAGTTGCGAATTACAAGTATTTCTTCGTGTTAACAATTCGCCATGTCAAAACAAGCGAAACTTTCCTCCTTCTTTCGACGTGAAGCGAGGTAAGCAATTTATTATATTTTTTTCCATCAAAGTTGCATTTTGTGGCTTCGAAGCTAAGTTTTAGTGTGCCGTTTCTAGAACACAATATCAAGAAAACATGGAAGAATACACTATGGCAGAGCGATCGACATTGACAAGATCACTGACATCTTTGCCATTCGTCATTCACGAAGCCTTTTACTTAGAAACATTTTGGCCGATGAGCAGTAAGACAACAAGAATAGAAAGATCTCCATCGGTTGACTAGGGTAAGATGCCGAGCCGCTATCCATACACTGCTAGATAAAGCTGATTTGGCCTAAACATTGTCCAAAATCTCAACAGCTCGCAACATGAGATGAAAGAATGATGCAAAGACCACGTTATTTTCTCAAATGTATTCAATGTATTTTTTTTTTCATTTACAAACCTGCGGGTATGTATTCAGGCTGCCAGTCAGTGTATGAGCCCCCCTTTGAAAAATCCTAGCTACGCCTCTGACACCAGTGAATAAGACTGAAGCTCGAAAGCATCACTCTGCAAAATATGGAATTTGATATGGAAGCTCTTGATTTTTTGAAGTAAAGTCGACTCAAGCTATCAAATCAATACAGGAGAGAGAGAGAGAGAGAGAGAGAGAGAGAGAGAGCAATCAAATACTGTATGTATGCATTATTATTATTATTATCCATCCATTATCTGTAACCGCTTATCCTGTCCTACAGGGTTGCAGGCAAGCTGGAGCCTATCCCAGCTGACTATGGGCGAGAGGCAGGGTACACCCTGGACAAGTCACCAGCTCATTGCAGGGCTGATACATACACTGTAAAAAAAAATTAGTCAAGCCAACTTAAAAATGTAATGCAACCTGCTGCCAAAGGATTTTGAGTAAACTCAACTCCGGGACGAATAGTTGTGCTGACTTGCTCTTTTAAGTCGACACAGATGAGTGTTTTATGTTGACCTTGCTTTATTTAGCAAGTTCAGTGCATTCAAATTGTGATGTTGAAATAAATTGAAATAATAATGCCAATTAACTTAGAAGAGCAAGTTGGCACATCATGGTTCTAAGTTGAGTTTACTCAAAATCCTTTGGCAGCAGGTTGCGTTACATTTTTAAGTTGGCTTGACTATTTTTTTTTTTACAATGATTTAGTGTGCATTACATTTTTTAGTTAACACAAACCTCTCAACACTTAAGCTCTACTTCACTTTGCCTATTATTACACAAACAGAAACAAATACCGACATACAAGGAGGGAATTCCCTGGCCTCTGTTGAGGAAAGCTTAGTCTAGACTCCTATACAACGTCTCGTGTCAGTTTCCACGGACTTCTCACTCCACCCGACCGTTGAAACTTTCGAACTTGTGAAGTGCGCATGCACGGTGGCATTGGTTAAGGGGCGTCAATCAGCACTTGAATATATAAGTTCACTTAACTTAATTTTCCAATTCCTATGAACTTGTGGCGAAGGAAAGGCGTCTCAACTATTTTTTTTAGTTACTTGAACAATTAGAAGGGAAATTTGTTCATTCAACTTAGAATCCTTTTTTCACTCAACAATTTTGCAAGTTACATTTTTTACAGTGTAGACAAACAACCATTCACACTCACATTCACACCTACGGTCAATTTAGAGTCACCAGTTAACCTAACCTGCATGTCTTTGGACTGTGGAGGAAACGGGAGCACCCGGAGGAAACCCACGCGGACACGGGGAGAACATGCAAACTCCACACAGAAAGGCTGCTGGGCTCGAACCCAGAACCTTCTTGCTGTGAAGCGACAGTGCTAACCACTACACCACCGTGCCGCCCTATTATTATTATTATTATTATTATTATTATTATTATTCATTCATTCTCATCTCATTATCTGCAGCCGCTTTATCCTGTTCTACAGGGTCACAGGCAAGCTGGAGCCTATCCCAGCTGACTACAGGCGAAAGGCGGGGTACACCCTGGACAAGTCGCCAGGTCATCACAGGGCTGACACATAGACACAGACAACCATTCACACTCACATTCACACCTACGCTCAATTTAGAGTCACCAGTTAACCTAACCTGCATGTCTTTGGACTGTGGGGGAAACCGGAGCACCCGGAGGAAACCCACGCGGACACGGGGAGAACATGCAAACTCCACACAGAAAGGCCGCTGGGCTCGAACCCAGAACCTTCTTGCTGTGAAGCGACAGTGCTAACCACTACACCACCGTGCCGCCCTATTATTATTATTATTATTATTATTCATTCATTCTCATCTCATTATCTGCAGCCGCTTTATCCTGTTCTACAGGGTCACAGGCAAGCTGGAGCCTATCCCAGCTGACTACAGGCAAAAGGCGGGGTACACCCTGGACAAGTCGCCAGGTCATCACAGGGCTGACACATAGACACAGACAACCATTCACACTCACATTCACACCTATGGTCAATTTAGAGTCACCAGTTAACCTAACCTGCATGTCTTTGGACTGTGGGGGAAACCGGAGCACCCGGAGGAAACCCACGCGGACACGGGGAGAACATGCAAACTCCACACAGAAAGGCCGCTGGGCTCGAACCCAGAACCTTCTTGCTGTGAAGCGACAGTGCTAACCACTACACCACCGTGCTGCCCTATTGTTATTATTATTATTATAATTCGCCTGAATGGAGGAAGGCATGCCAAAGCAAACCGCATAATACAAACAGCCTGAGGGAAAACTTTTTTTGCCCATGAGTCGAATGCAGAATGGTGAGTTTTGAACATGCGTTAATGCGTTCATACATCTGAATTCTCTGCCCTGGAGTCACACGCACATGACATGCTCAGAGAGAGAGAGAGAGATGCACATTTACTGTGAAAACAGAAACTGGCCTTTAAAGCGGAGGAGGGAAGCCATTGCTTGTTCAAGTATTTGTGGGTTTGTGGCATGGAAAGCACTTGTGTTAGTACAGTGTGTCTGCATTGCGTCGGAACCCCCTCCTCTCTCTCTCTCTCTCTCTCTCTCTCTCCACCATGCTGTGTTGTGCGTATGAAAACCTGCAATGTGCTTTAGCATCATCATGGACTTCTTTTCGCTTGCAAATCTTCATTCCTCCCACCCTCCTCCTTTTCTCCTTCTCTCTTCAGCCTGGCGGCGGATATGTGCCAGAGAGAGAGAGAGAGAGAGAGAGAGAGAGTGTGTGTGTGTGTGTGTTCATCTCGGGACGTCCGTGTTTTGTTGATTTGCACCAAAGAGGAGAAAAGCTGTTGAAGCTGCACCTCGCTGGAGAAGAGGATGCACCCGCACGTCGGTATCATTCTTTTTTTTCACGCGTTCTCATTTTGCACCCATCCAGTTCCTGCAGCATATGGGTTCAACTCCCCGTGTCAAAGATTTCACCTGCCTGTTACTGCAAACTCGGATTGTGTCTGAAATGGAACATGGGAAGCACCTCTGGATGTTAAAGACAAAGTAGCCGGTTAATATTCAACAAAGCACACACTGCTGTAAGGCGAGATTCATATTAAGAAATAATAATAATATTAATAATTTAAAAAGGGGGGGACAGGGCAAAGTAGCGCCCGCCCGCCCGCCCGCTCGCGCGCGCACACACACACACACACACACAGATGGAGTGACCCGGTTCCGATCAAGCCCTAAAACCTCACCAAAGGTAAGCACAAAAACACTCTTCTTGACTATTTACTGTTTGTTAAAACCACACTGCAGTGATCAGTACGTCATATTTCCAGTGTTGCATTAACACCTACAGCGTTTATATAAGCACTGCAACACTGTATCTGACGCTGTGTAGTCTATAAACTCAACATTGAAGATTTTACTTTGTAACATAATAACTCCAGGGTATCATAGAGCAAGGTGCCTACCAATTTTGCACCCAGAAGGTGGGCAGTAGCCTCAAACTTGAATGCCGACACGTAAATACTGATGCATCAATGCCGCTCCTCCTGACTGCAGACAATCCAAGCAATTACTTAATGAAGCATTATCTGTCTTAGAAGGTAGGAACAATTTGCTGACCAGGCAAACCTACTGCAGCCTTTTTCTGCTGTGATATCTTCTGATATCTAATTACCATCCTTTCTCTCCATCTGTCTGTCTCGTTTTTCTCCGGTTGAGTGGGGAGCGAAAGAAGATGATGCAGTGGTCTACTGGAACTGGGAGCACTTGAATTGGTAGTAAAACGGAACCATATGAGCTTTCGCTTCTAATGGGGTGTTTGTCGTAGACAGTGTAAACAGTGGAGAGCAGAAACAATACCAGGGCTGGATGTCTGCTCACCTACCGTAGCTTCAATATTTTTTCCGGTACTGCGAGTCTAAGCTGCAGAAATGACTGTGGTGGCAGGAGATAACATGGATGAGACCTCAACCCTGCCAGGGCATCCACATGATCCGTACTCCCATGACCATGAGGACCACGAGTGCTGCGAGCGTGTCGTTATCAACATCTCAGGCCTGCGCTTCGAGACTCAACTCAAAACACTTGCTCAGTTCCCAGACACACTGCTGGGCAATCCCAAAAAGCGGATGCGCTACTTTGACCCTTTAAGGAATGAATACTTCTTTGACAGGAACCGGCCAAGCTTTGATGCCATCCTCTACTACTACCAGTCAGGTGGGCGATTGAGAAGACCTGTCAATGTCCCTTTAGACATGTTTTCTGAGGAGATCAAATTTTACGAGCTTGGAGTAGAGGCAATGGAAAAATTTCGGGAGGATGAGGGCTTCATTCGTGAAGAGGAGCGTCCACTGCCAGAGAATGAATTTCAGAGACAGGTATGGCTCCTGTTTGAACATCCAGAGAGCTCAGGTCCTGCGCGTGGCATTGCAATTGTATCCGTCATGGTCATTCTGATTTCTATAGTCATATTTTGTCTGGAAACCTTGCCAGAACTCAAAGAGGATCCACAGGGGCGTTTGCAAACTGTTGGGAACAGCACTTTATATTACAAGCCAAACATTTTCACAGACCCCTTCTTTATTGTGGAAACCCTCTGTATTATTTGGTTCTCCTTTGAACTGATTGTCCGTTTTTTTGCTTGCCCAAGCAAGGCAGCCTACTTTAAAAACATGATGAACACAATTGATGTAGTGGCAATCATCCCTTATTTCATCACGCTTGGCACAGAGCTTGCTGAAGATGAAGAGGGGAAGGAAGTAAAAGGAGGGGGCGAACAGGCTACGTCTCTGGCCATCCTCAGGGTCATTCGTCTTGTCCGGGTGTTCAGGATCTTCAAACTGTCAAGGCACTCGAAAGGACTGCAGATTTTGGGGCAGACGCTAAAAGCCAGCATGAGAGAGCTGGGCCTCTTGATCTTTTTCCTTTTCATCGGTGTCATCTTGTTCTCTAGCGCAGTGTATTTTGCAGAGGCTGAGGAGAAGGACTCGTTCTTCACCAGTATTCCGGATGCATTCTGGTGGGCTGTGGTTTCAATGACCACCGTGGGCTATGGTGATATGTACCCTGTAACCATTGGAGGCAAGATTGTGGGTTCCCTTTGCGCCATTGCTGGTGTGCTCACTATTGCACTTCCCGTCCCAGTGATTGTCTCCAACTTTAATTATTTTTACCACAGAGAAACTGAAGGAGAGGAGCAAGCACAGCTCCTCAATGTGAGTAATCCCAACATTGCGTCCGACTCCAACTCCAGTCGACGCAGCTCATCTATCGTAAGTAAGTCAGAATACGTGGAGACAGACGATGACATGAATAACAGTATTGACAATTTTAGGGAGGCAAACCTGAGAACTGGGAACTGTACTATCTCAAATCAGAACTGTGTGAATAAGGGCAAGCTTCTGACAGATGTGTAACTCTTGCTTCATTTTTATTTTGAAGAAGCAACAACCACAATGTATTAACAATACAGGAATGCTTGATATAGGCCTAGGTCAATGCATTATTGCATTGCATTTGCTTTACCAAGACAAGGAATACATTCATATGCCACTGAATTTCAAAATGATTGCTGAAAATAAAGATATTATGGATAAAAAGGCAATGAAAATGCAGGTCCAAATGGGAACTCTGTCACCAACTGACTACAGTGTGATCATCAGAAAAACAACAAGACACGGATTACTACAATAACAGATTGTCCACAGCATCTGGAATTGAGTTCCTAGAGTATTATGCAGATTCTGATGTGTCGTCTCATTTTTGAGGGATAGGTGCTGTTGATCTTTAGGTTCACTGAACAGCAATGCACCTCATTATTAATGGAAAATCATGGCTTCTTGCCAATGCTGGTATTTCTCTATCAGATGCTGAAACTCTTACTCCGAAAAGATCCAATTCCATGTGGAAAAACAACATGGATTTTGGAAGTGTATAAGCATGTTGAAATATTCTTTGGTTACCGATCATGGCATGCTCAAATCATTACCTCAATTTTTTTTTTCTATTCATTTACATTTTGTCCTCAGATTTCAGACTTTGGTTTTGCAAAATGCAGTGCTTATTATGTTTTGTTCCTGGTATGGATTGAGAAACGAATGTTTAATTGTAAGGTTGGAGCAGTGAAGCTTTGAGGCCTACTCAACTCAGGTACTATGTATCATGGCACCATTATTAACAGATAGTAATGGATCTTTTTGTATGTACTTGTAGATTAATACAGGGATACATACTAATTTCAATATTATTATATTTTTAAACAATATAGAATATATTGTAATGGCATTTATTAGCAATGTCATTGCATTCCAAACAGTATCACATCTGCAGTTAATGGGACATGGAGGTGAAACCCGACAGATTATAGAACTAGCAATTATGGGAAATTGTTTTAAGGGACACTAATTAGGCCTTTGTAGGATTCCTGGGTGGTCAGTGAGCTAAACGTTTTGCATATGGGCTGATTCATTAGGCTATACCTACACCTGTCAGTGCAATGCTTTAAAAGTCAAACAAATGTATTCATGCTTGTCTTACCAATTTGACAAGAATCAAACCAACAGTGAACTTCTGAAAAGCTGCTGCACAACTCTCATTAACTACCCTTTACTGCTTGCAACACATTTATGGTTTTACAACATATTAACCATTTAGTCAACTTTACAAGTAAAATATTTAGTGTATCTGCTTTGACATCTACGCTGTTTGAAGATATACATTACAAGATATTACTCTGTATATGTTGCATATAGTGCCTTTAACCCTCTTACTGACAGAACTTTGAAAAAGTGCCTCCATGTACAATAACATCAGTTTTACTGTGCAACTCCTTTTAACTGTATGATGCAATGTCAAGGACCAATCTGAGTATGGTTTGTACTATGATTGTCAGAATATGCACAGCAAAACAAGTTTGGTGTTTCTGTGCATGACATATTTCTTGCAAGGTTGAACAAGGTTCATCACGGTCTCAGTGTGCAAAAAGTGATGATTTCATGATTGCTAAAACAGACTGCTTGAGAAACTGTACAAGGGAATATAAGAACAGTTAGACCTCAGAATACAAGTGGGATATTTTAGCTTTTGCCCTGTCAAACCTTGTACATAAATCCCTGTTGATGAGTTCATTTGAGAAACAGTCAATGTTGTGTAGAGATAAGTTAGAAATATCTATTTTGCATCTTTTTTTTCCCTTCTGTCTGTCCAGCCAACGTTATTTATTTTTATTTATTTATTTATTTATTTATTTATTTATTTATTTATTTATTTTGTGTTTATATAGGCCTTTTTATGTGTTTGTCTACCTCAGTGTGGTTATGTATGGACTGAAATCCCAGAAGCTTAACATCCTGCTAGGCGTTCTACCACTGCCTTTTCAAAACAACTATTGAAGAATCTTTATCTGCTAGTTTATTCGAAAACAGCGTAAAGATTTGTGACGCTGTTAAAACAACTGTCATAAGTAATCTAAATATAATACGAGGCACCATATTTATACAATTTTGCAAGCAATGGTGTTATTTTTAACAGGTTCTTAACACTGCCAGGAAATAAAGCAACCTACTGCTCAAAGTCAAATGGAATACTTATCCATATAGAGCCAACCGTTAATTACAGGGAACAGTAACAAATACTTTTTAAACCAGACAAATAACGCTACACTAGAGATTATACTGTATGATTATACTGTATAATATGTTGGGCTGTATGTCTGTTGATGAACGTTTCTTTGGAAAAGCAGTTTGTAAACCTGTTCAGAGGAAGAAGCCAAGTTAGAAAGGAGCTAAGGTGTTACTGCTAGAAAAGCTGCAGCACTTTGTTGCCTGTAAGTTTATAAATAGATTTTATAAATGAAGGGAAACAATGGAGCAGCAGTATGCATTCATCCCAGGATAGCACAAGTGTTTAATTAATAAGCAAAGTACTGTTCCTATATATTTCTATATAATAATACGTTGAATGAACTTTGATAATGAGGCCAAAGCTCGAGGAAGGAATTAACTCTTTATAAGCCATTACAGACAAAGAACAGGACCAAGCATATTTCTATTTTAATTCTTCAGTTTGGATGAAGAGCATGTTTGAGATTTAACTGCCCCTGTATGTTAAAGCACTTGATAGTGATTCACCATATTGCATTATTCAAACTATTACTATATATAACTAATTGCATTGTACTTTAGACATACAAAAACTCAGCATTATATTATGTATCACACAGGAAAGTTGGAAAGCATGACAAAAACTTTTATCATGTCCAGAAATATTTCTCATTCTGTAAACAGCAAAGAAAGAAAATGCATGGGTCAAAATTTAAATAGAAGGTCTCAATCAAGAAGACTTCTATAAAATACCTAATAATTTGTCCTAATGTGGTACCATTTAAAATAATTTTTAATATCAAAATTTGAATAATTTGAAAACATGTATTGATTATTTATTCATTTGAAGAAGAAAACTATGCTCCCCTTTTCTCTTTTTCCTCAACTGCATTATAGTTGACTGGGTTGGATGTTAGTAGGATTTTTTTTTTTTAACATCAGCTTTAATTATTATTATGTAAGCTTTAAAATGCAGCGGTATTGTTGGGTATCTTTACTCAAAATGATAGTTAATGACAAGAGATGTTCAGACATTATGTTGCTTTTACTTCAAACATATAAATGCCCATTCATTTTCAGAAATCTTGCACAAACATCATCTGACCCTTACTCTGACTTGCTAAGAGCCATGTGAAACAGAGTACCACAAAGTGGTCTTTGGTCTAAAAGAATTAAAATGCATTGAATTGGTGGGCTGAAATTCATTAACATTCAACCCATGTCTCTGTTATGTTTAAAATGGTTAATGTGGTGAGCTTTTGTGTTCATTTAACTGCTTAATTATAGTCTGCATGGAAAAAAAAAGTAAGAACTGCATGATCCAAATAACTGAAATGATGAAAATCAAGCTGACTCAACACCCACATGTTTTTTTTTAATTTCATGCCAAATTATTATTATTATTATTATTATTATTATTATTATTATTATTATTATATCTATGTAAGTACATAAACAGTTTTTTTCCCATACACAGCCATGTGTTCAATAACACACACACACACACACACACATTCTGTTCATCATATGATGCTGGTGAGAGCATAGTCTATGGTCTATGCAAGGATGTTCCTCCCATGTCCATCCTATTGCACATCTATATCAATAAATATAAATGCCTATTAATATGCTCTCTATTGTTTTTCTTTCCTGAAAATTATTCTGGGTAAAATCTTGAAATTGATCTTCTGGAAGCAGTTTGGAACAAATTTATTACTGATTACTGAGGGCAGAAAATATGACCTAAATTATATGGATACATCTGTGAGCAGTTTGAGAGTCCAGAGTCTTAGAGCACAGGTACTGCTCTTCCAAATTGAGAGGAGCTGGTTGAGGTTGTTTGGGTACCTTACAAGAATGCTCCCTAGTTGGCTCCTACTAGATCTTTATCAGGCATGTCCTACTGGAGAGAGACCCCAGGGTAAACCCAGGATTAAATGTACAGAGAGGTTAAATGAAACACTTGGCTTGGGAACATCTGGGAATCCTCCAGGAGGAACTGGGACATGTGGCTGCTGATAGAGACATCTGGACCGACCTGCATAGTCTTTTGCCAGTGCAACCCCTACTAGGGAAAGCAGAAGGAAAATAAATGAAAAAATAATTGACTCTTTTAGGCTCCAGAGAAGGTAGACATATGGGTCTCTGAAACATTATTGAGGGGAGTTATCAGGCATATCAGGAGTTATCAGGAGATCCTTACTCCCATCCATTTAGCTTTACCAAGTTTCTCCCGGTGTGATATCATCAGCTGGGTGATTTAAGCAGAATTGAAATAAAGCCTGAGTTAAAGTTTAGTTCAGCCACTCTTGTGTTAACAAAAACCTTAAAACATCTTGAAGGTGAGCTGCTTGTACAGCAGATGAAAGAGTTGAGCTCCATTAAGTGCAATACAGAGCACTAATCTGGGCATGGTGTGTAAGTGCATGGAAGCAACTCGAGAGTGGGTGCTATAAAAGATGTGTGTATTCCACCTTTGCTGTCAGAAATTCACAGGTAAACCACCAGGCTATATGCTAAGTCTTATGCAGCACAGAACATGTGTATCTCCTGGCAGACACTAAAGGATATACCCTCTTTGATTGGTATGATGGTGAAGAGTGATTTGAGGTAGAATCTCAAGCTTTTCTTCCCAGTCCTTCCACTTCTGTAAAAGACTGTAAATAACAGTAGGTCGTCCCAATCTCTGCGTTTGGTGGAGTTGTAGGGCATGTAGGATAAACCTCAGTGGGTCATACTGGCTCTGTAAGATCTTGTAAATAATCCATATGGTTGGATTTGTTTCAAAGTGCGAACTTAGGCCCAATATTGATTCAGGAGAGTCTGCTACAGTGGTGCTTGAAAGTGAACCCATTAGAATTTTCTATATTTCTGCATACATATGACCTAAAACATCATCAGATTTTCACACAAGTCCTAAAAGTAGATAAAGGGAACCCAGTTAAACAAATGAGACAAAAATATTATACTTGGTCTTTTATTTATTGAGGAAAATGATACGATATTACATATCTGTGAGTGGCAAAAGTATGTGAACATTTGCTTTCAGTATCTGGTGTGACCCCCTTGTGCAGCAATAACTGCAGCTAAACATTTCTGGTAACTGTTGTTCAGTCCTGCACACTGGCTTGGAGGAATTTTAGCCCATTCCTCCGTACAGAACAGCTTCAACTCTGGGATGTTGTTGGGTTTCCTCACATGAACTGCTCGCTTCAGGTCCTTCCACAGCATTTCGATTGGATTAAGGTCAGGACTTTGACTTGGCCATTCCAAAACATTAACTTTATTCTTCTTTAACCATTCTTTGGTAGAACGACTTGTGTGCTTAGGGTCATTGTCTTGCTGCATGACCCACCTTCTCTTGAAATTCAGTTCATGGACAGGTGTCCTGACATTTTCCTTGAGAATTCGCTGGTATAATTTAGAATTCATTGTTCCATCAATGATGGCAAGCCGTCCTGGCCCAGATGCAGCAAAACAGGCCCAAACCGTGATACTACCACCACCATGTCTCACAGATGGGATAAGGTTCTTATGCTGGAATGCAGTGTTTTCCTTTCTCCAAACATAACGCTTCTCATTTAAACCAAAAAGTTCTATTTTGGTCTCATCCATCCACAAAACATTTTTCCAATAGCCTTCTGGCTTGTCCACATGATCTTTAGCAAACTGCAGATGAGCAGCAATGTTCTTTTTGGAGAGCAGTGGGTTTCTCCTTGCAACCCTGCCATGCACACCCTTGTTGTTCAGTGTTCTCCTGATGGTGGACTCATGAACATTAACATTAGCCAATGTGAGAGAGGCCTTCAGTTGCTTAGAAGTTACCCTGGGGTCCTTTGTGACCTCGCTGACTATTACACACCTTGCTCTTGGAGTGATCTTTGTTGGTCAACCACTCCTGGGGAGGGTAACAATGGTCTTGAATTTCTTCCATTTGTACACAACCTGTCTGACTGTGGATTGGTGGAGTCCAAACTCTTTAGAGATGGTTATATAACCTTTTCCAGCCTGATGAGCATCAACAATGCTTTTTCTGAGGTCCTCAGAAATCTCCTTTGTTTGTGCCATGATACACTTCCACAAACATGTGTTGTGAAGATCAGACTTTGATAGATCCCTGTTCTTTAAATAAAACAGGGTGCCCACTCACACTTGATTGTCATCCCATTGATTGAAAACACCTGACTCTAATTTCACCTTCAAATTAACTGCCAGTCCTAGAGGTTCACATACCGTACTTTTGCCACTCACAGATATGTAATATTGGATCATTTTCCTCAATAAATAAATGACCAAGTATAATATTTTTGTCTCATTTGTTTAACTGATTTCTCTTTATCTACTTTTAGTACTTGTTTGAAAATCTAATGATGTTTTAGGTTATATTCATGCAGAAATATAGAAATTGAATTTTCTATATTTCTGCATAAATGTGACCTAAAACATCATTAGATTTTCAAACAAGTCCTAAACGTAGATAAAGAGAAATCAGTTAAACAAATGAGACAAAAATATTATACTTGGTCATTTATTTATTTATTTATTTATTTATTTATTTAAGGGTTCACAAACTTTCAAGCACTACTGTGCATCTTGAAAACATGCTCTCAATATCTCCACTAGTAATGATGCCCCTAGAGTCAGCCCATTTTTGTACTTGAGATTTGAATCTGTCCTTTTTATCATGGATTGTCTTTTGTATTGTTTATGAACTTATGTCTGAAATTGTTGATTTTGTAAGTAGCTCTGTGTAAGAGTGCCTGCTAAGTGACTAAATTTAAAGTGAATATGAAATGTGAATAATTATATACGGATTTTCATCATTTTATGTATAATCAGTATGTCTAATGAGCACTGCTTATCATTCTGTATTGCTTTCCAATACCCAAAATAGCTGAGGCCCAAAACAAGAGCCCTCCTCAAATGGAAATAAATACATTTTCATGAAACCTAACTATTTCTAAGCTATCCTTTTTGTCATTTTCTCTCCAAATCTAGTCAGAGATTTTGTAATCAGAATATTACACTTCACTGAAGACTGGTTTTTTTAAACAACTTGTGGTCAGTAGCCTTTCAATGCTCATTTACTACACCTTTAATGCACACACCTGGCTTTCAGCTCAATGCCAAGAAATCTCATCTCATCTCATCTCATTATCTCTAGCCGCTTTATCCTTCTACAG
This sequence comes from Neoarius graeffei, assembly GCF_027579695.1. Taxonomy (NCBI): domain Eukaryota; kingdom Metazoa; phylum Chordata; class Actinopteri; order Siluriformes; family Ariidae; genus Neoarius; species Neoarius graeffei. Next base: position 39,346,693 of record NC_083589.1, on the reverse strand, counting down.
GGTCGCAGGCAAGCTGGAGCCTATCCCAGCTGACTACGGGCGAAAGGCGGGGTACACCCTGGACAAGTCGCCAGGTCATCACAGGGCTGACACATAGACACAGACAACCATTCACACTCACATTCACACCTACGGTCAATTTAGAGTCACCAGTTAACCTAACCTGCATGTCTTTGGACTGTGGGGGAAACCGGAGCACCCGGAGGAAACCCACGCGGACACGGGGAGAACATGCAAACTCCACACAGAAAGGCCCTCGCCGGCCCCGGGGCTCGAACCCAGGACCTTCTTGCTGTGAGGCGACAGCGCTAACCACTACACCACCGTGCCGCCCCATGCCAAGAAATGTAGGCTATATTATAAAATCCTATTGCTTTGGCCATGACCACCTCCTATTCCACCCTACTTGTAGTGATCTTGATTGGTGAGCGTTATGGCAGCCCAGGGCTGATAGATCTGAATATATTTCTTTTGTTTATTAAGACATCAGGTAAAGGCAAAGAAAGCTACAAAGCCAGTATTGTACTTAGCTGGATATGCCTTGCCTTGTCTCTCAGTCATAGGAACACATGTTGACATACAACCAATGGTGAGCCCCTGTAATTATGGCCCAGCTAGCTGGCATTTATGAGCAGACAGAAAAGCAGGGGAAAAGAAATTTTGCTAAGCTGATCAAGCATTACATAATGTATTAGACGATGGGAGAGAAGTGAAAACAGATAAAGGTGTTGTCACTGTAGTGTCTAATGACTCAATTTGGCTGGACTATATATTCATTTGAGGCATTTCTATTAATTTATTGGAAATTATGCCACAAGTCTATTCATCTGGACTTACTACCAGTTAATTCAAAGGACCACTGGGACGGTTATTATACTTTAAAAGAACAGCAAGAACCCATCACCTGTTAATGTCCAAATTAGGATGTTACACACTCTGACATTTTCTCTCACAATAATATTGTATATATATAATTTATCACCCTGCCTAAGGTTCACACTTTCTGCTGCTGTACTTCTGTACTTTGGATCAAGCGCTATCCTAAAAGATGTTGAATAATAAGAGTAAAAGCCATATTGTTAAGTTAAGACAAATTTGCAATGAGTAATGTGGTAAATACAGCTAAGACTTTTCATACACTGGTATATTGGCAATATACGACTGCTATTGAATTGTTTCTTGTTTTTATGTTACATCATATTGCAGTTGCAAGCAAAGGGAAAAAAATGCTTTTCTATCCCCAGATTTTTTTTTTTTTTTTTATGCTTGAAGTGAAATTTGTGTGTGTTTAATAGCATTGGTCTAGACACTAATTGAAAACCCCCATCTCTGAGATCTCTACTCAAGAAAAATGTAGCTACCATAGAAGCATGAACTGCACACAGGTAATTTTAATAATCTGAATGGGCCATCCATTAAATCAATTGCAGCATCTACTTAAGATCTCATCTCATTATCTCTAGCTGCTTTATCCTGTTCTACAGGGTCGCAGGCAAGCTGGAGCCTATCCCAGCTGACTACGGGCGAAAGGCGGGGTACACCCTGGACAAGTCGCCAGGTCATCACAGGGCTGACACATAGACACAGACAACCATTCACACTCACATTCACACCTATGGTCAATTTAGAGTCACCAGTTAACCTAACCTGCATGTCTTTGGACTGTGGGGGAAACCGGAGCACCCGGAGGAAACCCACGCGGACACGGGGAGAACATGCGAACTCCGCACAGAAAGGCCCTCGTCGGCCACGGGGCTCAAACCCAGACCTTCTTGCTGTGAGGCGACAGCGCTAACCAATACACCACCATGCCGCCCGCATCTACTTACCGTAAGATGCCTCTGAATATGAATTCCATTTTTGCCTGTTTAAGTCTTTTTTTGTGGTCATTTGTCAATATATCTGAGGAAGACGTTTACTTTTTCCATTGTAACTATACCTTTACATTGTTTGTATGCAAGATTTAATGGCTACAACAGTCCACATCTGGGCAGCCATACCGCCTAGTTGCCCAGCAGCATGACTTTCGCCACTTGAAATGAAAGCATATGTTTTCATCTTCCCATTTTGAAAGCAGAAATTTGAATGCACCAATTTCAGACAACTTTACAGTGAACAGCTGCAACCACGACAACTTAATAATGACAAGCACTACATGTTAATTAGTAACACTTCAATATAATAATCATCAGTGGTAATCTGTCAATGTTGAGTATTATAGTTCTTCATCAGGTGAACTTGTATGCATATACAATATATCTCTGTCACGTCTGCACCTACTTGCACCAAACACTCCACTTCCCAGAGTTCATAGCAGCCTTCAAATATGGCTGTCACGGACCATGACAACCATCATACACCAAACTCCTCTCAGTCTCAAGAATTCTAGTTGGATTATTTGCTTAGTGACCCAGTTTGCATTTTGATTATCGATTATAGTCTCTGTCTCTGAAATTCATATACATTTAACAATTATTCCATGAAACTGAATCATACATGAGCTGATAGCTGATGAGGTATGTAGCACTGAGCTGGCTATAAGCCATCTCTGACAAGATTGAGTGGAATAATTGTTTTATTCGATCCACATTCACTGGATTTTGAGAAACAGAGCATTTTTATTTATATTTTTTGCAAATTCAATCAATAAAAACTTTATACAAAACATCCGACAAAATCATTTCCACTTAGGCGGGCTTCTTAAAAACCTATCGTTGACTCCACAAATTAACTATGTTGTTGTTGTTTTGTAGAAAGTGCCGTCCTGCCGAGGTATAGAATAGCTTTAGACATTTATTTAATTCTTCCTTGGACATTTCAGTGATGCAATTTTCAAACTTCTTTGAGCTTTTAAACCAGTCTTAAAAAAAAATTCAACAAATTTTAATGCTTAAAGATGAAGAATGCAAATAAACCGGCAAAATGACAGCAATTTGTGAAAAAATGCCATAATAATAATTCTTGAAAAATAAAAAATAAGATACATTCTTTAATGGGCGACACGGTGGTGTAGTGGTTAGCGCTGTCGCCTCACAGCAAGAAGGTTCTGGGTTCGAGCCCCGTGGCCAGCGAGGGCCTTTCTGTGCGGAGTTTGCATGTTCTCCCTGTGTCCCCGTGGGTTTCCTCCGGGTGCTCCGGTTTCCCCCACAGTCCAAAGACATGCAGGTTAGGCTAACTGGTGACTCTAAATCGACCATAGGTGTGAGTGTGAATGGTTGTCTGTGTCTATGTGTCGGCCCTGTGATGACCTGGCGACTTGTCCAGGGTGTACCCCGCCCACAGTCAGCTGGGATAGGCTCCAGCTTGCCTGCGACCCTGTAGAACAGGATAAAGCGGCTAGAGGTAATGAGATGAGATGAGCAGATACATTCTTACCCTACATTGTTGGTTTTTTGTATTTTTGGAGGGGTTTGTTTTCAAGTATAGTTTTTATTTTGTCCTCGGTTGGTTCAGCAAAATGCCCCGCCATTTTGTTTTTCTCTACTCACGGTATATGAGCTAATAGCGTAGTAGTAGAGTAGCCAATCAGAGTACACGATTGCTCATATCCAGTGAATGTGTACAGAATAAATGTCATTATAGACCTCTAGTTCTGCACCAGAGAAATTAGCTGGAAATGGGTTCATATACTGAGACAGAGTCAACCAAAATGTGAGCATCAGTGTATGTGGGTCTTGCTTCCATGTAATGCATATATTTGGAATAACCTTCGATGGGTTAATCTTGCACATGTAAGCAGACAATGAACCAAACTCACTTCTTTCACTTTTGGCTTTAATTTTGATTTTTCTGGAAGGCATAAGTTTATTATTATTATTATTATTATTATTATAGGTGCTTCTGGTTTTCACTGTAATTTTGTTGAATATGGCAAATGCCAGCTCTTATATTCATCTGTACAGAGGCTCAGCACACAGGGCTGGTTGTAATTGAGAACTGCTATGGAATGCATTCTGGAGGAAACACCTCAGTCTCTTCAGAAGGCGCCAATGAGAGAGAACGATTGCTCATATCCAGTGAATGTGGAATGAATGAATAAATTGTTTGTTTATTTATGTATTTATTTATTTAACAATAATTCCATGAAATCAATTAGTACATGCGCTGATAGCCAATGAGGTGCGTATATATATACATATATATATATATATATATATATATATATATATATATATATATATATATATATATATATATATATAAAATGCATTGCTCATCCCTAATAATTTCATTGTCAAGCTAGTAATAGATATCAGACTTCATCCTTCCCATCCAATATTACAATCTGGCATCACTGATTTGAAAAAAGAATAACAACATCACTACATTCCAGTACTCTCAGATATCTCCTGTAGGTGGTTCAAGTTTCTGATCCATACACGAGGGTGGGAAAAAAGACAGCTTTGTAAACTATAAGGTAGGAGTTGGGCTTGAACTTGGAGGTCATAATTTTGAATAAAGATTCAGTTTGGAAAGGGCTGCACCTGTTCAACTTAGGCAGTTGTTGATTTCATAGCCTGGAGGATATGTGACCTCCAAGGTCTGGAAAACATTCACATTTATTTGTGATTATAAACCCTTATATTTACCAGACTGAATGACTGTTTTGGTGATGGTTGATAGAGGAACTGGGTTTTCTTTAGGTTCAAGGTTAAGCCCAGTAGTGTATTGTGTGCTGCAGCTCAGAAAATTATCTAAGGATGTTGATTATCCTCTATGTAAGTCATCGTATTTACCACAGATCCAAAACATCTCTTTGTTCCAGTACACTTACTGGCAACTTTAATATGAACTTGTTCTTGATTCTAAGATTCCTGTTCTTGGCTGGCAGGACTGGAACCCAATGTGGTCTTCTGCTGTTGCATGCTGAGATGCTTTTCTGATCACCATGGTTGTAAAGAGTTGCTGTGAGTTGCTGTATTGTTCCTGGCAGCTCGAACCAATCGAGCCATTTTCTTCTGACCTCTCTTATCAACAAGGCATTTGTTTCCACCCACAGAACTGTTGCTCACTCAATGTTTTTTTGTTTTTTGCACCATTCTGTGTAAACTCTAGAGACTGTTGTGTGTGAAAACCCCAGGAGATCAGCAGTTTCTGAAATACTCAAACCAGTCCATCTGGCTCAAACCAACACCCATACCACAGTGAAAGTCACACTTTGAGATCACAGTTTTTCCCATTCTGATGTTTGAAGTGAACATTAACTGAAGCTCTTGATTTGTATCTGCATTATTTTATGCATTGTGCTGCTGTCAAGGGATCAGCTGATTAGAGAACTGCATAAAACAGCGGGTGTATGAGTGTTCATAATAAAATGGCTGGTGAGTGTATATCACAAAATAACCCATAACACTTTAATCTAATACTCATCTTCAGGCTTGAGTAATCAAAAACAGACCACAGAAGAGACTGACATGGAACATGGAATCATCAAATTCAAAGGACTTTGGATCTCAAGATGAGATCCCAAGGCACTGTGTCCTAGACTACAACACTGACTACATTAACTACAACCAAATCAAACTGATTCAGTTGGAATTCGGATGCTGTTCATAAATTAGGCATCAAGAGCTTTCGGTTCCAGCTCCTTATCCCACAGAGCCATTTCACAGTGTGGCCAAAAAAGCAAGAGGAGAGAACATGTGGGAACCGAGTCACAATGTATTATTCATGGATGGATTTGGGGTGTTGATGAAATCTCAGATAAGTCCCTTGTGAACAGTAGTGTGACCCATGATTAACCCCTTAAATTCCCTAGCAGTCCAGACTTAAATTTCCCACTCTTTTAATTACACACCTTTCCTATTAGTGTCACTGTAGTTACTGAATAATTCACCATAGTTACTGATTAATATGCTTTAAAATTGACTACTCAAATCATAAGCTGGGACTTTATGGGCTTAATGTGAGCTTAAGTCTCACTCATCTGTAGGTATGCTTTAAGTAAGGTATAACACACAATGGGCCATGATCTTATACATTATTTTCCTATAGAAAAATAAGCCACACTGCTACCACCCTGAAGGAGATTACCGGTATTTGCCTCTCCTGAAAAATGTTATTCTGCTTATACCACAGATGTTTGCCATTGATTACAAATTATTTGTTAATCAATGTTGTGTCACTCTTTTTTAACAACTGATAGTTACTTTTAATGTTGTGTAACATTAAATGTAAAACCATCCATCCATTATCTGTAGCCGCTTATCCTGTACAGGGTCGCAGACAAGCTGGAGCCTATCCCAGCTAACTATGGGCGAGAGGCGGGGTACACCCTGGACAAGTCGCCAGGTCATCACAGGGCTGACACATAGACACAGACAACCATTCACACTCACATTCACACCTACGGTCAATTTAGAGTCACCAGTTAACCTAACCTGCATGTCTTTGGACTGTGGGGGAAACCGGAGCACCCGGAGGAAACCCACGCGGACACGGGGAGAACATGCAAACTCCGCACAGAAAGGCCACTGGGCTCGAACCCAGGACCTTCTTGCTGTGAGGCAACAGTGCTAACCACTACACCACCATGCCACCCTAAATGTAAAACCAGTTTTTGCTTAAGTTATAGCGATGACCAGTCGTTCCCTTACCAACTTCTCTATTTCCTTTCTTTTTTTCCTCTATTTTTTCTGGAAAGTGTAAACTCTTCTGTCAGAAAACTTACTGGCACAGTGTGTTCATATTTGAGACTCCTTCAGTTAAACTCCTTAGAGAAAATTTTCCATGTCAACAATTATGCATTTTTCTTCCTTCAGAAAACACACACACACACACACACACACACACACACACACACACACACACAAAATCAGTTTGTTTGGTTTTTTTTTTTAATCTGTTTGTTATTAGGCTGGAATGTCCACCAGACAAGACCCTGTTAATTATCTGTTACTGAAGAAAGAATAAAATATTCGAACAAGTGTATTAATATAAAGCTGTCATTTATGTTACATACAGAACGAGTGTTGCCAGGCAAAAATAAACCTCGCCCGGTAGCACTTATGATGAATATGAGCGAAAATATCACGAAAAAATAGGCACCCGATGGGTACATGTGGCTACTGCTTATAAATAAAATTATTTTCTGATACTATGTCCATGCAGTAAATATCTCATCTCATCTCATTATCTCTAGCCGCTTTATCCTTCTACAGGGTCGCAGGCAAGCTGGAGCCTATCCCAGCTGACTACGGGCGAAAGGCGGGGTACACCCTGGACAAGTCGCCAGGTCATCACAGGGCTGACACATAGACACAGACAACCATTCACACTCACATTCACACCTACGGTCAATTTAGAGTCACCAGTTAACCTAACCTGCATGTCTTTGGACTGTGGGGGAAACCGGAGCACCCGGAGGAAACCCACACGGACACGGGGAGAACATGCAAACTCCGCACAGAAAGGCCCTTGCCGGCCCCGGGGCTCGAACCCAGGACCTTCTTGCTGTGAGGCGACAGCGCTAACCACTACACCACCGTGCCGCCCGCAGTAAATATAGCATATTATATTTATTCTATGAGGCAGTAGCCACAAAAATGAAGTGTAATCAAAAAATGAACAATTTAAAAATCACAGAAGTAAAATATACCAAGTGTCTGTACTTTATATTATTCTACTCTTACCTCTTACAGTTTTTGAAGCCGAAACCTCCGAACCGAGGCTGGCATACACACACTGTTGCCATGACCCAAACTCTTATTTCCCGGAATTGGCCCGACGATAGAGCTCAGTGGAACGCACTTTCCCTCTGTAATAAGCATAAACATGTTTGAAAGCAATTTCTTTACTCTAGTCCATTTATTTAGAATGGTGAACCGAATTGTATACACTCACCAGCCATTTTAATCGGAACACGTGTATGCGCATACGCAGTGCGCGATCATTACACTTACATTCTTACAACACGATGACGTAGTCGCTAGCGCCTGTATACAAGGCAGTAGCCACAAAAAAAAAATTTTGACCTTTTTGGTGACCTTGACCGGACGACCTTCAAAATGTTAGAGGTTCTATTTGAGACCAATGCCCATCGATCCTGAAAGTTTCATGAAGATTGGTCCAGCCATTTTCCCGTAATATTGTTTACAAAAAAAAAAACAAAGAAACCCGATTGAAAACAATACTTCGCCCCCGGTGAACTCCGTCCTGGGGCGAGGTAATAATTGTCAGAGCCGTGCTGTTTTCTCATCTCATCTCATCTCATCTCATCTCATCTCATCTCATCTCATCTCATCTCATTATCTCTAGCCGCTTTATCCTGTTCTACAGGGTCGCAGGCAAGCTGGAGCCTAAATTAAATCTACACCTTCTGATTGGAGAATTCTTTAATGGTCAAACCCAAATCTTCATCGTCTGTGAGACTATTATGGTTTTATAACTATACAGATTCAGTTATGCCTCTACAAGTAGCCAGGATTGGGGAAATGCTTATTTGAGTTTCAGGCAAGTTTCACAAATTGCATCAATTTAATGGAGTGTAGCTTGACTATTGACACGCATTTTATACAACAGTGATAGTACAGAGTGATGGTTGGCGTGATGCCTACATCACCAAAGTCTCTCATAGTGATGACAATGAACTTTTCAGTGTTTTCCTATTCTACCAGCTCAGCTATAAATAAAAGAAGAACATTTGATTGGTTGAAACTATACAATCAAATATTTTAACCACAATTGCTAACAACAACCTCATATAATGATTATGTGCCTTGAGAATTCTGAATGTACTATAAATTCCAGGTAGTTAGATACACCCACATAAATCAAAACCACATAAATATTTAATGTCTGAGCGCATTTGAAATTGTTGAGGCAAAATGATTTGAAAATTTTTGCTTGTGTCCAAATAAGAATAAATTTTATTGTGTGCATCCAGATGTTTTAAAAAAGAGCCAGAAAAGGATGGTTTAGTGGAGCCTCAGGCATGGTGCATGTGGGGTTAGTGTGGGAGTAGAGGAAGCGAGAGAAAATGAAAATGCAAATCAAAAAAGCATAGACAGGCAGACAGAAAAAAAAGAGGAAAATGAAAAATACAGAGCGAAAGTCAGTGATTCAGCTGTAGCACATTGAAAATAGAGCATGTATGCCTGCCAGGGAAGAAAATACATACGCATGCACATAGATGTACACAGCAGCATGCAGAGACACAGCTGAGAGCTGCCATGATCCTCACCCATTGCATTGTGGGATGTCGTTGTTGCACACTGAGCACGGCAGGATGTGGGGAGCTTTTGGCTGCTCTGCACAGGCATGACTAAAAATATAGAGGTATCTTTTATGCCAACATATGTCCACACACTGGGTGGTCTTTTGGCAGCTGCTCAACAGTTTACAAACTGTTCTCCTTTTTAGATCATGTTTTTCAGATGGAGGAAGAAATTAATAATCCATAACACCTTTAAGCAAGAATGCTAAAACAAAACAGAGGCACATCTATCTGAATTTGGATGTACCTGCACTCCATGGTTCACCCCTCTCCTCCTCCTCCTTCTCCTCACAAATTTGCTCACAATAACGATTTCAACAACTGAGATAATATTTCAACAGATTTCATCATAGCACTGGAATATGTACTGACTGCTAACCCAAAACCTACTGTATCACTTGTTCTTGTCTTTTTTTTCTCTCACTCACTCACTCACTCACTCACTCACTCACTCACTCACTCACTGCATCCATCCTCCTACACATTCCCAAGCACTGCTAACCCCCACCATCCTGCCTACTAGCAGCACCCCCCTCAGTCCACTTCTCCTCTCCTTTCCTCTCCTCTTATGGCTCTGACAGCCCACTCGTGGGCTGGTTGCATAATGCCCACGGCCTGTTCAATTACTGAGAAATGCTCCATGGCTGTGTTGTTTGAGTGAAAATCAGTCCGTTGATCTGGATGAAACTTAAGCCTTTGTGAAGTGGACTTTTTGCTCTTCTTCTCCTCTCTTTGTCTAAATATAGTCAAGATCTATATTCTGACAGAAACTTGCACTGAAAAACCACTGATATCAGAGAAAAGATCCATGCCAAAAAGGATGGTTTCCACCACTTTCACTAGCTAAGAGTCAGGGCAAGGGGAGTGTGAGTCATAGATGTGCAGAAATATACAGTATGTACTTATTATTGCATGGAAGCAATGCAAGAATAAAATATTATTAATTCCTTTTCAGCAACCACTTTACTCTGGTCAGGAAGGTGGTGTATCCGGAGTCTATCTTGGAAGCACTTTGCTAGGCAGGAATACACCCTGGATGGGATGGCAAAGGGGATATATTTATGTTTATTCTTTTTTACTTTTTATTATTTTTATAATTTAGTCATGGCCAATTTCCACCCATCAGGCAGCTCTCCGCTATCACTCTCTTAGACCCCTGGCCATGGATTGACTCGCAGTCATGATTCAAATTCGTGATCTTTTCTGTTGCACCATTTAGGAGCCCCTTACATTTATTTATTTATTTATTTATTTAAGGAACTTTTTAATCCACTGTAACTTTACAAAGTGTTTTGCAATACAGTACATACAACCAAGCAGACAATTGTAACAACCAAAAATAATGATAAAATAAAGATATGCAGATCTGTTTATACAGACTAACAGCGGTAGCTTTGATGAAGTGTTTTACTTGAAGTGTTTTCTGAAAAGCAAGCCAATTATTTGCCCAAAATGATAAACTAAAAATCCTTTCAGGATGCTGCATTTTTTTCCCCCAGAGTGCCACTCCACATAGACCCAATGTATGAATATTAAAAGGTCTAGTGTTTGGTAATGCAGTGCTCTATGCTTTATTCTTTTATATTCTACCATGGTTTAGTGTTGTTCTGCATCACTGGTTGCTGTATCAGTTTCAAGCGTGTCAAGTTGTACTGCTATTTCTCTCCACTGATTTTATTAACAATATCTATCCAATAGTCATACTTTTCTCAACACACTTTCTATTGTATAAATATAATCCAAGCTATAAAGTGCAACGGAGAAATCACAGAGCCTTTAATATGACATCACTGTGTGTATGTATTTTATATATATGCACACAGAGTGAGTGAAAATTATCTTAACACTAATGGATTATTTTTCTCCTGAATGTGTGGTATGTCGTGACTGCTGCTGGCGTAATTGGGCCCTACTTTTTTGACACCCCAACAATGATGTCAGACATCTACTTACAGATGGTGCAGCAGTATGCCATTGATGAATTTCCACTACTGATCCGATTGGCAGGGTATTTCCAACAGGATGGCACACTGCCGCATTTTGGCTGTACTGTTCGTGCTTATCTCAACCACACATTTCCAGGTTGATGGATAAGTCATGGTAGACCATTGCCATGACCTCCACACTCCCCTGATTTGACGCCCTGTGATTTCTGGTTATGGGGTATGGTGAAGGAGCATGTGTATAGCAGGAAAGTTCATGATATCAATGACCTCAAGGACAGAATAAGGAAAGTGGTATCTTCTATTCCCCGCGAAATGTGTGCCCAGGTTTTAAATGGTACTGTTGCTCTCTGGTTTTTGTGTGTTGAACACAATGGTGAACAGATTGAGAACGTCCTGTAAATCATCTTGCACATACTGTATGATGTATGTTTTGTGAATAAATGGTTTCTACCATTTAAGTGTTAACATAATTTTGACTAACCCTCGTGTGTGTGTGTGTGTGTGTGTGTATATATATATATATATATATATATATATATATATATATATATATATATATATATATATATATATATAAGGTTTCATCTAGTACCCTAAAGTGTTTTTTGGTCCATCTCTCTGGGGCTTAACCCTAGCCGACAGGGTCAGGGTTTTAAAATGCAAGAAGCTTATAACCATAAATCTTACAAAAGACATTTTTTCATCCTTACATCCCATTGCCATCGAGTAACACAGTTAAAAATGTTTGAATTCTGTAAAACAATGAACAAAGACAAATTTTTAAAAAATTGGTTTTGGCCAGGGTGGCATGGTGGTGTAGTGGTTAGCACTGTTGTCTCACAGCAAGAAGGTTCTGGGTTTGAGCCCAGTGGCCAACGGGGGCCTTTCAGTGTGGAGCTTGCACACTCTCCCCATGTCTGCTTGGGTTTCTTCCGGGTGCTCTGGTTTCCCCCACAGTCCAAAGACATGCAGGTTAGGCTAATTGGTGGCTCTAAATTGACCGTAGGTGTGAATGTGAGCCCAACAGCCAATGGGTGCCTTTCTGTGTGGAGTTTGCATGTTCTCCCTGTGTCTGTGTGGGTTTCCTCCGGGTGCTCCGGTTTCCCCCACAGTCCAAAGATATGCAGGTTAGGCTAACTGGTAATAATAGGTTCAATTTATATAGCGCCTTTCTCAAAATCCAAGGTCGCTTTACAATTATAAAGTCCACCAAATAGGGGTCAGGATGTCATTCCAGTGGTGTAGCAGCCACAGTCCCACCAAAAGGCGCACGAAAACAAGTCCCACACCGCCAGCACAGCCACCGTGACGCCGCCAGCAACATCGCTCAAACACCATGCCATGGATCCACAAAGCGAGCACAGAAGCACCGCAGCGCAGAGCGCTGGTATGTTGCAAACCGCCTGCACAGCCGCTGCGACGCCACCGAGCAACATCGCTCGGAACATCACGCCAAGCATTAAAGCACAGAGCACTGGACGACCACGATGTTAAAATGAGCAACGAGCTCACTGCAGTCCATAGCTGGGAGCACAGGCATCACCCACAGTGACCCAAGGCCTGGAGGGAACCGACACCCAAAACTGGGTCCGGAGCTACACCACCACCGGCGGACAAAACACTCAAATAAACAACAAACTACACAAACACACAGAAAAAATAAAAAAAGTAAAAATAAAAAAGGAGAGAAAATACAATAAAAAAAGCTCCAGTGAGAAGTGGCAGCCAGAATGCGCATGACATACTCTCAACCGGAAACGGAAATGGTTTTCCGTAACTGGCTGCTCTAAATTGACCGTAGGTGTGAATGTGAGTGTGAATGGTTGTTTGTGTCTATGTGTCAGCCCTGTGATGACCTGGCGACTTGTCCAGGGTGTACCCCGCCTTTCGCCCGTAGTCAGCTGGGATAGGCTCCAGCTTGCCCGCGACCCTGTAGGACAGGATAAGCGGCTACAGATAATGGATGGATGGATGGAGATATGCATGGTGTCTTTTAGTGAAATTGGAATTAAATCTTTAAATGAGATTTTCTCCATTTTCACTTTTTTGGGGGTAAACAGCTTTCAAAATGCTATAACTATACTTCTATTTGAAATATATGCTGAATCGAAACTATTTCAGTTCAGGAAAACAATTCATTTTCAGAACTATAGTAGAAACTGTCAAAACTCCACAATGTTAAAGGTTTTCACAGGCTGGCACACTGCAGAGAATCATTCAGAGGAATAACCAAAGAACCCAAAAGGACTACTTGTCTAAGATGGTAGACATCCTTAAGTATATCATTTACCTCCCATCCAAACAGACCTACCGTAATCTATTTGAACTAAGGTCTCACAAGTCATCTGATACACCCAAGATGGCACAAAAGAAAAGTAACTAAATGGACATCTTCCAGGAGATTTAGTGTTCTGAAGAGTTTTGTTTACTTCAGCATGATAGGTCAGTTACACGCTACATGCAACTGGTTCACATTAATAATGCTCCTGATCTAACCTGGAGACTATCCAACAAAAGAAAGGATACGGAAAGAAATGTCAAGACAGTACAAGTGTATTTCATGCTGCCTATTTTCAGCCGGAGAGGATACAACCATTCATGTCATCAGTGATATTTATAACGGCGTGTCATTATACAGTATTTGTTGAAGCTATATATCACTTGGCAGACTGTGATTCCAGCAGTGCAACCCTACCTCTCTCTTGGCAAAGGGCAGGCAGTAGGATATCCTTACCTTGTGTATGAGACTACATGATATGTTTATCAGGTCTCAACCCTGTAAATTAAAGCAATGAGGTGTATTTAAGGTTTTAGCTTCAAAACATCTACTTAGCATTAGTGTAACCCAGTCACGTTAGATTAACTTGGGGCGGCCTTGGGCTAAGGTACCCTTGAGCAAGGTACCTGACCCCTGACTGCTCCCCAGGCACTCTGGTGTGGCTGCCCACTGCTCTGTGTGTGTGTGTGTGTGTGTGTGTGTGTGTGTGTGTGTGTGTGTGTGTGTGTGTGTGTGTGTGTGTGTATTCGTTGCTTCAGATGGGTTAAATGCAGAGGATGAATTTCACTGTGCTTGAAGTGTGCATGTGACAAATAAAGGTTTCTTCTTTCTTCTTCTTATCATCCACAAAATAGTATTTGAGGTGGATAAGCAAGTTTTAATGGATTTTGAAAACCATTATCTAATAACCTCTTTCAGCACACTCATGATGTTACTATCTTTGTGAGGACCTTCCATTGACAATTATTAATGCAAGCAGTTAATACTATGCATATACCTAAACCTATTGTCATTGATGAAAAAAAAATGTTTATTTCTCTTTCAGGTTTTTTTTTTATATAAAAGCTGTAGTTTTTGTAATCTTTTGTAAAAATTGTTTTCTCATGAGGACCAACTAAATGTCCCCACAAGGTCAAAATTGTCAGATATTCCTATTCTTGTGGGGGCATTTGGTCACCATCAAGATATTAAAAATATGCGCGCGCGCACACACGCACACACACACACACACACACACACACACACACACACACACACACACACAGCTCTGGTTTCATTTTCCACTGCCCAGTCCAAGTTATCGCCTGACTTCTTGCTCATCTATTCAGACTCAGAGACAGTCTTGTGAGATCACTCTTTATCACGCTTTATCCTGCTTGTCACACAAACAATGATGTGAGGATGTACAAAGGGCATAATTTCCATTTTTTTTATCATGTAACATTTTCATCAGAGTACACAATACACTACAGTCTTTATTTCTACATTTCAAATGAATGCTTCATGACTAATAGCCTAATACTATGAATAATAATACGCAATAGATATCTTGCAAGTCCGCTGCTACTGCCATTCCATATGTATCTGTCTGTCTCAGATCAGTGTTGAGATTTCAGCTTTATACAATGGATATTAAACAGTACCATGTATACATCAGGGGCTCTCCATCACACCAGTGCCTGCATTGCGTTATGACTGGGTGCTTCCGAAACTTTGGCTCTATAACAACTACTGTATGGGACTATAACATTGATCATAATAATGCAAAGTGTTTACTATAATTAATCAGTGTTCAAGATAATAGTTTGTAACTGTGCTTAGTCTTGAAGTAAGTAAGTGAATGAATGAATGAATGAATGAATCCATCACTGTCCAAAACTTATTTTTCTGGAAATTAAAAAAAATCTGCATTTTTATAGTAACTAAACACCGCATAATCAAAGTTGGTGTTGTGTCTTTATGTACACTCACCGGCCACTTTATTAGGAACACCCATCTACCTGTTGTTTTATGCAGTTCTCTAATCAGCTGATCCCTTGACAGCAGCACAGTGCATCAAATCATGCAAATACAAATCAAGAGCTTCAGTTAATGTTCACTTCAAACATCAGAATGGGAAAAATTGGGATCTCAAAGTGTGACTTTCACTGTGGTATGGGTGTTGGTTTGAGCCAGATGGACTGGTTTGAGTATTTCAGAAACTGCTGATCTCCTGGGGTTTTCACAGACAACAGTCTCTAGAGTTTACACAGAATGCTGCAAAAAACAAAAAACATTGAGCAAGCGACAGTTCTATGGGTGGAAACAAATGCCTTGTTGATAAGAGAGGTCAGAGGAAAATGAATAGGGGTAGGTTTCCCAAAAGCCTCTTTAATCTAAGAGCATCTTAACTAACAATGATCTTTGTGCTATGATGCTTTTGGGAAACTCAGGCCAGATTGGTTCGAGCTGCCAGGAAAGATATAGTAACTCATATAATCCCTCTGTACAACCATGGTAAGCAAAAAAGCATCTCAACATGCAACAGCAGAAGAACACATTGGGTTCCACTCCTGCCAGCCAAGAACAGGAATCTTAGGGTAGTATCTCACTGGGCTGCAACAGCCTGCGACTAGTTGGAGACACAACAATTGCGATAAAATATGCGAATTAGCAACAATTTTCACATGGAATTACACTGAATTGATATTTGCATATTTTATCGCAATTGTTGTGTCTCCAACTAGTCACAGGCTGTCGCAGCTCAGTGAGATACACTTATACTTCCTGTCTCACGGAAACTGACTTGAGAAGGTTTCGTGATGGCTTTGCGACACCAGCAACACATTTGCGGCTATTTTGAGAGAAATTTTGTCGTACAAATTTTTTGAACATGTTCAAAATTTCAGCGACGAAGGAGCGACACTATGCGACTCATGAGAGGAAATTGAGAAGCCCCACGAATGTTTCAAGAAACTTTTGAAACTCTCTTGCGCATGACGTTCGAAATTTATCGCAAGCTGTCGCAGCCCAGTGAGATACTGGCTTTAGAATCAAGAACAAGTTCCTATTAAAGTGGCCAGTGAGTGTATGGTCAGATACTTGCATATGCCATTATATTATTAATATTTTACCAAAATCAAGTGTAAGTGGATGTTTTTGATCAGTAAATGTCAAGATATGTGTTTTGTCCATCATTCATGAGACGATTAGAGGCCTTAAGCCAGTATCTCACTGGGCTGCGGCAGCTTGCGACAAATTGCGAACGTCATTCGCGAGAGAGTTTCAAAAGTGTCTTGAAACATTCGCGGGGCTTCTCAATCTCCTCGCATGAGTCGCAAAGTGTTGCTCCTTCGTCGCTGAAATTTTGAGCATGTTCAAAAAATTTGTGTGACAAAATTTCTCTCAAAATAGCCGCAAATGCATCGCTGGTGTCGCAAAGCCGTCGTGAACCCTTTTCAACTCAGTTTCCATGAGGCTTCCTCTACTTCCCTGCTTGCCGAGGGAAAGCTTGGCTGCGACAGCCTGCAACTAGTTGGAGACACAACAACTGCAGTAAAATATGCGAATATCAATTCAGTGTGATTCCAAGTGAAAATTGTCACTAACTCGCATATTTTATCGCAATTGTTGTGTCTCCAACTAGTCGCGGGCTGCCACAGCCCAGTGAGATACTACCCTTAAGCGCATCACATTATGTAATCATCAATGTATAGGTTATATACAGGTAATACAATATTGTCTATGACTAGACAGAAAATTCTAGACTAAACTGCACTCCAGTTTATCGTGGTTTGCCTGAACTTATCTCTTCTTTGAGAAATAAAAAGAAAATAGATTAGCCATTATGCTGCCAATCACTCAAGAACTTCATATTTATTGCTTAAATATCGTTTGCACTTTTAAAAAGCTACCTTTTCCCTTTGACCTACAGTTACTGTTCAGTGCACATACTGTATCTTGCATTCACTGTCAATGCACCTACTGTCTGTCTTTTGTCTGCTGTCTTCTCACTACTGTTTTTGTCCATTGTCTTGGATCAGAGAAGTCACCTGATAGAGTTTCATCATACTGTACAATCTGTGTATAATGACAAAGTTTAATTGAATTCAATTGGGGCAGCGCGGTGGTGTAGTGGTTAGCACTGTCGCCTCACAGCAAGAAGGTTCTGGGTTCAAGACCAGTGGCTGACGGGGGCCTTTCTGTGTGGAGTTTACATGTTCTCCCCGTTTCTGTGTGGGTTTCCTCTGGGTGCTCTGGTTTCCCCCACAGTTCAAAGACATGCAGGTTAGGCTAACTGGTGGCTCTAAATTGACCGTAGGTGTGAATGTGAGTGTGAATGGTTGTTTGTCTCTATGTGTCAGCCCTGCAATGACCTGGCAACTTGTCCAGGGTGTACCCCGCCTCTCACCCATAGTCAGCTGGGATAGGCTCCAGCTTGCCTGCAACCCTGTAGAACAGGATAAGCGGCTACCGATAATGGATGGATGGATGAATTCAATTGAATAACAAATCTGCTAACTGTCAGGACATTAGAACACAACTAGAGCTCCTGCTACATGCTGATTTCAACAGTAAGGGAAAACAGAAATGTAATAAGTCCATGATCATGAACTAACTCATCTTGCAGTCATTCCACTACATGTACATCTCGTCTCGTCTTCTTCCGCTTATCTGGGGCCAGGTTGCAGAGGCAGCAGTCTGAGCATGGAAGCTCAAACTTCCCTTTCCCCAAACACCTTGGCCAGCTCCTCGGGAAGAACACCGAGGCGTTCCCAGGCCAGCCAAGAGACATAGTCCCTCCAGCGTGTCCTGGGTCTTCCCCGGGGCCTCCTCCCAGGGGGACATGCCTGGAACACCTCCCCAGGGAGGCGTCCAGGAGGCATCAGAAAGAGATGCCCGAGCCACCTCAGCTGATTCCTCTCGATGTGGAGGAGCAGCGGCTCTACTCCGAGCTCCTCCCGAGTGACTGTGCTTCTCTCCCTATCTCTAAGGAAGCACCCAGCCACCCTGCAAAGGAAACTCATTTCGGCCGCTTGTGTCCGCGATCTTGTTCTTTTGGTCATTACCCAAAGCTCATGACCATAGGTGAGAGTCGGAGCATAGATCGACCGGTAAATCGAGAGCTTCGCCTTTTGGCTCAGCTCCTTCTTCACCACGACGGACCGGTAAAGTGACCGCATCACTGTGGAGGCCGCACCAATCCGCCTGTTGATCTTGTGCTCTATCCTTCCCTCACTCGTGAACAAGATCCCGAGATACTT
Organism: Neoarius graeffei; assembly: GCF_027579695.1. Lineage (NCBI taxonomy): Eukaryota > Metazoa > Chordata > Actinopteri > Siluriformes > Ariidae > Neoarius > Neoarius graeffei. Next base: position 39,328,012 of record NC_083589.1, on the reverse strand, counting down.
AAACTCCTCCTCTTGAGGCAGGACTTCTCCACCAACCTGGAGAGGGCAAGCCACCCTTTTCCAGTCGAGAACCATGGCCTCGCACTTGGAGGTGCTGATTCTCATCCCAGGCGCTTCACACTCAACTGCAAACCACCCCAGTGCATGCTGAAGGTCCTGGTTTGAAGAAGCCAACAGGACAACATCATCTGCAAAAAGCAGAGATGAAATCCTGTGGTTCCCAAACAGGATTCCTTCCGGCCCCTGGCTGCACCTAGAAATTCTGCCCATAAAGATTATGAACAGAACCGGTGACAAAGGGCAGCCCTGCCGGAGTCCAACATGCACTGGGAACAGGTCTGACTTACTGCCGGCAATGCGAACCAGACTCCTGCTCTGTTCGTACAGGGACTGGACAGCCCTTAGCAAAGAGCCCCGAACCCCATACTCCCGAAGCGCCCCCCACAGAATACCATGAGGGACACGGTCGAATGCCTTCTCCAGATCCACAAAGGACTGGTTGGGCAAACTCCCATGAACCCTCGAGCACCCTATGAAGGGTATAAAGCTGGTCCAGTGTTCCGCGACCAGGACGAAAACCGCATTGTTCCTCCTGGATCCGAGGTTCAACTATTGGCCGAATTCTCCTCTCCAGTACCCTGGAGTAAACCTTCCCTGGGAGGCTGAGAAGTGTGATTCCCCTATAATTGGAGCGCACTCTACGGTCTCCTTTCTTAAAAAGAGGGACCACCACCCCAGCCTGCCGGTCCAGAGGCACTGTCCCCGACTGCCACGCGATGTTGCAGAGGCGTGTCAGCCAAGACAGCTCCACAACATCCAGAGACTTGAGATACTCAGGGTAGATCTCATCCACCCCCGGTGCCTTGCCACCGAGGAGCTTGCTAACCACCTTAGTGACTTCGGCTTGGGTAATGGACAAGTCCACCTCCGGGTCATCAGCCTCCGCTTCCTCAATGGAAGACATGACGGTGGGATTGAGGAGATCCTCGAAGTATTCCTTCCACTGCCCGACAATGTCCCCGGTCGAGGTCAACAGCTCCCCACCCGCACTGTAAACAGTGTTGGCAGAGTACTGCTTCCCCCTCCTGAGGCACCGGACGGTTTGCCAGAATTTCTTTGAGGCCGACCGATAGTCCTCCTCCATGGCCTCACCGAACTCCTCCCAGTTCCGAGTTTTTGCCTCCGCAACTGCCCGAGCTGCGGCACGCCTGGCCTGCCGATACCATCAGCTGCCTCAGGAGTCCCGGAGGCCAACATGGCCCGATAGGACTCCTTCTTCAGCTTGACGGCATCCCTTACTTCCAGTGTCCACCACCGGGTTCGGGAATTGCCGCCACGACAGGCACCGGAGACCTTGCGGCCACAGCTCCGAACAGCCGCGTCGACAATGGAGGCAGAGAACATGGTCCACTCAGACTCAATGTCCCCCGCCTCCCTCAGAAACTGGGAGAAGCTCTCCCGGAGGTGGGAGTTAAAGACCTCCCCAACAGAGTGCTCGGCCAGACGTTCCCAGCAGACCCTCACCATGCGTTTGGGCCTGCCAGGTCTGTCTGGCTTCCTCCTCCACCAGCAGATTCAACTCACCACCAGGTGGTGATCAGTTGACAGCTCAGCCCCTCTCTTCACCCGAGTGTCCAAGACATAGGGCCGGAGATCCGATGAAACAACAACAAAGTCGATCATCGACCTCCGACCTAAGGTGTCCTGGTGCCACGTGCACTTATGGACACCCCTATGCTCGAACATGGTGTTCGTTATGGACAAACCATGACTAGCACAGAAGTCCAATAACAAAACACCACTCGGGTTCAGATCGGGGAGGCCGTTCCTCCCAATCACGCCCCTCCAGGTATCACTGTCATCGCCCACGTGAGCGTTGAAGTCCCCCAGTAGAACAATGGAGTCCCCAGTCTGAGCACCTCTCAGTACCCTTCCCAGGGACTCCAAGAAGGCCAGATACTCTATACTGCTATTCGGCACGTAGGCACAAACAACAGCAAGAGCCCTCTCCCCGATCCGAAGGCGCAGAGAGGCGACCCCCTCATTCACTGGGGTAAACTCCAACACATAGCGGCTGAGCTGGGGAGCTATAAGCAAGCCCACACCAGCCCGCCGCCGTTCACCATGGGTGACTCCAGAGAGTTGGAGAGTCCAGCCCCTCTCGAGGAGCTGGGTTCCGGAGCCCAAGCTGTGCATGGAGGTGAGCCCGACTATCTCTAGCCGGTACCTGTCAACCTCCCGCACAAGCTCAGGCTCTTTCTCCCCCAGTGAAGTGACATTCCATGTCCCAACAGCTAGCCGCTGTGTTTGGGGATCAGGTCGTCGAGGCCCCTGCCTTCGACTGCCACCCAATCCACACTGCACCAATCCCCTATGGCTACCTCTGTGGGTGGTGAACCCACAGGAGGTCGGACCCACGTCACAGCTTCGGGCTGAGCCTGGCCGGGCCCCATGGGCAAAGACCCGGCCACCAAGCACTCGCATACGAGCCCCAACCCCGGGCCTGGCTCCAGGGTGGGGCCCCGGCTGCGCCATAACAGGCGACGCCACAGTCCTTGATCAATTGTTATCCATAAGGGGTTTTGGTGAATAAGTCCATGATCATGAACTAACTCATCTTGCAGTCATTCCACTACGTGTACATGTAACTATAAATTGTGAAAAAAGCGTATGTCATTTATAATAAAGAAATAATTGTAATCATTAGCAAACTGGCAATTTGCTGAGGTATAATGAGAATAAAACATTTCAGAATATGCTGGTATATGAAAATAACCAGTTTTCAACTTATTTTCCTAAAACATCATGCCCTGTTGTGTTTAATTCTCTAGTTATTCTTAAAAATAACTATGATGAGTCTTTTGATTGGATCCTAGAAATGCTCTTGAAGGCAAACTGGTTCTTCTCCTGGAGCAATTGTTTATAATGAGCCCTGTTAATGAGAAATTATCATGTTGGCACCCATTCTCACTCAGTTAAGCATGACCACAACATGGTCCTAAAAAAGATGGACTGGAAGGGCATACGAGGGTTCATCAAAAAGTTCTCAGCCTCACCCAGAAAATGTCACAGGAGAAAGATTGTTCTTGTATTATTTTTCAACATACATACATCCATTTACATGTCATGCATGGAAGCTATAAACATCCATCCATTATCTGTAGCCACTTATCCTGTCCTACAGGGTCGCAGGCAAGCTGGAGCCTATCCCAGCTGACTATGGGCAAGAAGCGGGGTACACCCTGGACAAGTCACCAGGTCATCGCAGGGCTAACACATCGACACAGACAACCATTCACGCTTACATTCACACCTACGGTCAACTTAGAGCCACCAATTAACCTAACCTGCATGCCTTTGGACTGTGGGGGGAAACCGGAGCACCCGGAGGAAACCCACGCAGACACGGGGAGAACATGCAAACTCCACACAGAAAGGCCCTTGCCAGACGCTGGGCTCGAACCGAGGACCTTCTTGCTGTGAGGCAACAGTGCTAACCACTACACCACTGTGCTGCCCTATTTTTCAACACAGTTTCCTTTAATTTCAATGCACTTAGTCCACCGATGTTCAAGCTTTGTGATGCCTTTGTGGAAGAAGGTCACATTTTGAGCCTCCAGATCCTCCTCAACAGCATGGATGACTTCATCATTGCTCTGAAAATGGCAACCACACAAATGGGATTTCAGTTTGGGAAACAGACAGAAGTCAGACGTTGCCAGGTTGGGTGAGTAAGGTGCACGGGGCAACAGTTCAAAGCCACATTTGGCTGCTTCTGACCCTGCCACCTGTGCTGTGTGGACAGGCGCATTGTCCTGGAGCAACAGCTTGCCAGCTTGAAGCTTTCCTCTCTTTTTTTCTTTGATTGCTTCTTTCATTTGAGTTTTTATGAACTGTGATATAAGGCTTTATAGTACTGTATGCAGTTATGCCTCAAAATGGGAGTTACATCCCTTGTTTCCGAGTGAGGCTGAGAACGTTTTGAAATACCCTCGTATTCTTCTTGGTACACTGCAGAGTTAGATATTTTCTACTTGTACTTGGATGTATGATATTCTATGTAAAATTCACCAAGTAAAAGCATATAAGATAAATACAGTGAAATTTTGCTTCTCCTAAAAGATTCATGGCCAGAATAAGAAAAGTGGTGTTTTGAACAGACTGTACCAGTGGTTTAAAAGATTACAGTCTCGCTAGTGAATGAGTCATGATGTGCCTCTGTGTTTGTGTCTATGTGTGTTCCAGCCACTCTTAAAAAAATTCTAGCATTCTTAAAAAAAACCCACAACTCTAAGTTTTCCTTAACAACAAACCAACAAGAACACAGGGCCACATATTTCATCACTGCAGACACATACCTCAGAGGTTCAGCAAGCTCAGAGTGGCAGAAGCTGGTGAACTTTATTCAAATGTTCTGGTCTCAGAAGTGGCATGAAGACCACAACATTAACAGAAACACTCTGATGTTCTATTTACTGGCTATATTAACTACCTGGCCTCTCTCTCTCTTTTGGTCATCACCTGCAGCACCATCACAGGTTCAGATGTTTCCACAACCTCCTCAAGTTTCATTTCCATCATGCACCTGCCCCATTGTGGGTTAGAAACCCAGGGACAAAATGTTTCACTCCTTTGGACAGAGTGTGATCAAGATGAACAGAGTCCAGTGTGGGATTCCCACATATTCATGATGCACTTCCACTGATTTAGTAGTAGCATTTTGAAAGAGTATAAAATAAAGGAAGGCTACTTTCTGATAGCAAGTGTTACAACCCTGCATGTATTTTGCTTTCCTATGTGTATCTCTCTCTCTCTACTACATGTTTAGGGTAACCTAGAAGTGAAGAAGGGATTGGCAAATCAGAAATGAACCCATTGTCTCATCTCATCTCATTATCTCTAGCCGCTTTACCCTGTTCTACAGGGTCGCAGGCAAGCTGGAGCCTATCCCAGCTGACTACAGGCGAAAGGCGGGGTATACCCTGGACAAGTCACCAGGTCATCACAGGGCCAACACATAGACACAGACAACCATTCACACTCACATTCACACCTACGGTCAATTTAGAGCCACCAGTTAACCTAACCTGCATGTCTTTGGACTGTGAGGGAAACCGGAGCACCTGGAGGAAACCCACGCGGACACGGGGAGAACATGCAAACTCCACACAGAAAGGCCCTCGCCAGCCACGGGGCTCGAACCCGGACCTTCTCGCTGTGAGGCGACAGTGCTAACCACTACACCACTGTGCCGCCTGAACCCATTGTATTTGGGAAAAAATATAAAAGAGAGACTGCTGGTGACAATCCCAGTTAAACATCCTTTTGTATATCCAGCTTTATCCTAATGACCCTTACCCACAACTACATCATTGCTTGTTTACCGCAATGCATTATGGGTGATACCCAGGGTCAGCTCCATCGTATTGTTTACTTTTGCCTTTGTTAAACACTGCATTGTTGTGTCTAACCAGTTTTAACCATGCCTAAAGTGAATTGCTGTGTGCCTTACTGTGTCTCCACAACAAAGAGAACACCCAATTTGAGCTTTTATCAGCTGCCAGTCAAGAAGAAGAGAAGAAAGAAATGGATAAGTTTAATCCGCAATGAAAACCTTCAAACTAAATCAAAATGGACAAGTGCTTGCAGCTTACATTTCTCTGGTGGGAAAAAGACACACTTAAACTGTGACCCAGCAATATTTCCATGATCTGCGGAATGTCCTTCGGTTATAAAAGATTATAACAATCGACACTGTTCATTGTCTGAAACTAGCGATATTCCAAAGCCTGTAAAACACAGACACATTCTTCAGCCTTTGCCTCTCAACGTACCAAAGCACTCAGCAGCCGAATGAGCCTGTCATACCGATAAAACTCCCAAACCACCAAGGGGTCTCTTTCACGTAAGTACCGGTATAATGTTCAGTGTACTTCACTAGCGGCATTTATTGAAGATTTATTGAAGAAAATGCACTTATACTGAACATGACATGGCAGATCAGCGGGTTTCCAAAGTTTTTTTTTTTGTAATGTTTCCTGATATCAAGTTTTATTTAACTAATCGCTCATTTATAAATGTTTTGATGCTGTTCATCTGGGCCTGGGATCATGAAGCAATCTTAGACTTAACTCAACAGTTGATTTTTCATAATAGTTTCCCTTACTGCATCTGTAACTTTCATTGTGCTGGATCAAGATTAAGTACAAGGCTAAGATTTCATTAGAACAAAGCTTCTTAGAAAATGGTAAGGAATAACTGAAGATTAAAAGAAACAAATTTAGACTTAAGTCTAAGATTGCTTCGTGATCCAATATGTCCTCAGAAATAAGACATTCTGAGATTTGATGTTGTTGTTGTACAGAGTGGTAGACTCGGTCTAGACTCTCACCAAGCTTGATTTGGATTCTGATTTTCCTGCTGTAAACCCTTGACATGTTATCCACCTCTTTAAATCACCAATTCCATTGTCTTCTATGACAGAACACGGCAAAATCACTCCTCTCACATCGCTCTCACATAAAATTAATCTGACATCTGTCATGTCGCTCAACTACCGACTCTGGCTATCCCCTACAGTGCATTGCGGTAAACAAGTAATGATGTAATTATGCTTGGGGGCTATTGATTTTTTTTTAAATTCTGTACTCCATGCTTTGAACATGTATAATAGAGTGTGACACTAACTTTTTACTTTTAAGATTTTCAGCTATGTGGCAGCCCTTGAGCCGTGTACACTCCAGCTTTATGCTAGGCCTCTAAATTATGTATATAAGCCACATGCTCACCTGTACTTGATATACGGTATGAAAACAGTTTATCAGCTTCTTTGCACATACAGCTATAGAGAGCAGACATTATCTATAAATGCCTGCCTGGAAATTGTAGGGGTGGATTTTCTTTTGAAAATCATGTCCTTTTCTCCTGTTTTTGTTTAGCTAGGGGAAAGGTAAGATAACATATTGTTGTTTGTTTGTATTAGGTAAGGTACTTAAAAATCTTTAGCGATCATTTATTTATTACTGTGTTTCTACTCATCCAGACATTAATTCTAATCATTCTTTGCTATAATTTTCAATATGTTTGCATAACAGATGACAAATCTGGTGTCTGGTATCTTTGGTTTCTGTTACGACCCTGACTTTCCATTGACACAGCATTTTTTTAATAGTGGAAAGAAAAAGGACTGTAAACAGTAAGTAAAATGTTTTTTTCCCCTACATTTTAGTGTGTCTCTGGCTTTAATGGTATAATGAGGCTTATTGTTGCATGATGATATTTTAGTGAATGTAAGTAGATGTAAGCTGTGCTTGGTCTGTATATATTAATACAATGCTCTTTTGCTACTTTGCTGTTTATAGTAGTTTGTGTTGATTCTTTGCCTTTCCCTGACCTTGACCACTGTGTCAGATGTTTAAATACTCTATGTAGTCACTTTCACATAAGAGCTGGATGGTGATGGGACCTCATGCATAGCGTCAGCCCCAAGCTATGCATCAGCTTAATGTAGCCCCAGCACCAACCATGTCAGTGCACGTTTATTCATTTCTGACCACAAAAATAGCAAGTTCAAATGGGAAAAACTGGCTTCCATCCAACCAAATCAGTGACACATTAGTACACATTGGTATCAGTATGAGTTACACTTGTGCAGATACCTGCATGGCAGACCCTGTTTTGACAGATATCCATTTGAAAAGAGACCTTCCAGTATATGACGTACATAGAGCTTTTGTATATGGCTTTTCTCGAGCCTGTTTATATCTGAGAGTGAGTCAGAGTCTTCTCTTACACATGAGTGAGTGTCCAGATGGCAAGAGCACACTGGAGGCTTTGCTTTAATTGGGACTGATTGAGAGATGGAAAAATGCTATGAGGTAAAATGCCATTAAATGGTGAGAAAGGGAATGAGAGAGAGAGACAGAGAGAATTATCTCCTCATTATAGCTGTAACCATGTTGATGACAACTTTGTCTTCTATGATATGGCTTTGTGAAACAGATTTTGTACTAAAGAACAGAAGATATGAAATTTATTTTTTAAATTAAAGTGGAGAGAAGTAGACTTAAGTATAAGTGATATCAAGAATCACATATACAATTCCCATGTGCTGAGAGCATAGAACAAAAACCCAGCTACAGAATTATTGTCTGTGGGCTGGGGATCATGAGAGTTGGATTGGAGTTGCAAGTAATTGCATGCACAGGCATGGCAACTGCAGTTAGGTGATTTGGGGGGTTAAACTCAAATACTACACATCATTTCATAACAACATGAAGGATTTCACACAAAAAAAAATCCCTTCCTGAGAGCAACACCCTAAACACAGCATCTGAACTTCACCAAATGTCATTGGACCAACAGTTGGAATCTTGTGTTTTGGTCGGATGAAACCAAAATCAAACTTTTGGTCATGTTTGATGAAAAACAGGGAGTTCATATTAAAAAAAAAAGTGGATTATTGACGCTTTCGAGTCACATTTAGTCCAGGTCAAATTCAGTCTAGGTGCAGGCTTTAATTTAAAAATAAAGGACTTCTGTCAAAAACAAGACAAAATCCAACACAGGGCATGGATTGCAATGCATGACATGAACGGCAGAGACTTAGCAATGAAATACTGCACAATCACACCAGGACTTCAATAAGAAAAGTAATCAGTGTGAAACTGAACACAGGTGTGCTTGATGAGGAGTAGCGAAACAATTGTACAATGGCAACTCTTGGTCATTTTGTGAGGCCGAGGTGTATTCTGGGAAATGGAGTTCATCAGACTTTTATAAAGAATGGCATAAAGTCATGGTATTCTGATGAGAAATAGAATTTTTTAGCCCAAAACCTGGTATTTCTTTAAACAAGATAAGGACCTGAACATGAAAATCAGCACAACGTGTTTGCTGAAACAAAAATAATGTTTTACAATTGTCATCAAAGTCTCTGGATTTTGTCCTGATTCAGTCTGTGGTCTGAATTGTATAAAGCTAAAGAGTTTGAAATATTCTGCTTGGAGGACGAGACCAAGATCATCTACAAGTTTTAAAAAGTATTGATAATTGATAAAACTACTACCCATACAAGTGTCTGTGAAAACAAAACCTTGCACAATGATATTTAAAACTAAAAGCTAAAAGCAATCAGCAGCAAAGTACCTAATGTGACTGAGTTACTGCAGGAGAGAGAGAGAGAAAGAGAGAGAGAGAGAGAATCAGAAAGAAAGCGGAACCTAACAAGTAGGAGCAACACAGTCAGAATATACATGCAAATATTATTCCCACAAGTGACATCTAACAGTTTTGCCTTTTTTATGTTTTACAAAAACTGAAAAATGCTAGAAAAACTTAAAATATGCTATAACATACTAAAAAAAAATTAGCTAGATTAATAATTATGTTGATTGAAGGTCCTCACAAGGCTAGTAAGACAGAGGGGTGTGGGTGTGTGTGTGTGTGTGTGTGTGTGTGTGTGTGTGTGTGTGTGTGTGTGTGTGTGTTGTGGTGGTGGAAAACCATAATAAAGCACGAGGCTGTCCGGAAGAAACAGACAGAATATGAGTTTATTATACTTCTTGCAAGAGGACTTCTCCAAACCCAGAGAAATATTCTCCATTTCCATAGACCCTGTTTTATACTTGCCAAAATAACAATAACATAACTTGCATATCAGATATCTTCTTAATCTCAGGGTGTTCAGCCTTGGCATCCTCTCTATCGCTACCTCGCTATCCTGGCTATCTTCACACGTACACATGTTTACAATAACCTTGCAAAATAAAACAGTGTGACGCAAAATGACATTCTTCATCTTATATAAACATGAGACACAGTGTCTGACCTTCGAAAAATCTGAGAGGCAGAGATTCTCTAAAAATTATATTTTTTCCCTACACAGTGTCTCTGAAGCTTACCTTTCTAAAGATCACTAAAGTCATAAGAATTGTCTAAAAATTAAATTTTCCTCTACAGTGTCTGTGTGTGTGTGTGTGTGTGTGTGTGTGTCAGTAAGCTTAGGTGAGGAACAGGAGTCCTTGGCTGTGGGATTTCAGCATACGCTGATGTCATCATGGCACAGAAATAACATGAACACATGGTGTTGGAAGAAGCCGCCCGGATGTTCTTCAGTCCAACAGTGAGCCGTACAGGTGTTATCATTTCAAAACCACAGTGGACAAGTGTCACAAGCAGTTCTTAGCATTTCTGTACATAAAAACACTCACTCACTCACGCACACACACATTCAGTCCATGAAGCTATATTAGCATATTCATTTTGTAAATAAGCTATAATTAGCAAAGTGAGAAATCAACATGAGTGCTTCTGGGAAATTTGGCATGCTCATCTCTTCACAGAATGATGGACCAGAAGGCAGGAAGCTTTTAGAGGGCTGAGATAAGGACTCAGATTGAAGGAAGGGCATCCCCATATTTCTCATTTTGATATTGCCTGGTGATCTCTGCACTATTTTAACTGGAAAGTCAAAACCCAAATAGCCACTCAAAATGTTATCTTGTATCAATCACCAAGCACATTACACAGGAAAAAATTAAATCATTGTTACTCAGTCATCCTTCATGTTGATGCACTAATATCATGAAATGCAGCTCACACATTAATATTCGACCCATTTATGTTTATATACATTTCAATATATAGGATATAAATAGGGCAGCATAATGATGCTATCAAAAGAAGTACAGAATTCCATACAAATAGAGAGAGAGTTAAAAGTGTGTGTATGTTATGCTCCTTCCTTTCCCCATTGAAGCCTGGTTGCTTTTAATTCAGATGGTTGAAATGTTCGAGTCCACTAGAGGCAGAGGGCACACACACACACACACACACACACACATTCATTCTCTGAATGAGTCACTTCACCATTTTTCTCCTCTTTCTCTCCCACACTGCCTGCTCTCTTTTTTCCTCTCATTCTCTTTCTGTCCCATTTCTCTCTCTTTCATTGTACCACTCTGTATCTTTTGATTTTTCTTCCTCTCTCTCTCTCTCTCTCTCTCTCTGTTACACCTCCCCACATACTTATCTGTCACAAGCATTAGCATTACTCATAAAATGTTGCACTTGCATGAATTAACAAAATGTGATGCCTAGACACTCTCTTTGACCTTGTCCTACTTATATGCTTCCATTAACAGAGAACAATCACACGAGGGGAACAAAAAGATTCTAAAAGATTCTGAGAGCAAAACTTCTCAAAAAAAGTTTGTCATACCACAATGTAACTAGGTTCATCATAAGATAAAAGATTTATCTTCTCTTATTATGCATTACCATAAGTTGCACATAATCTACAGAAGAAACGAGTCACTTAACAGCTAGCTACAGTCCTGTGCAAAAGTCTTAGCCACATGTAAAGATATACTATAGACCAAAAATGGCTGAAAAAAAATGAAATGTTTCAGCATTAAAAAAAACCCCTATAAACAGCAGTAAGCCATAATAAATGAAACAAAGTCAATATTTGGTGTGAGACAATCCTTTGCTTTAAAAAAAAATAGTAATCTCAGGTACAGTGAGTGCAGTTTTAAGCGGAAATGAGCTGTAGGTTTTACTGAGCATCTTCCAGAACCAGCCACAGTTCTTCTGGACACTTTGACTGTCACACTCGCTTCTTCATTTCACACCAAAACCCAGCAGCCTTCATTATGTTTTCTTTTCTAATCTGAAAAGTGCTCTCTTATGTAAAATGCTTCTCAGATACAAACTTTTTTTTAACATTTAATTTTGTGCTGGAAAACGAACATTTTGACTCTAAAATGTTTTTGTACCGACTCGATAATGTAGAAGTCCATCCATCCATTATCTGTAGCCACTTATCCTGTACAGGGTCGCAGGCAAGCTGGAGCCTATCCCAGCTGACTATGGGCGAGAGGCAGGGTACACCCTGGACAAGTCGCCAGGTCATCACAGGGCTGACACATAGACACAGACAACCATTCACACTCACATTCACACCTACGGTCAATTTAGAGTCACCAGTTAACCTAACCTGCATGTCTTTGGACTGTGGGGGAAACCGGAGCACCCGGAGGAAACCCACGCGGACACGGGGAGAACATGCAAACTCCGCACAGAAAGGCCCTCGCCGGCCGCAGGACTCAAACCGGGACCTTCTTGCTGTGAGGCGACAGCGCTAACCACTACACCACCATGCCGCCGCAATCTAACATAATGAGGATAAATTGTCTGATCACCTATCATTTACTACCAAATTAGAGAATAAACAAATGCCTTATCTGTTTAGAAAAAAAAACTAAATTCTATCAGTTCTGAATCATTTTCCTTTTACAATGCTGTATCACACTTCTTCACTCTTTCACCACCATTTGTTTACACGCTCATGCTCTTCTGTCCTGATTGGTGGCTCATGTCTATCACTGTGTAGCAGGACTTCTTTCATGCCAAAGGTTGGGGTGTGATGATGTTTGATGTATGAGTTGGTGTATGATGTATATGTACAAATTTCCTGCCAATTCTGAGTCGATACCCCTGACACAGTTGACTGTGAATTAGTATTAGAGGATCGTCAGGACGATTCACAGAAGCTCAGGAACATCATGTTATATTGTATTTTTTCTCCTCTGACTCAATAAGTATTTTTTTAATATAACAATGAACAATTTATACAACAACAAAAATTCCCATGCACTGTAGGATTAGATATAAATAGATTCATTAGACTAAAAGAGAGGGCGGCACGGTGGTGTAGTGGTTAGCGCTGTCGCCTCACAGCAAGAAGGTCCTGGGTTCGAGCCCCGGGGCCGGCGAGGGCCCTTCTGTGTGGAGTTTGCATGTTCTCCCCGTGTCCGCGTGGGTTTCCTCCGGGTGCTCCGGTTTCCCCCACAGTCCAAAGACATGCAGGTTAGGCTAACTGGTGACTCTAAATTGACCGTAGGTGTGAATGTGAGTGTGAATGGTTGTCTGTGTCTATGTGTCAGCCCTGTGATGACCTGGCGACTTGTCCAGGGTGTACCCTGCCTTTCGCCCGTAGTCAGCTGGGATAGGCTCCAGCTTGCCTGCGACCCTGTAGAAGGATAAAGCGGCTAGAGATAATGAGAATGAGATGAGACTAAAAGAGATAAATTACAAAATAAATACTGCAATTAAAAATTGTGTGTGTGTGTGTCTTTTATAATGGGGACATGGAATCAGTAGTGACACAATTGATAATGATAACATTAGCAAAGGGGTCTAACACAATGCCACTGTCTATATCGGTCTCTATATGTGTGTTTGGTGTGCCAAATATCCTTATCTTTATATTTTTTTCATATTTCATGTAACATGTTAATTTAAACAGGAAGTGGCCATGGTCTTTCTATCTAACTAATATGGCTAAGTAAACTAGGTAACTGTGTTTCAAAACAACAATGTCTTTCCCAAATCAGGAAACTGTTTTTAAAGATAAGATTTAGGTTTTGGGATTCCAGAAATATTCACTAGAGATGCGATCAGAAACTATTATGAAGCTGCAATGCAATGCTGCTGTGAGTCAGTATGGGATCCTTTAAGCTGCATTTCCATATAATGCCTGTATGATTTTCTAGGAATATTTTCTTTCAGTAGGTGGCACGGTGGTGTAGTGGTTAGCGCTGTTGCCTCACAGCAAGAAGGTCCGGGTTCAAGCCCGTGGCCGGTGAGGGCCTTTCTGTGTGGAGTTTGCATGTTCTCCCCGTGTCCACGTGGGTTTCCTCTGGGTGCTCCGGTTTCCCCCACAGTCCAAAGACATGCAGGTTAGGTTAACTGGTGACTCTAAATTGACCGTAGGTGTGAATGTGAGTGTGAATGGTTGTCTGTGTCTATGTGTCAACCCTGTGATGACCTGGCAATTTGTCCAGGGTGTACCCCGCCTTTCGCCCATAGTCAGCTGGAATAGGCTCCAGCTTGCCTGCGACCCTGTAGAACAGGATAAAGCGACTAGAGATAATGAGATGAGATTTTCTTTCAATAATGATGAAGAACAATTATTTGTCTGTATGAGCTACATGGATCAGCAGCTCTATTTAAAAAAAATGTGTTTACAGCAATGTTAACTCTTTTCCCATGAGACAACTGAGAAAAACAAGAAAAATACATCTCCTGTGTCCAGTGACCAAACTTTTGGGCTAGTTTCAAGTGTACTGTGGGTGGGAAATTTGCTGAAACATGGCAGCTTTGTCTGCAAGCATTATGCACATTCTTTTCAAGCTCTGCATAAAAGTAAAAACCTTGTGCTTGTGCAGTCCTTGTTGGTTTCATCCTGTGGGATCCCTATCATGATGCACACAGTCTCAATATGAAGCTTTCTGGGGGGAAAACAAATATTTGTATTCACTTCGAACATATTATCTCTTCGATCAGAATAATTTATTCAGATTTGGTTACATCCCTATTAAAATATATTAAACATCCAGTAAACAGTAGTTTTGGTTTTTGTAACCCATTTGAAATGGTAGATAAAAACTGTACCAGTGGTGCAGTGGTTAGCACTGTTGCCTCACAGCAAGGAGGTTCTGGGTTTGAACCTGCCATTTGGCTGAGGCCTTTCTGTGTGGAGTGTGTATGTTCTCCTTGTGCCTGTGCGGGTTTCATCCAGGTGTTCCAGTTTCCTCCCACAGTCCAAAGACATACAGATTAGGTGAACTGGCTACTCTATATTGCCCACAGGTGTGAATGTGAGTGTGAATGGCTGTCTGTCTCTCTATCTTAGCCCTGCGATAGACTGGTGACCTGTCCAGAAGTCAGCTAGGATTGGCTCCAGATCACCCATGTTGGTAGAAGAAGCAATCTAGAAAATTTATGGATGGATGGATGGATGGATGGATGAATGGATATAAACATGCTGACATTTTCTATGACCACCAAATATAAACAGTATTTTGCATATCAAATGTGTATTTTCAATACATTTATTAGAAATAGTGTCCACTCTTTGGTTTGAGCATGTAAAATAGCACTAGTCTTTAAATTCAAACAGTGATGAGGGTTACATAAGCACACACACACACACACACACACACCTACAGTGTCAAGTCAAGTCAAGTTTACACTACCGTTCAAAAGTTTGGGGTCACCCAGACAATTTTGTGTTTTCCATGAAGTGTCACACTTTTATTTACCACCATAAGTTGTAAAATGAATAGAAAATATAGTCAAGACATTTTTCTGGCCATTTTGAGCATTTAATCGACCCCACAAATGTGATGCTCCAGAAACTCAGGCTACGTTTACATTAGACCGTATCTGTCTCGTTTTCTTCGCGGATGCACTGTCCGTTTACATTAAACCGCCTGGAAATGCCGGGAAACGGGAATCCGCCAGTGTCCACGTATTCAATCCAGATCGTGTCAGCTCCGGTGCTGTGTAAACATTGAGAATACGCGGATACGCTGTGCTGAACTCTAGCTGGCGTCTCATTGGACAACGTCACTGTGACATCCACCTTCCTGATTCGCTGGCGTTGGTCATGTGACGCGACTGCTGAAAAACGGCGCGGACTTCCACCTTGTATCACCTTTCATTAAAGAGTATAAAAGTATGAAAATACTGCAAATACTGATGCAAATACTGCCCATTGTGTAGTTATGATTGTCTTTAGGCTTGCCATCCTTCCACTTGCAAGTGGTAAGTGATATGCGCTGGGATCACACACACAGCGGCTCAGTCCTGAATCACAGCTTGTTCACTTCACTCGCGTGCTCTGTGAGCTGCGCAAGGCCGGAGTGCGCACCCTCCAGAGGGCACTCGCTGTTCAGGGCGGAGTGATTTGGAGCGCAGGATGCCTGCGGAGCCGAGCGTATCCATGTATTGGTATTGCTGTGTGCACGCAAATCGTGTATTGGTGTTGCTGTGTGCACACTAATCGTTTTAAAAACGTTAATCTGATGATCCGCTGATACGGTCTAATGTAAACATGGGCTCAATCTGCTCAAAGGAAGGTCAGTTTTATAGCTTCTCTAAAGAGCTAAACTGTTTTCAGCTGTGCTAATATGATTGTACAAGGGTTTTCTAATCATCCATTAGCCTTCTGAGGCAATGAGCAAACACATTGTACCATTAGAACACTGGAGTGATAGTTGCTGGAAATGGGCCTCTATACACCTATGGAGATATTGCACCAAAAACCAGACATTTAGTAGAATTTAGCTAGAATAGTCATTTACCACATTAGCAATGTATAGAGTGTATTTCTGATTAGTTTAAAGTGATCTTCATTGAAAAGAACAGTGCTTTTCTTTCAAAAATAAGGAAATTTCAAAGTGACCCCAAACTTTTAGTTTAGTTTAGTAGTGTATTTGTATAGCACTTTTAACAATAAACATTGTCGCAAAGCAGCTTTACAGAATTTGAACGACTTAAAATATGAGCTAATTTTATCCCTAATCTATTCCCAATGAGCAAGCCTGTGGCAATGGTGGCAAGGAAAAACTCCCTCAGACGACATGAGGAAGAAACCTTGAGAGGAACCAGACTCAGAAGGGAACCCATCCTCATTTGGGCAACAACAGACAACATGGCTATAACACTAACAGTTTTAACATAAAGTCAGCTTCATTGATGCTATAAACCCCCCACCGACGGAAACCCGAGCACAAAACTGTTCACGACAACCGCAGTCCCAAAGTCAGCAAATCAACTACAGTCCTAAAGTCAGCAAGTCAACTGCAGTCCTAAAGTCAGCAAGTCAGCTTGCTTGACACAGTGTGCCAGAGTAAAGGGCGAAACCCAATAGCTGTTTACTGAGCTTGAGCATACACTCAGAGAAAAATATATCTATATCGCAACATAACTTTCACCATCATCTCATCCTGGATCTGAGGTTAGTAGGGGATAAAACTGGCCATCCAAGCTGCAGCTGGGATTACACAAAGTGTACAGTGTGCAACAGAACTTGTCATCACCTCTTTATGGCCTGAAACATGACCTGGATGCAACCACAAAATGGCTGTCGCAAACAGCATCACGCCTCCAGTCATGGAGAAAATCCGGTGCATGTGTTTATACTTCACTAGGGCAGGGGCAGACATCTCTTCCTGGAAGAGACATTTCAGTTCTGTATATGTTAAAATCTTAGCACAAAACCGGGAAAAGTGACCCTGACATCACCCATATCTATGTTTCTATGTTCCAAGCCTGATATAGACCATCACAGGTCACTCCTACACTTGCGTAACTGCTCATAAGTTCATAATGACTATATATAGAAGCACAACTCTTCAGCCAATGGGAAATGTCATGTGATATAAATATGCTACACCATCTTATGGTGGTGTCTTGGCTGAAATAGTGCTTTTTCTGGATGAAGTAAAATAAGAGCTTAATATGATGCATAGTGTATAATGATAATGATGTGTGCATGCACCAAAAAAAGCTAAAAATCTGACTCATGAATATGATCCAAGTATCTAAACAATTTAATAACAGTAGACCAGATAGCATATTTGTATGTGCACACTAAACATTTAAAGTCTCTTTACTGACGGAATAAATGTATATTTTTATATCTAGAATGTACCATTCCTTTGCACCACTCCTTTCTTGCAGTGCTTATGTTCACCAATACTGGGCAGTAGAGAGAGAAGTATTGACCAGGCTCTGCGGCAAAGAGGCAGCCTGCAGGTACTGTAAGTGCATCTCCAGGCGTCGAGTGCACCCACATCTTCATCCACATCCTGCTCCGGCTTACATCTCATGCCATTTCCCAGACTTTCAGTGCAAATATATTTATCCTTTAACCATATAGGCACTTCACATACTCAGTGAATGCAATCTGCTGTTCTCTGTAGCACTATGGCTGTCAAGAATCCCTAACCTTATCAGTGAATGTTTATGTGAATATATGGCAAACACATTGCAAGAAAATTAGAATAATTAGGGAGTTTCACTTCGAAAGATGTCTGATAATCGGCTGCTTACATTTATATAAAAACATTTATATGTATGCGGATCCTGCAGTTTTTACCATCTAAATGCAACAGTGCCAGCTTGTGGCAACCATTAAAAAAAAAAAAAAACACCCACCACCAGCTCTGTTACGAGAAGGATGTGTGTCATTCACTTCACTACACCGAAAGAGAAGAGTGCTGCCATGAAACAGCGTGATGAGCTTCTGGATTGAAAATAAGAAAATGCATCGTGGGAATTTGCATATCCATCTCCATGGTAACAGGACATCAGGATGGTATGAACAGGAGGTTCATAAGGCAACACAAGCTCCACATCAAGATTGCATGACAGCTAGGCCAGAATGATAATAAGTCAGGGTAATTTTTAATACAGACTAATTACAAACATAATGAGAATGTATACATGGGCTATCAGTTTGATATTTCATACACTTGGCACTGTTATGATTTATCATAAGGATGTAGTTACATATTTTCAAAATGGACTCATTTACAGACTAAGCTACTGTAGATGTTCTCTGGATTATCTAGACATCAACTATCTATAATACTAAAGGAAGGATGTCTGTCTCTGTCTGTTCACCTACGCAAATCGACACAGCTGGATGTACATGCTCCATACTTTGCACATGGATTGGTGATACCCCAGAGGGGCCCAAGACAACGTTTTTGATTTTCCAAAATATGGGCTTAGTGCTAATCCAACACATTATTCATTTCCCACAAGCGACATGCTTACACTAACACACTGCGCGCAGCCTCGGCGGGGAATCCCCTCCCCCACTTGCCTGGGAGTTTCAATTGAATTGGACCTCGCAATCAGTGCTCCTCACTGGAGACATCCACTAGGGCCAAGTCTACACCTCCTCAGTGACAGGCAATAACTACTACGTCTCCTCCTCTCCATGGGCAATAACTGCTAGTACAAATGACTTTATAGCCATTTTATTGTACCAAAAACGCCATTGTATTTGAACTCCTTCCCTCCAGTAGATACTTCAGATCAATGTACATCAAATCCATCAAACAGTGGAAAATCTTATTTCCGTGTTATAAACTTATAAACTTACCTCACAAACATGATTATGCATCACCTTTTCTGTGAAATATTTAGTTTTGCAACATTTTCTTGTTCTTATTAGAGTGCAACATTTGCATATAGTAACCTGTTCATAGCGAAAATGTTATATTACCAGTGTTGTCAATGTTTTCGTCTGTTTTATCTTATTGTAATGTTTATTGTCTACAGTACCAGTCAAAATTTTGTACACCCCTACTCATTCATCGGTATTTCCGTATTTTGACTATTTTCTACATTGTAGAACAATACTGAAGACATCAAAACTATGAAATAACATATATAACATATATAGAATTATGTGGTAAACAGACGTATTAAACAAATATGTTTCATATTTTAGATTCTTCAAAGTAGCCAGCGTTTACCTTGATGACTCTTTGCACACTATTGGCATTATCTTAACCAGTTTCATGAGGTAGTCACCTGGAATACTTTTCAATTAACAGGTGCCTCGTCAAAAGTTCTCATCTCATTATCTCTAGCCGCTTTATCCTGTTCTACAGGGTCGCAGGCAAGCTGGAGCCTATCCCAGCTGACTATGGGCGAAAGGCGGGGTACACAGAAAGGCCCTCGCCGGCCACGGGGCTCGAACCCAGACCTTCTTGCTGTGAGGCGACAGCGCTAACCACTACACCACCGTGCCGCCCTCGTCAAAAGTTAATGAGTGCAATTTATTGCCTTCTTAGTGCGTTTGAGATCAAACAATAAATAATAAAAAGTCAATAGCCCAATTCCACAACTGCAGTAATCCATATTATGTCAAGAACCGCTCAACTAAGTAAAGAGAAATGACATCCATCATTACTTTAAGACATGGAGACTTTTAATTAATAAAAATAAAGAAAACTAAATAAATTAGAAGGTGTGTCCAAAATTTTGACTGGTACTGTGCACGCACAGTAAGAGCCCAATCAAAAGCTCAGTCAAATTCCCTTTAATAAACAAGTACACTGGCGTATAAAGTACAATTCTGATCATCACAAACACACCATGATGGATTATACAGAATAACTGCAATATTGCTCACATCATATAAAGCCTTACAGGAACTGCCTCGTAAAGTTAGTCTTACAAGAGATGCTAGTGCTGTACAAACAGTGAATATTATTGAGAGAAACACTTAATGCATTTAGTAGTAGTAGTAGTAGTAGTAAAATAATGTTAACCCTAACTGAAATGTTAAAAACAAAAGGTCTAAATCTTCAGCCTCACTAGTTGGTCTTTTGGATTACTGACTAGTCTTTTTGACCCACCCCTACTTTATCTAAATCCATTAGGACCCTGAAAGGTGCTTAATCATTTTAAACTAGGCCACATTTTCAGTGCCAGTCAGATGAAATCTTGGTGATGGAAAATTGGAGAAACCCTCCTTGGGACATGACTACCCATAAACACCTGTAGTAAACCTAATGTCCACCAGAGGCACTGTTGAGCCAACATTGGCTGTTTCAAACACAAAATCTCTCATCCATACTTATTTTTAGCAATTTCTCCTTCTAAATATTGTTGATTCCCAAGACAGTGTTAGAGTAAATCGTTGTCTGTGGCATGTTGCGTCAAGCACCACAACATTTTGAGTTATGAGTCATAAAGCATTGCCAAATATTTTGATGGAGCCACTTAGCTCAATGTGTGTAAACTGATCCTTTCCTGCTGCTGAAT
Source organism: Neoarius graeffei (assembly GCF_027579695.1). NCBI lineage: Eukaryota > Metazoa > Chordata > Actinopteri > Siluriformes > Ariidae > Neoarius > Neoarius graeffei. The sequence goes on along the minus strand of NC_083589.1, from coordinate 39,307,375 downwards.
AGAAAATATTCCTACTGATGGCTTGGTACTTGGCATTGTTCAAGTTTGACCGAAAATAATGAGATACAACTGTATTTCATAGTCCAGACAATCTTCTCTGTGCCTTACTACTTTAAGCAATGCTGTAAAGAGGCTAAGGTTAACTCAGATATCCTGGGACACTGCAGAGGATTTTGGAGTAAAACTACTGATCAAGCTGATATCCTATACACATTGTGTACCTTTATCTTCTTAAATTTCCATAGTTGTCTTGTAAGCAAGAGAAACCCCATTTTTTAGTAATACTTATTGTAAAGGGTAAATAAATTCAGTCTTCATAATACATTCATAAGAACTAAATAAATATTTTTAAAACAGTACTGCCAGGTTTATGTCAAAACTCATGTGATCACATCAAGGATTTTATGAATTACATTGCTTTGTCTTTCTATGAAAAAGAGAAGGAGAAAGAGAAAGAAACCTTGATTACCATTACGAGACAAAGTTTGAGACGATCATATCTTGTAAGTTAATAATTTGTCTTCTATAGTGTCTACCTGTCATCTTACCTTTTGGGATACTCTTCAACTGAAGGGATGGTCAATTATAAAGCATCAATCCAATACAACTTTAATTATTTACAAAGCCCATATAATCCAATGCCCTCAAAGCAAATTTGCACTGATAATACTGTTATGAAGCATTATGTATACCTACAATTTTCTTAGTGTCATGAGCATACCATTAGTAAAAATGAAAAACTTTGAAGATAAAGATACAAAAATATAGTAATGCTATATCAAGGCCCTAAGTATGCACCCTTCAAAGAAGATATAACCCATTTATTTTATGTATGTGTGAATCTTCTGATTAAGTGTGTGTGTGTGTGTGTGTGTGTGTGTGTGTGTGTGTGTGTGTGTGTGTGTGTGTGTGTGTGTGTGTGAGAGAGAGAGAGAGAGAGAAACAATTGGAGAACATGTGTATGTCTGTAATAAACAGTTTAGTGTAGAAAATTACTGATAATTGCCTATTGTTCACTCTTTTCCACCTTAGACGTTTCCACATCAAAGGCAGAGGGTCCAAAGTTCTTTCCATGGACTGTCCAGGGGGACAGAAGAAGGAAGTTCAAGGACATATGGTACAACACCAATAAATGGTTGGAATATTTGCAAAGTAAAGACACAGTGTATTGTTTTGCCGACTGACACTTCAGCCTCCCTGCCTTTGGCGATTCACCATTTGCCTTTGATCAAGAATTGGAAAAAAGCCATGTACAGTGATAGTGGGTTTGCACCCTAAGTTCATATGTCTACCAAAGGTGGTTAGAAATACAGAAGGACATGGCTCCTCATGAGTTGCAAAGGCTCGCTGACACTCATTGGGCATGCAGGTATGTAGCCTGTAAAACTGTGAGAGACAGACTACTAGCCATCATTCGGGTACTTGAGGAAATATCTCAGGGGCACAATGGGGAGAGAGCTGTGGATGCACATGGTCTGTTGAGCCAAATTGATGTAAAAATTTATTGGACTCCTGGAGACCTTTACCAAAGCTTTTGGAGAGGCAAAACACCTGACATACTACAGTCGCCTCAACTGAACTTTGGAGTTACAGATACCCTTGTTGATTCCCTCATACAAACTATCACTGACTATATAGTATACTTTATGGAGATCTGGGAGAATGTTTTGACTCTTGACCAAAAATGCAAAGGGGAAGCCATGGCCTAATGGAGAAGCAGCTTTGGGACCTAAAGGTTGCTGGTTTGATTGCCTGGACCAGCAGGACTGGCTGAAGTGCCCTTGAACAAGGCACCTAACCCCCAAATTGCTCTGTCAAGAGTGGTGGCATACCTTGTGTCTGATTAGCCAAAGAAAAGCTGATTGTGTGATCATCAGTTCAGGTGGTGCCCGACCGAAACGAAAAAAAAATGCAACACGCCCACTGTCCCCCATCCCAAATGTCAAGTCAAAGGTTACATAACATCTCCACTTGCAGGAAGACAAACTGAAATGGATAAAGATACTTTTCATAGGAGCACATTCATCCCTATCCTTGATGTTATGCTTTGTGAGCTAAAGAGATGATTTTCAAAAAATCGTTGCGAGACTACGACTTGTATCCAGGCTTTAGGTCCTTCCAGTGACACATTTTGTGATGAAGATGATATATTTGCATTGCAAAATATATGTGTAATACTGAAGACCTGGGGTAGGAGGTTCCTCAACTAAAAAAGAACATGTGAGAAAACAGAATAGTGGTTTAACATCACCCACAAGTTTAGCAGAACTCACTGTGTTTATTGAACCCATAATCTGATATTCACATTAGATCAGCCAAGGAGTTAAACAGTATATGATTTATTAAACACAATAATATAGCGTCTTTACCCTTGTATAAACTTGCGTACCCTGAAATTCCTCTATACTGGAGAACCAGCATAGAGGAACTTCAAAATTTCACTGGCCCTATACACCAAGAATCTCTTGGATTGTCCCATTGGTTTAAAGATTAATGCCATTGCTATGTTTAAATATTGCCTGTTTAGCAAACTGTATTTTGGATTGCATTTTAATAAACTCTGCACATGTAGCTTCGCTGTACCACTCTACCACTCCGAGGTTTGATGTGATGGCACAAGTACATCACAGGTATTTTGGGAGTTGCTCTCTGATTACAAACAGAATAGATCCAACAATGTATCCAACAATGTCAACAAAGCCTGACTGCATTAGAAAAGCGCAATTAGCTCGCAAGGTTTTTAGCAGACTGACTGCATTTATTACTGCTGTGTTTGTTAAACTGGCTCCTTACCTCTCTGTAGGCAGACACCCAAGACAAGGTTAGAAAGCAGCTTAAATAAACCATTTCTACATAATTTTGGCAAAATATATTTTCTTTCTTAAAGAAAAAATGTCAAAGTATATTACTGGCAGAAAATGCAATTTGGGTCAAAACCGGATTTTTGGCTGTTTTCCAGAATCCAGTCATCTGCCAGGTTTTTCCAAGCTGCCATGCATATGTGTATCTTCAACTGATGGCTTATTTTTCTGTTTGTGGTTCCTAGAACTGCTATCAATGTCCTGCAATGTATGTTGTGTACTAGGACTTAACGCAGCTGCTGCCTGCTTCCTCCTGCACATATTATGCACTCCATCCAGCACAGCTAATGACAGTGCTTCTTAAAAATAGACAATATCATTGATGGTTTACAATACCACAGTCCCATCCCTGGAGTTGATGAAACTCAACCTAGCTGACTGACATAGTGATAGAAAACAAGGAAAGCGACAAGAGGGTTCAAAAGAGGAAAGGCAGCATGCAGGGGATAAAATAAGAACACAAGCAGTACTAAACATACTACTCATATCTATGATGAATATTATGGATTATATAGTAGGCTATACACTGGAGAAGTATACATGCATGCCATTTGGAACACAGTTATTGATAAATGTGTCGATGAATTTCTCAAACGTTGTTCAATACCTGGACAATTGCAATATGTTAGACAGCAACTCAACTGCATGTCTTATTCATATTGTACATACAGTACACACTCATTATGTATGAGAAGAACCATTTCTGTTGCTCTTGGTAAAGTCCCAACTCAGAGTGTTTGTCTATAAATGAGTGGGAGGTATGACGTGGTGTGTCCTCACTTCCCCTTGCACGCATGTACCCTTTCTGTTCACCCGTATTACCCTGTAGGCATCTGTTGTCAGATATCCTAATGCTCACGCCAACATGCATAAGTCATCCCTCCCTCGGTCCCTTTCCCACTCTCTCTTCTATAGCCTACCCTCAACAGTCGACTCTTCTTCCTTTAAGGACTGGCAGTCTCTTTCTGTCTTTCTCTGCCTTTGTTCTGAAAAGCATTTCATGTGACATGAAGAGATTAATTGTATAATGAAATGTTAAATATTTTCACTGTCAGTGTTGAGTACAGGAACACATCTAAATCATAGGGCACTTTATTCAGGATCAGGGGCCCAGAAGCAGCAGACACAAGGTTGGAATATCCTGGATGGGATGCCAATACATCACAGGGCACCATGCATACACATTCACGACTCATTCATAACCGGGGGCAGATTAACCCACATTCTGCTTTAATCTCTTTAACCGCTTCAACATTTGGTGTGTCCAAATTTGTGTATATGGCATATGTGTGTGTTTGGGCGGCATGGTGGTGTAATGATTAGCACTGTTGCCACACAGCAAGAAGGTTCTGGGTTCGAGCCCAGTAGCTGATGGGGGCCTTTCTGTGTGGAGTTTGCATGTTCTCCCCATGTCCGCGTGGGTTTCCTCCGGGTGCTCCGATTTCCCCCACAGTCCAAAGACATGCAGGTTACAGTAGTGCTTGAAAGTTTGTGAACCCTATAGAATTTTCTATATTTCTGCATAAATATGACCTAAAACATCATCAGATTTTCACACAAGTCCTAAAAGTAGATAAAGAGAACCCAGTTAAACAAGCGAGACAAAAATTATACTTAGTCATTTATTTATTGAGGAAAAGGATCCAATATTACATATCTGTGAGTGGCAAAAGTATGTGAACCTCTAGGATTAGCAGTTAATTTGAAGGTGAAATTAGAGTCAGGTGTTTTCAATTAGTGGGGTGACAATCAGGTGTGAGTGGGCACCCTGTTTTATTTAAAGAACAAGGATCTATCAAAGTCTGATCGTCACAACACATGTTTGTGGAAGTGTATCATGGCACGAACAAAGGAGATTTCTGAGGACCTCAGAAAAAGCGTTGTTGATGCTCATCAGGCTGGAAAAGGTTACAAAACCATCTCGAAAGAGAGTTTGGACTCCACCAATCCACAGTCAGACAGATTGTGTACAAATGGAGGAAATTCAATGAATTCTGAATTACACCAGTGGGTTCTAAAGGAAAATGTCAAGACATCTGTCCATGAACTGAATCCCAAGGGAAGGTGGGTCATGCAGCAAGACAACGACCCTAAGCACACAAGTTGTTCTACCAAGGAATGGTTAAAGAAGAATAAAGTTAATGTTTTGGAATGGCCAAGTCAAAGTCCTGACCTTAATCCAATCAAAATGTTGTGGAAGGACCTGAAATGAGCAGTTTATGTGAGGAAACCCACCAACATCCCAGAGTTGAAGCTGTTCTGTATGGAGGAATTGGCTAAAATTCCTCCAAGCCGGCGTGCAGGACTGATCAACAGTTACCGGAAACGTTTAGTTGCAGTTATTGCTGCACAAGGGGGTCACACCAGATACTGAAAGCAAAGGTTCACATACTTTTGCCACTCACAGATATGTAACACTGGATCATTTTCCTCAATAAATAAATGACCAAGTATAATATTTTTGTCTCATTTGTTTAACTGGGTTCTCTTTATCTACTTTTAGGACTTGTGTGAAAATCTGATGATGTTTTAGGTCATATTTATGCAGAAACATAGAAAATTCTAAAGGGTTCACAAACTTTCAAGCACCACTAGGCTCTAAATTGACTGTACTGTAGGTGTGAATGTGAGTGTGAATGGTTGTTTGTCTCTATGCATCAGCCCTGCAATGATCTGGCAACTTGTCCAGGGTGTACCCTGCCTCTCACCCATAGTCAGCTGGGATAGGCTCCAGCTTGCCCTGGACCCTGCACAAGATAAACAGTTATGGATAATGGATGGATGGTGTGTGTGCATGCATACATACACTGTCTATGAAGACCAAATGAAGGACAAAGTTATTTCTACTTAGAGAATCAAATTCAGATCCAATTTTGTAGCATGCAAATTCTATTGTCAATTTAGGGAATATCTCATCTCATCTCATCTCATCTCATCTCATCTCATTAGCTCTAGCCGCTTTATCCTGTTCTACAGGGTCGCAGGCAAGCTGGAGCCTATCCCAGCTGACTACGGGCGAAAGGTGGGGTACACCCTGGACAAGTCGCCAGGTCATCACAGGGCTGACACATAGACACAGACAACCACTCACACTCACATTCACACCTACGGTCAATTTAGAGTCACCAGTTAACCTAACCTGCATGTCTTTGGACTGTGGGGGAAACCGGAGCACCCGGAGGAAACCCACACGGACACGGGGAGAACATGCAAACTCCGCACAGAAAGGCCCTTGCCAGCCACGGGGCTTAAACCCAGACCTTCTTGCTGTGAGGCGACAGCGCTAACCACTACACCACCATGCCGCCCTTAGGGAATATCTGACAAATATAATTTAATCTGCCCATGCAGCTTTGCCCTCTTACAGTATAAACACTATCTGGCCTCATTATACAAATTCTTAGAATGACATTCTGTCAACTTTACCATTAAAATGGTAAAACAAACACAACAGATGCCTGATCTTTTCCAATGCACAGCTTGCACAATGCCATCTTTCTCCAACCCTAGCAATGGTTTCTGGTGATATGCTCACATAACGACAACGAATTTGTTCATTCATTTATTTTCTATATTGCTTATCCATTGTGGGTCGCAGGTGAGCTGGAGTTAATCCCAGTTGACACTGAGCAAGAGTAGGTGTACACCCTGGACAGGTCACCAGTCTTTCACAGGGTTAACACAGAGACAAATAACCATTCACACTCACATTCACACCTCTGAGCAATTTAGAGTTGCCAGTTGGCTTTATACTCATGTCTTTGATCTGTGGGAGGAAACCAGAGCACCTAGTGGAAACCCACACAGTGCAACAATGCTAACCACTGCACCACCGTGCCACCCTCAGAATTTAATCAGTGCTGGCTAAAGTGATCTGTGACCTACTGCCTGCGTCACATTGTGGATATATTTTTGATCTGGTTCTGTTGGACATGAGTGCAGCATTTGCTACTACTGACCATGACACTTTAAAGGAGAACTGAAGTCATTTTTAAACTTGCTTTATTTCTAAATGAACATGTTATTCAATTACGTTTTCAGTTTTAGTAACCTTATATCGTGATTCATCATGGCAACTAATTGCAATTAAATATTATACTTATCGGTCTATTCGGTTTTTAGCCATGTTGAACTTCGTTCGTTCACTTTGATTTCCGCTGTACGTTTTACTTCCGTCCTACAATGTCTTGCACAGGTCTCAGCGAATCTCGTTTACAGCCATTGCTTTGACATATGGACTGATATGTACATAACATATTTCAAACACTCATAACTTGCAATGACAAAATAGCTATCAAAAATGCATTCCTATATTTAATAAAATGAGATAAATAGAATTTTGATAATAAAAACTTTGCCTTCAGTTCTCCTTTAACGGACAGGATTAGAAATGCAGTCATGTTCAATAGACAGTTTCCTACCTGGTTTTGTTCTTAACCGCCTGTTGTCAGTTTGTTAGAGCCTAAAAAAAAGCATAGAGCAGCATGTTCGTGCACGTTTTGATTAGTAAGCTCAGATTACTGTCTGTGCAAAGTTTCTGTGCATGTTCTCCCTTTATCCACATGGGTGATCCTCTGGGTTCCCTGGTTTCCTCCCACCTCCCAAAAACATGCACATAGATTAGCCAATCTAGAATTCCCTTAGGTGTGAATGAGTGTGTGACTGTGTATGCACCCTACAATGACAGGTGTCCCATCTACTGTGTATTCCTGGCTCACAGCCAGTGTTCCCAGGATAGGTTGAGGATCCACTGTGACTCTGATCAGGATAACACTGAAGATGAATGAATGAAATATTCATATGAATATTGTGAATAATACCACAAGGTTCTGTTCTGAGTCTCTTATTAGATTTTATATTTTCCCATCTCATCTCATTATCTCTAGCCGCATTATCCTGTTCTACAGGGTCGCAGGCAAGCTGGAGCCTATCCCAGCTGACTATGGGTGAGAGGCGGGGTACACCCTGGACAAGTCACCAGATCATCACAGGGCTGACACATATTCCGCTTTTCCACTACAAACGCGGCTGAGCCGTGCCGTGCTGAGTCGAGCTGAGTTGAGCTGAGCGGGGCTGTTGGAGTTGCATTTCGACTACAACCGCGCTGAACCGTGCTGGCTGGAAGTGGGTGGACACATTGGGTGGAGTTAGCGAAAGTGGGTGGACGTCACGTGATGTCGTTAAGCAGCGCAAACAGTGACATCAGTGAGCTTTTAAGCGGTAGTCTCACAACCCGGATAGTAAACAATAAACATGGAGGACATGGAGTCGTTAGTGTTGCTGGTCTTGGTGCTGTGGCTTGTTGTCACCGACAACGCCAACAGATACTGGCAAGAGCGTATAGATGAGGCGAGGCGTATAAGGCTTCAGAAATTCTCGTAATTCGTAATTCTCCTTCTTCTGGGTTTGCGGTGTTTACAGATCCCAGCGTGCTCGCGGGGCGTGTGTGGGCATGTGAGGACACTCCTCCTCACCAATCAGTGCACAGGGGAGTGTCTGCTCACACCCCCAGCCTCACTCGGCACGGTTTGGCTCGCTTCAGCCCCACTCCAAAACGGTGCGAGTTTTAGGGGCTAAGCAGGGCTGAAGCGAGCTGAGTCGTGCTGTTTTTTGGTAGTCGAAACGCGAGCCGTGTCGGGCTGAAGTGAGCTGAAGCGAGCTGAAGTGAGCTGAAAAAGGGTAGTGGAAAAGGGCCAATAGACACAGACAACCATTCACACTCACATTCACATCTACGGTCAATTTAGAGTCACCAATTAGTCTAACCTGCATGACTTTGGACTGTGGGGGGAAGCCGGAGCACCTGGAGGAAACTCACACACAGACATGGGGTGAACATACAAACTCCACACAGAAAGGCCCTCGTCGGCCACTGGACTCAAACCCAGGACCTTCTTGCTGTGAGGCAACAGTGCTAACCACTACACCACCTATTTTATCTATTTACCCATTTGATCTACTTTATATGTTATTTTATTATATTTCATAGCTAGCCACTTGGACAATTAATTCACTTCTGTGGTGATGATACATAATTATGTTCCCTAAAGCGTGAGATGGGAATACACTCTGGATGGGACACCAGTCCATTGCAAGTCACCATGCACACACATATGGAAAATTTAGAGTAGCCAGCCTGCCTGCGGGCGATGTGGTGGTTAGCACTGTCACCTCACAGCAAGAAGGTTCTGGGTTCGAGCCTCACAGCTGATGAGGGGTCTTTCTGTGTGGAGTTTGCATGTTCTCCCCGTATATGCAGGCATTTCCTCCGGGTGCTCTGGTTTCCTACACAGTCCAAAGACATGCAGTTAGGCTAACTGGTGGCTCTAAATTGATTGTTGATCAAGTTTGGAGAGGGATGGGCTCCACCAAGTTTAAGTGCCCGAGACACACCAATAATGGAATGTTAAAATGTCATCAGTGGTGCCCTTGCTGGCTATGGGGAAAAAGGAGTCCACCTGTTAGCATGTTTTTGGACAGTGGGAGGAAGCCAGAGAACAAGGACCAAACTCACATGGCCACAGAGAGAACATGTGATACTCCATACAGAAGTGTAAGTTTAGCTCAGGATCAAACGATCAACCATATAGTTAATTCAATTGTGAATAACATTGGTTCTTTAATGTGCTGTATTATAAGTACCTTGTTTAGACCGTCTAATCTTTTATGTATACTTTGCGATATTATTATTATTGATGCAAATAATTTGATAAATAATTTGTTTGATTCAGCAAGGCCATTGCCATTCTTAGAATTCACTCAGTAATAACTGCCATGTCATTTGTGTTATTAACTGAGATTCTTCTTTCCAAACAAATGCATTTGAGCTGCTATTGTTCCTCCATTGCTGTAATCTTAAACGCTGTTACCATAAAGCATTTGCTGTGATATGGCTCCTTGGGTTTCAAAGAGAAAAAAAGCCTGCCATTGTTTCTTCTGTTAGTGAAACATAGCACTGGAGATATCATCAGGGCCAGGCTGCTAATTCCAGCCGCTGAATTCTTCCACTGCAATTAGAGGTGCTCGCCAGAGCGCTTACCGCCATGAATGCCTGTTGTTAGTGGATACCTGTTGTTATGGTTACAGTTTCCCTCTGCTGCTGGCAACAAGACCTGAAGTGCTCGTGAGCTCAGTGCCAGTACAGAGACACTAGACATAAACGTTGCCTTCTCCATCAGTTCCTCGGCAAACACACACACACACACTACAAACTGGTATGCACAAAAATGCACACATATCCAGGTATCTGCAGTTGACTGAAAAAGTTTTCCCTTGTATCCCTTTACTTCTTTCATCCTTATCAAAATGATCAAAAGTGCTCAAAAACTACACTGTATGTTCACACATTCAGAACAAAACCATCAAAATTGGATCGAAGGTTTTCATCCCATGTCTGAATGTGATATAAATATTCTTTAGTCACTTGTAGGTCCACCCTTCACCTTTATAAATGGCTCTGACCTTTTGAGTATCCTCTGAACAATGTTTGGATCTTCTAAGTGGTTATCTTTGCCAATTGTTCCTGACACATCTGTATTAACTCTGTTAGATTGTTTGGCTATTTTTCTGTTGACTTTGCATCATGTTTCGGTTCATGGTCCTGTTACAGGATGCACCCACGCTTCATTATTAACTTCTTGATTGATGGTAAAAGGCTTTTTTTTCTTGGATCGGTTTATATTGAACTTTATTATTCTATCTTTCACCTTCTGCAGAGATCCTGATGAAGACTCACATCCCTAAATCATCAGACAGTCTCCACCATGTTTATCTGTAGAAATTATATTCTTCTTTTCATAAGCAATGTTCTGCACTAGAGGTGTGTGAACCTTCCTGAAATGTTTTATACTTACAGATGGTTAATATAACACACCTACAGCACAGCTCATTATATGCATTATGTGTCAAGTAATTTTGATTTGTGCAGTAATTGTGCTACAATAATGTTTCTAAAAGGTCCTGAGATGTCAAAAAAGACACGTCCCTTACTTTGTTAAATCACATTTTGTTGGCTACCAGCTGCTACGTTGTGAAAGAGGATTAACCAATCAGGATCATGTTTTTTCGGTGGTGTAGTGGTTAACATTATTGCCTCACAGCAAGAAGGTTCTGGGTTCAAGCCCAGTGGCTAACAGGGGCCTTTCTGTGTGGAGTTTGCATGTTCTCTCCATGTCTGTGTGTGTTTCCTCCCACAGTCCAAAGATGAAGGCTAACTGGCTACTCTAAATTGTCCATAGGTGTAAATGGTTGTTTCCCAAGCCCAGAAATGGGAGGGTTGCAGCAGGAAGGGCATCTGGCGTAAAACTATGCTCCAATTAATATAACATGTCGATCAATGGGGTCCACATGGACCCTGACCTGGCAAGGAGGAGCAACAAGATCATGGTTTTCCCCCCTAATTTGTCTGAAAATTGTTAGCACTCTGAGCATAGGGGTATCAAGGTGGTAGCTGATGAAGTGCTGGAGGTCTACTGCAGGAGAAAAAGAAGGGTAGATCTAGTTTCATAAAGGGTTATTTCCCCCATTACTAGCACATTAATATAATCTCTTTCAGTAGAGCTGTAATAAACATATTGATTTCCTATGCCTATTCATTTTATTTATATGCTAAGAGTGAGTAACAGTAAATAATTCACAGTAAATAATTAAATGACAAACTGTGAATTCTACAACCGCTTTTAATTACTGTCTGGGGTCCACTCAAAAAACATGAGTGTGTCACATTTATCAGATCAGGCAGTGATTTATTTTGCATATTTTCTTAACTTACTGTAATAATTCCTGGCTACACACTATGACTGTTCTACACACATTGCTTCTTATGATCAAATAACTCACTTTGCTTATCGTCAGACCAAACAATCAAGTTCCAAAACTTAATTTGTTGGTGAGTTTTATATGCAAACCATAATGTTCTGTGTCTAGATGTTCGCAGTGGCTTCATACAAGGTTTTACTGCCAAGAATTTCAGATCTGTATGCTGTTTACATTTTCCTGGCAGTTTTCTGTTATTTTTCTTGGTCTTCTATTCCTTGGTTATATCTTTACTGTGTTGACAGTTTCCCTTTCTAGATTACAATCATTAACATTAGGAACAGTACAGTATTTTTAAATGTTTTGGTATTTGTGAATGTTTGCGATTTTTAGGTCTTCTGCAGTTTGCTTTCCTGATCCTATTGAAACTTCTTAACAAAGTATTCACTTTTTAACATTACTGCACAAACCTAAATGCTTGAGTTTTACATTGTTCCCTAAAATATAATAACTTGACTTAAAGGTCGACTGCCTTTCAGATTTTTCAAGTGCAGGTCATAAAAAGAATTTTCCCCAACACCCAATTATTTTTGTTTAGTGGACTGAAAGCTACTAAATTTGAATCACAGACTTCTAAAATTATTCAGGTTTTTTTCCTAATTGAACAATTAATGAATTTAGGACCATGTGGCCCTAAATTCTCCATTATTTTTTCCTGCTTCACCATGACCCAATTCAAGATACTATGTCACGCATTACATGGTGGGCTTTCCCCATTCGTGCAAAGCATTTGTCAGGATGCAGGCACTTATGAATGCAGGCGCGGGGAGAGCGGAAGAAGCAAATAGCTGACTGAGCCAAATTAGGAAGCAGGAATAGTAGTCTAGCAGGCCAAGACATTAAGCATTTACCACTGGTGGCCCATTGGGCCAGTGGAATTGAAAAGTTACTGGCCCAAATGGAAAATGCGGTGGCCCGAATGCGCGCGGTACCTGAACCACGGCTGCTACAGGCAGCTGCTGCAAGCACCGCAGGTGCTTGTACAAAGAGGGGGGTCCAGGGGCCTTCCCCCGGAAAATTTAGATTTTTCAATTCATATTCGTGCATTCTGGTGCATTTTAAGGTGAAATTAAGGAAAATAAGATTATTCATATTTTGCTAACATTATTATATCTTTATTGTTTATTCACATTGATATTTTATTGTTTGCATTTCTTGTTCTATCAATTTCTTAGTTACATTTAAAAATTTCGGGGGTGGCATGGTGGTGTAGTGGTTAGCGCTGTCGCCTCACAGCAAGAAGGTCCGGGTTCGAGCCCCATGGCCGGCGAGGGCCTTTCTGTGCGGAGTTTGCATGTTGTCCGCGTGGGTTTCCTCCGGGTGCTCCATTTTCCCCCACAGTCCAAAGACATGCAGGTTAGGTTAACTGGTGACTCTAAATTGACCGTAGGTGTGAGTGTGAATGGTTGTCTGTGTCTATGTGTCAGCCCTGTGATGACCTGGCGACTTGTCCAGAGTGTACCCCACCTTTCGCCTGTAGTCAGCTGGGATAGGCTCCAGCCTGTGGAACAGGATAAAGCGGCTAGAGATAATGAGATGAGATTTAAAAATTTCCTTTGTTCTCTGTTCTTTTAACACATGCTGTTGATTACTGTTTTACATTAATTGTTTGTATAAGTTTTAGAATAAGCTAAGTTTTGCCTCACCATGCAACTAACTTGTTTATAGAATAAGCTTTGCCTGTAACCGACCCTGTGTGATGTAGACATATTTTCCTTTTTTGTCATGGTTTCAACTTTGGCTCATATATTCTCAACATTGTAGATATTGAATTCTCACCACTGTAGATATTCTAATAGAAATAGAAGTACAATGAACTTTTTAAATACACCTTTATATAATAGCCACAAGGCACACACAGGCCAGTCCCAAGTCTGGATGAAAGGTGAGGGTGGCATACTAACCCTTATCATGCTGGATTTAAATGGGCATTTTTATTGCCCATGAAGAAGTTTTATTTCTTAATTAATAAAATATCATGAGAATAATTGACAAACCATACATTTCCTGAAAGGGTGGACTTTGGGGAATAATCTAGTGAGATTTTTGCAAAGCCTTACCTGCTCGGGGGTGATTTATAACCCTAATTACCTGTTAATTAGCTAATTAACAGGTATGCTCAGGTGAGCCAAAAAGGGGTAAAATGTATTTTTTTAATAAGACAAGATATAAACACCAAATTTTCAGGATATGTCCTTGGGGGAACTAGTAGTAAATTTTTGCAAATTCAGCTCATTTGCATAAACCGTTGCCATGGCAACAGCAGATACCCTAGCAACTGGGGGTATACTGGGTTTAGCATGGTCTGGTTGTACCAGAGAGGGTCAGAATAGTTATTTTTGTTGTAATGAACTAATGTAGACCTAGTTTGGCTATTTTGATAGATTTCATCATCTTTGGATACTTGAATAATATAATATATGGGATCAGATCTAATTTACCACATTATTTTATCTGTTCTTCTATTTCAGTCATAGCAACCAACATTTATACTTCATTCTTTAATCATTAAAAGTTGATACACGTGTAGCCATACGGTATTTCTTGGTAGTGTATCCTGAAATTTTGATATTAATATACAAAGTCTGAACGATTTTACACCATCTGAAGCTAAAGCGCGTGTGTTGAAATGCTGTTTTACGATTTGGTGAGTTGTAAACCGAGCGTGATGTCGCGCGCTCTGATTGGCTGCCGAGTTCAAAATGAAGCCATTCGTTAACACCCGATAGTTAATTTATGCACGATCGTATTTAAACTGTTTACCTGGCCTTATTTGAATTTCACCGTTCTGATGGTCTCCTTGCCGCAACCGTCTTCGCCTAAAAGATGCTATTTTCCTGCCAAAATGACGCTTCCGAACAGCACCAAACATCTCTGAAGATGCACGAAGATGACTCACTCCTGCCGCGGGGCGGAGCGGAGCATGACGAAAACAAAGATGGCAGACCTCGTATCGAAAAGGTGCGTTTTATGAACAATTTCTTCACAATTCTGGATAAAATATGAGTAATAAAATTTGTTAATTTGTATCGAAAATGTACTGGCCTGCCCGGGCCACTGTTTGGCCAAATTTAGTGGCCCAAACTGGCCCGAAAGACGTAAAAAACACTGCCGGTGTTAGGGTTTTGCTGGTAATCGAACCCAGGTTGCTGGTGTAGTAATCCAGCAAACCCCCACTAGGCCACCATGGGAATGACTCGAGTACAGAGGAGTGAGGTGAAATTAGAGTAGAAAAAAACCAGTTTATTTACAATGTAAAAAGGCAAAAAACAAAAGTATAATCCCAACGCTCAGAAGATATATGAGAAAAAATAAAAAATCCAAAAGTTCAAAGTCAAAAACAAAAAGCCAAAGATAAGAAAAGAAAAGGCAAAAATCCAAACGCTCAGAAGATCCCAAAATGGTAAACACAAAGTCCAAAATGTCCACAAGAAAACAAAGTACAAAAGACCACAAAGACAAAGGCAAGGAACACGGAACAGAGATCTCAGGTGATAACATAACAGCACAAAGACTCCGTGACTAGGGACCAAACTGAGGAAGTATTTATACACAGGGAAATTAAGAAACTGGGTGGGGCAGGAAATAAGGAACAGGTGAGGCAAAAAGCACATGAAAACAAGCAATCAAAACAAACACAAAACACAGAAGCAGTGGCGGCCTCTAGAGGCCAAAACAAACATGACAAGAAAAAGCAATGACAGCGGCCTCTAGAGGCCAAGACAGTCCCCAGTCCTAACAGGACCCCCCCCCAAGGAGCGTCTCCTGATGTCCCCAGGGCGATCCGGATGGGCCAAATGGAAGTCCTGACACAGATCCTTGGCTAAAACGTCCTGAGCGGGAACCCAGCAGCCAGCACTCGAAACTAACGGTGTCCCGACGTCCCGGGGACCATAAAAAATGTCATCGGGACACAAAATTATCATATCTGGGACAATCCCGGGACAATGGAAAAAAATAGATCTAGAAAAAAAGTTCTACATTAATATTATTTACAAAGTCGTAACACATACGTAGACATTCACCTAATTTGTCAATTTTAATTTTAAAACGTTAACAGCGAAAAATACATAGTAGCTACACTTTCGATGCACCTGCATCAGTAGGCTACAGAGCAGCGCATTCTGTTCTAGAATCTTCGGCCGGAGTCCGCATTATACGGACTTGGAATGGAATTGCTACCGCACACGCTGCGCCGACTCTTGCCAGAACAAAAATGCTGAAGTGGTTGAAGCGGACCGACCGCGGGGAAGAAACTGAAAGCCCAGACATAACGTCTCCGGGACCTTCAGGATCCAAAGTGTCATCGCCTGGTCTGCAGGCAACGCTAGCAACTGAATGAACTTAATGAACACTGTTAGACACGTTATAAAATACAACAGGAATGATGTGGATGATATTGACGGAAGATACCGTTCAACAGAATAAGTGAGTTTTCTTGGTGTCTTTCTAGTTCAGAAAGTTTAGTCAGTCAGCAGCACAACTAGGCTCGGACCTGGCACTATGTTGATGTTGCTAATTTGCACCCACGTTTCGGCAGCGAAAGTTCATAAAATGGATAACGGAAAGTTCATAAAAATGGATAACGGAAAGTTCATAAAAATGGATAACGGAAAGTTCATAAAAATGGATAACGGTAATGGTGAAAATTATAAGTTGGCCTTATAAGTGCCAACAGATATTCAAGGTATAAGTAGATGAAATGAACATAAAAGGGGTCTTATTTTCAACTAAAGTGTACTGCAGATGTAGGGAGTTGAAACATTTTCTGAATGAGCTAGCTGGCCCCTTTAAATAAACGGGTATCTATTCATACAGTGAGATCGCCAAAGTTTAATAAACTGAAAATGCAATAACTGTAATTTTGAAGTAGATGATGTATAGGACATGTGTCGCTTGTGTCTTGTGACTTATTGTAAAAATAATAGGGTTCAAAATCACATAGTTACAAATATAATAGTAACTTCATATGATAATATTAACCACTGGTTATTTCAGAGAGGAAAAAAATGGGGACACTATTGCTTCCATTCGGGACAATACAACACAGAATTCGGGACCACTGGGGGACACAAAGAAAAAAAGTTAATTTCAAGCCCTGCCAGCAGCGCTCCTCAGGGCCATAGCCCTCCCAGTCCACTAGATATTGGAGCCCACCGCAGACCCGGCGGGAGTCAAGCAGGCGGTGCACGGTGAACACAGTCTGACCCTGGAAGATGCGGGGGGGCGGGGGATTCCTAGGGGCAGGGGCATACGTGGACGATAGTATGGGCCACAACAGGGAAACATGGAATGTGGGGTTGATCCTTAGAGTCCGGGGCAACTGGAGCCGGTAGGTGACAGGGTTCACCCTGCGCACAACCTTGAAGGGGCCAATGTAGCGAGGAGCAAGCTTGCGGTTCTCCGCCCGCAGCGGAAGGTCCTTGGCGGACAGCCAAACCCGCTGCCCAGGGCGGAAAACGTGGGCAGGCCTTCTATGGCGGTTGGCCTGAGTCTGGTTGGACCTGGAAGTCTGGATGAGGGTCCTCCTGACCTTGTTCCAGGTCTTGCAACACCGTCTCACGTACTGGTTGACCGGGGGCACCCCAGCGTCCTCCTCCTGGTCCGGAAACAGAGGTGGCTGGAACCCGAATTGGCACTGGAATGGCGACAACCTTGTGGCCGATGACTGCAGGGTGTTGTGGGCATACTCCGTCCATGGCAGCCAGGTGCTCCATGATGTCGGGGTATCCATCACCAGGCCTTGCAGGGTGGTTTCCAGGTCCTGGTTGAGCCTCTCCGTCTGGCCATTGGACTGGGGGTGGAACCCAGAGGAGAGGCTGGCAGTGGCCACGATGAGTTTGCAGAACCCGCGCCACACTCGGAAGGAGAACTGGGGCCCCCGATCTGAGACAATGTCCTGTGGAAGACCAAAGACTCGGAAGACATGAGAAAAAATAAGTTTGGCTGTTTCAAGAGCAGAAGGGAGTTTGCACAGTGGTATGGAGCGGCAGGCCTTCGAGAATTTGTCGACAATGACCAATATGACAGTGTTGCCTTGTGAGTCAGGAAGACCCGTGATGAAGTCGACTGCCACATGGGACCAGGGACGCCGGGGAATAGGCAGAGGATGCAGGAGGCCCTGGGGATGCTGTTGTGGGTTCTTGGTTCTGGTGCACACATCACAGGACAGGATGAATGACCTCACTTCCTTCTCCATGCTCGGCCACCAGAAGCGTCTTTTCAAGAAGTTCAGGGTCCTCCGAGCTCCCAGGTGGGTGGTGAGAGGGGACGAGTGACCCCACTGGAGAACCTTGGCCTGGGCTTGACGAGGGACGTACAAGAGGCCCAGTGGCCCCGTCCCAGGACCGGGGTCCTGGCGTTGAGCTCATCGGACGACCTCCTCGACACCCCAGTGGACAGGGGCCACAATCCAGGACACCGGGATAATAGGCCCAACTTCACTCTCCCTGTTGTTGGGTGAGAATAGCCTGGAGAGCGCATCCAGTTTGGTGTTCTTAGAGCCAGGGCGGTACGATAGGGTGAAACTGAATCGACTGAAAAACAAGGCCCACCTAGCCTGTCGTGGGTTCAGTCTCTTGGCTTGCTGGAGGTACTCCAGGTTCTTGTGGTCCGTCCAAACCAGGAATGGATGTTGTGCTCCCTCCAGCCAGTGCCTCCACTCCTCAAGGGCCAGTTTAACCACTAGCAGTTCTCGATCCCCCACATCATACCGGGACTCCGCAGGGCTCAGGCGGTGGGAGAAGTAAGCACAGGGGTGCAACTTTCCTTCTGAGTGTTGAGAGAGCACCGCGCTGACACCACTGTCCGAGGCGTCCACCTCCACGATGAACGGTTGGGAAGTGTCCGGGAGGACCAGAATGGGTGCCGTGCAAAAGCGGTGCTTGAGGTCCTTGAACGCCTTTTCCGCCCGAGGAGACCAGACATAAGATCCACCAGTCTTTTTGGTGAGATCCGATATGGGTGCTGCTATGGAACTGAAGTCCCTGACGAACTTGCGGTAAAAGTTAGCGAATCCTAAGAACCGCTGAACTTCTCTAACGGACTTGGGAGTAGGCCAGTCCCGGATGGCCAGGGTCTTGGCTGGGTCCATTTGGAGTTGTCCCGTACATACAATAAAACCCAGGAAGGAGACCTCGGGGACATGAAACTCGCATTTCTGGGCTTTAGCAAACAGATTGTTCTGTAGAAGTCTCTGGAGGACTTGGTGGACATGGTGGCGGTGCTCCTGTAAGGTCTTGGAAAATATCAAGATGTCGTCGAGATAGACGAAAACGTACTGGTTAATCATGTCCCTCAAGACGTCATTGATTAGGGTCTGAAAAACTGCCGGTGCGTTGGTGAGTCCGAAGGGCATAACTTGATACTCATAGTGCCCTGACGGGGTGTTAAAGGCAGTCTTCCACTCGTCTCCCTGTCGGATACGGATGAGGTGGCATGCGTTCCGTAAGTCCAACTTGGTGAAGACAGTGGCGCCTTGGAGCAGGTCGAACGCTGTGGACATCAGCGGAAGGGGATAGCGGTTGCGCACTATGATTTTGTTAAGGCCCCTGTAGTCAATACACGGTCAGAGCCCTCCATCCTTTTTACCGACAAAGAAGAAGCCGGTGCCAGCAGGTGAGGTGGAGGGTCGAATGAACCCAGAGACCAGGGCATCCTTAATGTATTCCTCCATGGCCTTGTGTTCTGGCTGAGAGAGGGAAAACAGTCTGCCCCGAGGAGGGGTAGTCCCAGGGAGCAAATCGATGGCATAGTCGTAGGCATGGTGCGGAGGAAGAACGGTGGCCCTACTCTTGCTGAACACTTCTTTCAAATCCCAGTACTCTGTGGGAACTTGAGATAACTCGGTGAGGTCAGGAGGCTTGGCAGGAGACACAGGAGAGCTAGAGAGCAGACAAGAGGCATGGCATGCAGGACCCCATTCCACAACCTGGCTTGTTACCCAGTCTATGCGCGGGTTGTGGCAGGTAAGCCAAGGAAGGCCTAGAATAACTGGGAACTCTGGCGAATGAATAAGGTGCAGGGAAATTTCTTCTTTGTGACCTTGAGCCTGGAGAAAGACTGGAGAAGTAACTTGGGTGACTCTTCCGTCACCTAAAGCTTGGCCATCGAGGGCAGACACAGACAGCAGGACTTCAAGAGGAGCAGTAGGGACATTGATTCTTTGGGCGAAGTGGATATCCATAAAGTTTCCCGCCGCCCCGGAGTCTAACAAGGCCTGGCAAGAGTGGACGGACTCACCCCAGGAGATGGAGACCAGGACATAGACTCCTTGGCCAGGGAGTTCGGGAGAGAGGGTAGGCCCCGTCACAACCCTCCCTCAGCTGGACGGGGCGATCCTTTTCCCGAGAGCTCGGGACATGATGCTCAGAAATGGCCAGGCTTGCCACAGTAGATGCAGCACTTGTCCCTCCTTCTGCGCTCCCTCTCAGATGTGGAGAGGCGAGTACATCCCACTTGCATGGGCTCTGGACAGTAACTGGAAGAGGTAGACGGGCTCCATGTTGAGGCAGTGAGGCCGGGGAGGATCAGGACTTGGCGGCGCTCTCTAATCCTGTTGTCAAGACGAATAGCATGTGAGATCAGAGTTTCGAGGTCACTTGGGCATCCGATAGAGGCCAGGCCGTCTTTGATGGGGTCAGACAAACCATGGTGGAAGGCTGAAACCAGGGCAGCCTTGTTCCATCTGCTGACTGCTGCGAGCATCCGGAACGAGACGGCATAGTCTGCGACGCTTCCTCCTTGCCGGATGGACATGAGCTTTCTGGCTGCGTCTTTACTGATGTCCGCCTTATCGAAGACACGAAGCATCTCTTCTGTAAACAGCTTGAAATCAGAGCACTCAGGTCCCTGTCTCTGCCAGATGGCCGTTGCCCAAGCTCGTGCCTTACCAGCTAACAAGGTTGTCACAAAGGCAGTCTTGCGGCAATCTGTAGTGTAGGTGGTAGGCTGGAGCTCAAAGGTGAGTTGGCACTGGGTAAGGAACTCCCGGCACTCACTGTGCTTGCTGTCATACCTCTGTGGTACAGGAAGGCTGGGTTCACGAGGTGAAGGAGGCAGCGTGGCAGGAGGCACTGGAGCGGATGGTGGAGCAGGAGCAGAATCAGGAGGAGGAGATGCGGGCGTAGGAGTCAGCTGTGCCAGGGCTTTCCCAATTTGCTGAAGCAGTACCTCATGGCGAGCAAGGGCCTCACATTGGCTTGCGAGTGTTCGTCCATGAGTGTCCATGGTCGCTCCGAAGCGTGTTGAAGCTGCCATAATTCTCTGAAGGTTGGCCGGGTAGACAGTTGAAGCAGCCTCTGCTGAGTCAGTCATGATGGAGTCTTTCTGTTAGGGTTTTGCTGGGAATCGAACCCGGGTTGCTGGTGTAGTAATCCAGCAAACCCCCACTAGGCCACCAGGGGAATGACTCAAGTGCAGAGGAGTGAGGCAAAAGTAGAGTAGAAAAAAAACAGTTTATTTACAATGCAAAAAGGCAAAAAACAAAAGTATAATCCCAACGCTCAGAAGATATATGAGAAAAAATTAAAAATCCAAAAGTTCAAAGTCAAAAACAAAAAGCCAAAGATAAGAAAAGAAAAGGCAAAAATCCAAACGCTCAGAAGATCCCAAAATGGTAAACACAAAGTCCAAAATGTCCACAAGAAAACAAAGTA
Organism: Neoarius graeffei; assembly: GCF_027579695.1. Taxonomy (NCBI): domain Eukaryota; kingdom Metazoa; phylum Chordata; class Actinopteri; order Siluriformes; family Ariidae; genus Neoarius; species Neoarius graeffei. Next base: position 39,286,044 of record NC_083589.1, on the reverse strand, counting down.
CAAAAGACCACAAAGACAAAGGCAAGGAACACGGAACAGAGATCTCAGGTGATAACATAACAGCACAAAGACTCCGTGACTAGGGACCAAACTGAGGAAGTATTTATACACAGGGAAATTAAGAAACTGGGCGGGGCAGGAAATAAGGAACAGGTGAGGCAAAAAGCACATGAAAACAAGCAATCAAAACAAACACAAAACACAGAAGCAGTGGCGGCCTCTAGAGGCCAAAACAAACATGACAAGAAAAAGCAATGACAGCGGCCTCTAGAGGCCAAGACAGTCCCCAGTCCTAACAGCCGGGCCATCGGGCAAGTGCTAATGTCGAGCCCTGTCTAGGTAACAGGCTGGGGTCGGTCAATCGGCGAGCAGGATAACAAAGAAACACGGTTGCGAAAAATGTAAACAAAGGTCAGAACACTGGAAATTAGACAGAAAGTAAAACATCTCAGTAAAGTTAGGTGAACGAGAGACAGGTGCAATTAGTACTCAGGTGACAGAGGGCGCTGTGACTCTTGGGTGTTGTAGTCCGGAGTAGCCATGTTTGGATGCTGTTTCAAGTTTGTGCTCTCAACGCTGTTACTGACAGCATTGTGGGATACAAATTTGAAACAAAAGAGAAAAATGGAGGACGTGAGTGTGTGAATGAAACATGAAAGACCGAATACAGTAACGGAAAGTGAGAAGAAAAGACGTTTCATTGCGAAGGAAAGAAAACGCAGGCTCAAACTAATAAATATCGGCAGTCAGTGAGTACCTCGGTGTGATCAGCTGTTCATTTAGCAACAGAACGATAGAACTGTCAGTGCATGGTCAAGGTAAACCTGCGTATGCACAGACGGACTTCCTCTGTCTGCTTGACTGCACAAAGCGAGCGATTTCATGCACATTATTTGCTAGGGAATCCCCTCAAATTAAATAACTTCCCAGCCACAGAATGGCCTGATATTTTGTGAGATATTACAGAAATAAACATACATCACAATGACCAAATTTCAGAGGGAACTAAATTTCACCGATATTATGAAATTGAAAGACCGTCTCGCTTTAAATAGGACTCAACAAACTTCAAACAATGTATGGCTCATTGGTCCTCTTAAATTAGACAATTGACCAGGGAATGTCTGAGTGGAAAACCTTTGAATATGACATAAAAGATAACTCCTGACTTTGACATTTAGGCAATGAGGTAAGACGCTTCAAGAGAAAAACATCTTTCAATAAAAAAGAATGCTGTTTTGTAAATAAAATCTAAAACAGAGGTACAGTCCTGTGCAAAAGTCTTAGGCACATGTAAAGAAATGCTGTAGACCAAAAATGGCTTAAAAATAATGAAATTAAATGTTTCAACATTAAAAAAAATACTATAAACAGCAGTAAGCCATAATAAATGAAACAAAGTCAATATTTGGTGTGAGATGACCCTTTGCTTAAAAAAAAAATAGTAGTCTCATGTATGAGTGCAGTTTTATAAGGAAGTGAGCTGTAGGTTTTACTGAGCATCTTACAGAACCAGCCACAGTTCTTCTGGACACTTTGACTGTCACACTTGCTTCTTAATTTTGCACCAAAACCCAGCAGCCTTCATTATGTTTTCTTTTTTAATCTGAAAAGTGGGCTCTTATGTAATATGCTGCTCAGATACAAACTTTTTTTTTCTGTAACATTTAATTTTGTGCTAGAAAACGAATGTTTGGACTCTAAAATGTTTTTGTACCGACTCGATAATGTCTCATCTCATCTCATTATCTCTAGCCGCTTTATCCTGTTCTACAGGGTCGCAGGCAAGCTGGAGCCTATCCCAGCTGACTACGGGCGAAAGGCGGGGTACACCCTGGACAAGTCGCCAGGTCATCACAGGGCTGACACATAGACACAGACAACCATTCACACTCACACCTACGGTCAATTTAGAGTCACCAGTTAACCTAACCTGCATGTCTTTGGACTGTGGGGGAAACCGGAGCACCCGGAGGAAACCCACGCGGACACGGGGAGAACATGCAAACTCCGCACAGAAAGGCCCTCGCCGGCCACGGGGCTCTAACCCAGACCTTCTTGCTGTGAGGTGACGGCGCTAACCACTACACCACCGTGCCGCCCAACTCGATAATGTAGAAGTCATAAAATAGAAATCTATAACAAAGTTTGTATGAAAAAAAATAGGGTGCCTGAGACTTTTGCACAGTACTGTATATGTTTAATTTTCTGTCCAGAAAACATAGGAGGTGCAAACTGTATGTGTGTATCCATACAAAATAGCTTTAGAAGTTGTTCAAGTTGAATTTATCTCCACTCAGGCCAAAGTACATGAAAATAATCCTACCAGTTAATGCCGACAAAGAACAAAGCATAGCTCCTTTTAGTTTATAAGAACAACTGCTATGCCTTTTAATTATATTTTCACATCTGTTTGTTTCTGCATCTGGGCTAATTATAGTGCCAAGAAAAGCACTTTTGTTGTTGTGTCTTTGTATTCTTGTGCCTAACTGCAGGTCAGTCCTGATATTTGCACTGACGATAAGGAAAAGTTGTTCAAAAGCTAAAAGTGTGAGTGGTAATCCGATAAAAGGTCCGTATCCACTACATAACAATTCCATTTGAACCAAAGGCTGGTTTTTCACTGGTGTTGTTATTTTGGGTTGCTGTAGGTGTTCAGACACTGCTTTCATCTGTGGGATTTGTAGAGCTGTCATATATTTAAGTAGGTCACATCTCTTTTTGCCTTTTGGGTAGAAGCTGGCGTTAAACCAGCAAGGTAAAGGGCACCACCTTGTCTCCTTCATTCTCTCAGCATCTTTTCTATTCTGTGTATCCATGTTACAGTGAAATGTAAGCCTGGTGTTGTGTTTCTCGGGCCTGTCATTTTTAATGTGGCCAGCACAGAAAAGATCCAAGGTCACTGTTTCACCAAATGAAGCATCATATAGCATTTTTCCAGAACAACAGCAGCCATTTGTTTGTGTTTATACACGCATGAACACAGCTGTCCCACAGGAGTCACTGAGGATACTGTGCACCATATTTACACTCAGTAACCACTTTATCCTGGTTCATAAGGAGCCTAGGGAATACACCCTGGGTATCTCACACACACACACACACACACACACACACACACACACACACACACACACACACAGACATTTACATTACATTACATTTATGGCATTTGGCAGAGGCCTCATCCAGAGCCACTTACAGAAATGCTTTGAAGTCTCTGTCAATAAATATATCCTCATACTGGTTCACTGGGTCAGGGACTAAGAATACTATCAGTCTAAAAAACTCTGTTGGGGAGGTGATATATTATGATTTATGAAATGTACACAGACAGCACAAGATTTATTTTAAATGAAGTGTTAATTTAATTACTTCATGAACAGTTATGTCTTTAGTCGTCGTTTGAAGTAGATGCTGAAGTATATGGGAGGTGCCATGAACCCAGCCAGGGGGTGCCCTTTTTTGTAAAATGAGAATGTATCTACAGTGGTGCTTGAAAGTTTGTGAACCCTTTAGAATTTTCTATATTTCTGCATAAATATGACCTAAAACATCATCAGATTTTCACACAAGTCCTAAAAGTAGATAAAGAGAACCCAGTTAAACAAATGAGACAAAAAATATTATACTTGGTCATTTATTTATTGAGGAAAACGATCCAAAATTACATATCTGTGAGTGGCAAAAGTATGTGAACCTTTGCTTTCAGTATCTGGTGTGACCCCCTTGTGCAGCAATAACTGCAACTAAACGTTTCCAGTAACTGTTGATCAGTCCTGCACACCGGCTTGGAGGAATTTTAGCCCATTCCTCTGTACAGAACAGCTTCAACTCTGGGGTGTTGGTGGGTTTCCTCACATGAACTGCTCGCTTCAGGTCCTTCCACAACATTTTGATTGGATTAAGGTCAGGACTTTGACTTGGCCATTCCAAAACATTCACTTTATTCTTCTTTAACCATTCTTTGGTAGAACGACTTGTGTGCTTAGGGTCGTTGTCTTGCTGCATGACCCACCTTCTCTTGAGATTCAGTTCACGGACAGATGTCCTGACATTTTCCTTTAGAATTCGCTGGTATAATTCAGAATTCATTGTTCCATCAATGATGGCAAGCCGTCCTGGCCCAGATGCAGTAAAACAGGCCCAAACCATGATATTACCACTGCCATGTTTCACAGATGGGATAAGGTTCTTATGCTGGAATGCAATGTGTTCCTTTCTCCAAACACAACACTTCTCATTTAAATCAAAAAGTTCTTTTTTGGTCTCATCTGTCCACAAAACATTTTTTTCCAATAGCCTTCTGGCTTGTCCATGTGATCTTTAGCAAACTGCAGACGAGCAGCAATGTTCTTTTTGGACAGCAGTGGCTTTCTCCTTGCAACCCTGCCATGCACACCATTGTGGTTCAGCGTTCTCCTGATGGTGGACTCATGAACATTAACATTAGCCAATGTGAGAGAGGCCTTCAGTAGCTTAGAAGTTACCCTGGGGTCCTTTGTGACCTCGCCGACTATTACACATCTTGCTCTTGGAGTGATCTTTGTTGGTTGACCACTCCTGGGGAGGGTAACAGTGGTCTTGAATTTCCTCCATTTGTACACAATCTGCCTGACTGTGGATTGGTGGAGTCCAAACTCTTTAGAGATGGTTTTGTAACCTTTTCCAGCCTGATGAGCATCAACAACGCTTTTTCTGAGGTCCTCAGAAATCTCCTTTGTTCGTGCCATGATACACTTCCACAAACATCTGTTGTGAAAATCATACTTTGATAGATCCCTGTTCTTTAAATAAAATAGGGTGCCTACTCACACCTGATTGTCATCCCATTGATTGAAAACACCTGACTCTAATTTCACCTTCAAATTAACTGCTAATCCTAGTGGTTCACATACTTTTGCAACCACAGATATGTAATATTGGATCATTTTCCTCAATAAATAAATGACCACGTATAACATTTTTGTCTCATTTGTTTAGCTGGGTTCTCTTTATCTACTTTTAGGACTTATGTGAAAATCTGATGATGCTTTAGGTCATATTTATACAGAAATATAGAAAATTCTTAAGGGTTCACAAACTTTCAAGCACCACTGTACCGGTATATACCTAAATCTTCTCCCATTTAAACCAACCATCCCTTTATTTATTTATTTATTTATTTAACATTTCAGTCATTGAATGGGGGAAGCCATGGTTAGAGAAGCAGCTCTGGGACCAAAAGGTCGCCTATTCAATTCCCTGGACCAGCAGCCAGCAGTAATGGCTGACGTGCCCTTGAGTAAAGTACCTAACCCCCAACTGCTCCCCAGGCTGCGTCTGTGATAAGAGCGTCTGCTAAATGCTTGTAATATAATATCTTACTCCCGTCTGTGACCCAAAGAACAGTAACCTGCTTAGGCATGTCCTCAGGCATCCTCAGCCATGTTGGTAAATGTGTGCATGTTTGTTTCAATATGTATATTCAGTACAGTTTACAATAATTCACATGTATTAATAAAACATGCCTGCAAAGTTTTATTAATTCTAAAGGCTGATTCTGACACTTTAAACACCTGAACACCTGTCATACAGAGATCACCCAGGAAAATACACAACAATCTATCAAGGCCAAATCTTGTTTTGTTGCTGTGTGTCAAAGATTATGTAAGAGCTAAAGGGTAATTGTGACAGATGGGCAAAGGCAGACATCCAATGTAACTGGAAATACAAAAGTCCTAACAGATGTTTATTTAAAAAAATGCATATGTCAGCCATTCTGTAAAGAGCTGTCTGCTAAACCAAACTCCAAAAAGCTGTTAGCATGTTCACAAGTCATTAGTATCCTTCATTACTACTCTTCAAGCTGAAGCTCAGGTAATCAATATATGCTTATTCACTTGGTAAGTATATATCTATCCATCCATCCATTATCTGTAGCCACTTATCCTGTGCAGGGTTGCAGGCAAGCTGGAGCCTATCTACTTACTATGGGCAAGAGGTGGGGTACACCCTGGACAAGTCACCAGATCATCACAGGGCTGACACATAGAGACAAACAACCATTCACACTCACGTTCACACCTACAGTCAATTTAGAGCCACCAATTAGCCTAACCTGCATGTCTTTGGACTGTGGGGGAAACCAGAGTACCCAGAGGAAACCCACACAGACACGGGGAGAACATGCAAACTCCACACAGAAAGGCCCCCATCAGCTGCTGGGCTCAAACCCAGAACCTTCTTGCTGTGAAGCGACAGTGCTAACCACTACACCACCATGCCACCAGTATCTATCTATTTAAAATAAATTTTCCTTCCTCTTCTGGTGAAGGTGCACTAGCAACAGGCTAAGAAGTTCAGTTCAATTTTCTCTATCCAACTCCAGCTCCTCTGTAATATATAATCCCTTAATGTGAGTCCTGGGTGTGCCCCAAGGTTATGTCCAGTTTCTGATACAGCTCTAGCAAGATCTGAACAAGTGCCTTCTTTAAAAGGTGTCTGACTGGCACCTCTTGATTCAGCGCAGCAACAGCTCCACTCTAAGGCTCACCCAATTCTCTCACCTAATCAGGAATTACGCCCATTAACAGAAGAACCTAATTCCTACAGACCTTATTCTTTCATTCACTACCCACAACACATGTCCACAGGTGAAGATAGGGATGTACTGTAGATTGAACAGTAAATAGAGGGCTTCCTCTGAAATCTGAGCTCCTGCTTCACCACTACAGACCAATGCACTGACTTGAACAAGACTTTCACTGACCCAGTCCCTTTGTCAGACACATTCTTACTAAAAAATACTTAAACTTCTAAATCAGAGCAAGGCTTATCTCCTCACCTGAAAAGGAAGGATGTTGTCACAACTTTCACTATACTCATACAGATACTAAATCACACAAAGTAGTGCCTCAGATCCTCTGTACTCCTGCAATACCTTCCACAGCAGATGTGCCAATAATAGGCATTTTCCAAATCCAAAAAATAAATAAATAAATACATGCCTACTGAACTAGACTACTTCCATGACCACTCCGAAAACTAGGCAAGAGTAAAGAACTGATCCACTGGGCCATGTCCCATGTGGAGTCTGCATTTTCCTACTGATTCCTATGTTGATCTAATGGATGAATTTTGAGTCTCCACTCCAGAACCCTAGCATAGACTTTACTGGAAGGCCGAAGACTGTGATTCTCATATAACTGGATCACATCCTCTGGTCCATTTCAGCTTGCCAGCTCCAGATTTCCATGGAACATTGAAGAGATATGTTAACCACACAACTCCAACCTTATCCAGTGCTTTCAACATCTCTTGAATGAGATCTCATCTACACTGCTCTCCACTTACTTGCACTTACTTATCAGAATTTGTGTATGGTTTCTCCTCCCCCTCCTGAGGCACCCAACAGACTGCCAGCACATCTTTGCAGCCACCTGAAACGCCTTTTCTTCATGGCCTTTCCAAACTACTTCCATGCCTGAGTTTTTGCTTCTGTGTTTTTTTTTTCAGCAGCTTCTTTGGCCCTCCTGTACCTTTTAACTAAATAAGATGAGCTCTCCATTAGCTCCATATCTACAGTGTAGAAGGCATTCTTCTTCATGCACCATTTGACCATTGGTATTCACCAAGATGTCCTAGGATACCTGCCCTCACAACCTTCTAGGTACAACATATAATTTCTTTGCAGCTGCCTCTATGATTGAGAACTTGAACACAGAACTGTCACTCACTGGCTGCTTTCTGTTTTTTGCACCATTCTGTATTAACTCTGGAGACACTTGTGTGAAGAAATCAGCTGTTTCTCAGATACTAAAACCAGATTGTCTTGCACCAACAACCATGCCACAGATTTTCTAATGTTTTATGTGAACAGTACCTGAAGCTGTTGACCTGTATCTGTGTGACTTTATGAATTGTGCTGCTGGCACATGACTGGCTGATTAGATAATTACATGATGGTGTTGCAGGTGTACAGTTGTTGTTAATAATGTGGATGGTGAGTGTAAATCCTTATGCATTTACTGTAAGTGCAACAGCTTGTATAACCTAATAATAAAACAAATTAATCAAATTTAATTTATAGTAAGACATTTAATATGATGTATGATGTGTATGTATGAATTCATATATATATATATATATATATATATATATATATATATATATATATATATATATATATATATATATATACAGGCCTAGAAATTCATATATTTTTTCACCAGCCAGCTGGACTAGTTACCTTCCAAAGTAACTAGCCAAACAGAAAATCAACTAGCCAAAATTTGTTAATGTATGAATTTTACTTCTATCAAAAATAACGCAAAAGAGAGTAGTTACCATTGTTCATGACTAATGTGCATTTATTTCAAGACCCGAATATTTTGATACTGTTGTTAAATACATAAATGAGAACAACACAGAGCACCATAATATAATATCAACAAATAATAATATATTGGAAAACTTGGCAACTTGGTGTATGAGTATTGAAAACAAATACTTACTATCATGACTATAGCACCCAAAATATGTCCAACATGCTTTCTGTATTTAACCATTTATGAAAGAGAAAGCATTAGGAGATTCATATTGACTAGAAATCAACTTGAAAAAAATTAATTATTCCATAAAAATCGTATCGCAGCCAAGGCCTACCCTGCTCCCACATTTGCTTATAAGTCCTTTGTCGTTTCTCCTTCTCGTACGCTTTATCGGCGGCCTTTTTCTCCTCTTCAGACCGAGGTCGCTTTGTCCCCGTCTCTGGCGGTTTCTGTACACCTTTCAGAAAATTCCACATCACAACGTAGCTTTGGCAGATGTAGATGTAAACAACAACAAAAACGTGTTTAAATGGGTGATAATGTGGTCACATCTATTGAATTTGATAACGTGATTACCACGATATTCAACGAGATGTGTTATATGCATGCGCAGTAGTGAAAAAACCGACAGCCTCACTCGTACACGATATGATTCGGAATTCTTCGGTATTTTCCGTCCTGCCGATAAACACATCGATTAACACAGACACAGCACACGCTTAATATGTGGCGGCTTCAGTTGACGGTGTGTCTGAATCTTCGCTTCATATATATTTTTTATGCCTTCGCCACCGTAAGGTGCAGGAGGCATTATGTTTTCGGGTTGTCCATCTGTCCGTGCGTGAGTCCATGCGTGCGTCCGTCCCGCAACCTTGTGAACGCGATCTCTCAAAGGCTAATGAAAGGAATTTCACCAAACTTTCACCATTTGTGCGCTTTGGGACAAACATGAACTGATTAGATTTTGAGATCAAAAGGTCTAAGGTCAAGGTCACTGTGAGGTCAAATGTCTGTCCGAAAACCTTGTGAACACAATATCTCCAAGGCAAATGAAAGGAATTTCACCAAACTTTCACCATTTGTGCATTTGGGGATTAAGATAAACGGATTAGATTTTGAGATCAAAAGGTCTAAGGTCAAGGTCACTGTGAGGTCAAATGTCTGTCCGAAAACTTTGTGAACACAATATCTCCAAGGGAAATGAAAGGAATTTCACCAGACTTTCACCATTTGTGCATTTGGGGACAAATATAAACAGATTAGATTTTGAGATCAAATGGTCTAAGGTCAAGGTCACTGTGAAGTCAAATGTCTGTCCGAAAACCTTGTGAACACAATATCTCCAAGGCTAATGCAAGTAATTTCACCAGGTCAAGATTACTGTGAGGTCAAATGTCCATCCCCAAATCACAGCTTAATAAGGCGTGTAGTTTACCGGGAGGAAGCATCCCCATCGACGCCATTGGCGTCGAGTTCTATCTAGTTATTTTCAACCAGCTAGCCAGGCTGGCTAGTGACAGGAATTACCTGCCAAATGACAAATTAAGTCGCCTCGGGCGACCGGACCACCGCGAATTTCAAGCCGTGTGTGTGTGTGTGTGTGTATATATATATATATATATATATATATATATATATATATATATATATATATGTGTGTATATATATATATATATATATATATATATATATATATATATATATAGGGTTAATTCAGGGACTTCTGGGAAACTGGGACAATATAACTTAGCAAAAGAAAAAAAATTCTGGCCTGAGAAGCAAAAGTAAAAACCTATGTTAGAGTCCTTCCATTGGAACTGCTTAGGAATAACATGACTTAATTTGTGTAACATAATATGAAGAGGTGTAGTCAGTATCAAACAGGAAGTTGATCCCAAAAATCTCAGATTCGGAAAAATAAGATGCTTTCATGAGATTTCTTTTCATAATGTTATAAAATTATCATGACTGGTATTCATTCATTCATTTTCTTTACCACTTATCCATTGCAAGTCATATGTGAGCTGGATCCAGTCCCAGCTGGCATTAAGTGAGAGGTGGTGTAACACTCTGGACAGGTCACCAGTCTATTGCACAGCTAATGCAGAGAGACAGACAGCCATTCAGATTCACATTCACACCTATGAGCAATAGAGTAGCCAGTTCATCTAATCCGCATGTCTTCGGACTGTGGGCGGAAACTGGAGGCCCTGGAGGAAACCCACGCATGCATAGGGAGAACATGCACACTCTACACAGAAAGGCCCCAGTCAGCTGGTAGGTTTGAACCCAGACCCTGCTTGCTGTGATGCAACAGTGCTAACCACTGTACCCCTCTGCCACCCTATGACTAATATATTTCACATACTGAATTTTAAGGAAAAACAACTGGTTATGGGTTTGGAAAATATTAAAGCTTGTTAATGTGGTTATTGTTAAAAGAAATTAATTATACAATATCACTTAGGCCAACATCTTAATACATAGTATTATACTATATTCCAAAAGATTCATATATGTCAATGAGCTTTTCAGATTCCCCCCCAAGTCCTGTTATTGAAATTTGATTTCTTGATGGCATGAATAAGTATGCTACAGATAGCCTATATAATGTTCAAAACAAGGTGGCATGGTGGCGTAGTGGTTAGCACTGTCGCCTCACAGCAAGAAGGTTCTGGGTTCGAGCCCAGTGTCTGGTGGGAGCCTTTCTGTGTGGAGTTTGCATGTTCTCCCTATGTCTGCATGGGTTTCCTCTGGGTGCACCGGTTTCCCCCACAGTCCAAAGACATGGTTAATGCCCAGGTCAAACGGCAAGCTGAAACTAGTTTTCAACTACTTGCATCTACCTGCGATAACAAAATCGCAGGTAGATGCAAGACTGGTCTTACAATGATGCAGATAATGGCAAAGTGTTGCAGAGAGTCTTTAGCAGAGGCAGGTTGACGCAAGTGGATCACAATCTGTTCGCATTTCAGCTGTGATTCACTTCCAATTGGTTCAAATAGCAGGTTGACGCACGTAGAGGTAGGCAGTCGTGCAACGCTCGAGTGACCAATCGCAGGTTGAAGCAGGTAGTGGCAGCTAGATGCAGGCTGATGCAGGGGAACACAAGTCTTTAGAGATGGCTGTGATGCATCGCAGGTAGACGCAGACTGCACCTGCAAATAGTTTACAACAACCTGCGAGCACTCTTATGGCCTTATATTTTTTAAAGGTTTTCTGTGCACTGCGTCAACCTGCGTCTCACTGCGTCTGATTCCGACTGGTTGATTCAGCTTAAAAACTCTGCATCTTGCAATACGTCTGACTACAATGAAGGATTTGATGCAAAACACCTGCATCCACCTGACATGCGATCGCAGGTCGTAGCATGCATCTTTCTGCCGTCTAACCTGGGCATAAGGCTAATAGGCTACTCTAAATGTCCATGACCAAAAGCAGTGCAGTAAAGGAGTGGCTCGCTGTCTGCACTTACTTAGCCAAGAAACCCTAGCAAAGGGACCCAACCCGGAACACACTGGATGGGCAAAGAAGAAGAAGAAAAATGAATGTTTGAAACATGCAGTCAAGGAAGTAAACAATTAAACCATAGAAAATATATCCCAAATATGTAATTAAGCATGTGTCATGCAGTTAGAATAGCTTCTTTAGGATATCCATCCATCTATTATCTGTAGCCACTTATCCTGTCCTACAGGGTCGCAGGCAAGCTAGAGCCTATCCCAGCTGACTATGGGTGAGAGGCAGGGTACACCCTGGACAAGTCGCCAGGTTATCACAGGGCTGACACATAGACACAAGCAACTATTCACAATCAATTTAGAGCCACCAATTAGCCTAACCTGCATGTCTTTGGATTGTGGGGGAAACCAGAGCACCCGGAGGAAACCCATACAGACACGGGGAGAACATGCAAACCATAGAAAGGTCCCTGTTGGCCACGGGGCTCGAACCCAGAAACTTCTTGTTGTGAAGCAACAGTGCTAACCACTACACCACTGTGCCACCCAAGCTATATACAAAATATGCCTTATCTTTTCTTAACTTCATGGCTCCCCGCAAGACAGCCGAGTTTGGTTCTGGTCCATCACAGTGGAATAACCATTCGAAAACTGAATGGATCAGTTGAAAGAATTTAAAATATCGATGATTTGACTAGATATCTTCAGTTTCACATTACAATTTAAGATCTATGGCCTTGGATGTTGCCAAATTGTTGCTGGTATATTGCTAGCATCGAAAATGGCAAATCGTTACCTGGTGAAGAGGATTCTAGGAAGGGTGAGCAGGCCCTCTTTAAGGATCACTTTTGTGCATTTCATTATATTTTAGAGCAATACACTATTACATGCTACTTTCCTTATTCGTGAGTCCATGGTAATTTGATCTACAGAATAAATAAGATTCACTCATGCCTTTGGTGGAAACCCATGCAAACTCTAGACAGAAAGGCCCTCGTCGGCCACTGGGCTCGACCCCAGGACCTTCTTGCTGTGAGGCGACAGTGCTAACCACTACATCACCATGCCCTTGTTTAGGATATCTCATCTCATTATCTCTAGCCGCTTTATCCTGTTCTGCAGGGTCGCAGGCAAGCTGGATCCTATCCCAGCTGATTATGGGCGAGAGGCGGGGTACACCCTGGACAAGTCGCCAGATCATCGCAGGGCTGATACATAGAGACAAACAACCATTCACATTCACACCTACGGTCAATTTAGAGCCACCAATTAGCCTAACCTGCATGCCTTTGGATTGTGGGGGAAACCCACGGAGACACGGGGAGAACATGCAAACTCCACACAGAAAGGCCCTCGTCGGCCACTGGGTTCGAACCCAGAACCTTCTTGCTGTGAGGTGACAGTGCTAACCACTACACCACCATGCCGTTCTTTAGGATATCTCATCTCATCTCATTATCTCTAGCCGCTTTATCCTGTTCTGCAGGGTCGCAGGCAAATTGGAGCCTATCCCAGCTGACTATGGGTGAGAGGCGGGGTACACCCTGGACAAGTCGCCAGATCATCGCAGGGCTGACACATAGAGACAAACAACCATTCTTACTCACATTCACACCTACGGTCAATTTAGAGCCACCAATTAGCCTAACCTGCATGTCTTTGGATTGTGGGGGAAACCCACACAGACACGGGGAGAACATGCAACCTCCACGCAGAAAGGCCCTCGCCGGCCGCTGGGCTCGAACCCAGAACCTTCTTGCTGTGAGGCGACAGTGCTAACCACTACACCACCATGCCGTTCTTTAGGATATCTCATCTCATCTCATTATCTCTAGCCGCTTTATCCTGTTCTGCAGGGTCGCAGGCAAGCTGGAGCCTATCCCAGCTGACTATGGGTGAGAGGTGGGGTACACCCTGGACAAGTCGCCAAATCATCGCAGGGCTGACACATAGAGACAAACAACCATTCATACTTACATTCACACCTACGGTCAATTTAGAGCCACCAATTAGCCTAACCTGCATGTCTTTGGATTGTGGGGGAAACCCACACAGACACGGGGAGAACATTCAACCTCCACGCAGAAAGGCCCTCGCCGGCCGCTGGGCTCGAACCCAGAACCTTCTTGCTGTGAGGCGACAGTGCTAACCACTACACCACCATGCCGTTCTTTAGGATATCTCATCTCATCTCATCTCATTATCTCTAGCCGCTTTATCCTGTTCTGCAGGGTCACAGGCAAACTCGAGCCTATCCCAGCTGACTATGGGAGAGAGGTCTTTGGACTGTGGTGGAATCTGGAGCACCCGAAGGAAACCCACGCAGACACGGGGAGAACATGCAAACTCCACACAGAAAGGCCCTCACCGGCTGCTGGGCTCGAACCCAGAACCTTCTTGCTGTGAGGTGACAGTGCTAACCACTACACCACCATGCCGGTCTTTAGGATCTTTAGGATATGATCTAAATATTTTTAGATCTCACACACTTCTTTAATTCAGGAGGGAAAAAACATGGGCAGGATTGAAAGACTTCTCAGTGACAGGAGGATGAGGAGGGTGTCGTGTCGTGTCCCAGAGGATTTCCTCACCGCGCTGAAAGATGAGTGCTTTTCACGTCAGGAATCATCCTTGTTATTTTGTCATCCGGGTCTTCAGCTCGGCTCGTGCGGCTTTATTTACTTTCCCAGTGACCACAGAGCTCGCGCTGGCGCTCCGTGCGCGCGCTCATTCATCTGTCACGTTGAAGCGGCGTTAACATCTGGAAAACTTGTGTGAAATCAAATCAAGAAAACTGTTATTAGTAAGTGAGTCTGACTGAAATCTACAGGTCTTTTATTTTTTTCCTGCTAAATATTTCATGGCTCCGGTATGGACATCGCCTTGGTGAGTTTGGAGAACGGTGGCGCGAGAGGGAGCGCGAGCGATGCTGGAGAAGGCTGTCGGAGCGCGCGCGGGCAGCACGCGACTTCAAGGCGAACCGACGGGTTTGTGAAGGAGCTGAACACGGAGCCGAGCGCGTGCAGGATGAACGACGTGAGCGACACGTTCAGCTGCGCCGAGAGCGCCGTGGATGCGCTGCTGCGCGCCGATCGCATCCCTCACCTCTTTGACGAGGACCTGTCGGACGTAGTGGACGTGGTGGACAACCTGGAGCATGACGGGAGCAATGAGCGCGTGCTCATTAACATCGCAGGTCTGAGGTACGAGACCCAACTGGGCACTCTAAACCAGTTTCCAGACACCTTGTTAGGAGACCCAGACAAGAGGATCAAGTACTTTGACCCACTTCGGAATGAGTACTTCTTTGACCGGAACCGTCCAAGCTTTGATGGGATCCTGTACTTCTACCAATCAGGCGGGAAAATCCGGAGGCCCGTCAATGTGTCCATCGATGTATTCGCTGATGAAATACGGTTCTACCAACTGGGCGAAGAAGCTATGGAGCGCTTTCGTGAAGATGAGGGCTTCATAAAGGATGAAGAGAAACCCCTACCACACAATGAGTTTCAGAAACAGGTGTGGCTCATTTTCGAGTACCCCGAAAGCTCGAGTCCTGCCCGTGGCATCGCAATTGTGTCTGTGATTGTCATCACCATATCCATTATCACTTTCTGCCTAGAGACATTGCCTGAGTTCAGGGATGAGAGGGAGCTTCAAGGAGTTCGAAGGACAGCGGTCAACTCCACTCTCCAAGTTCGCCCACCGCTCACTTTTTCCGATCCGTTTTTTGTCATTGAGACCACCTGTGTGATTTGGTTCACCTTTGAGCTTATTGTCAGGTTCTTTGCCTGCCCCAGCAAGTCAGAGTTCTCCAAAACTGTCATGAACATCATCGACATCATGTCCATCATGCCTTATTTCATCACGGTCGGGACAGAGCTGGTGGAGCAGCAGCATGGTCAGGATCATGACAACGGACCGCAGCAGCAGCAGCAGGCCATGTCTTTGGCCATCTTGCGAGTTATTAGACTAGTGAGGGTTTTCCGTATCTTCAAGCTCTCACGGCACTCCAAAGGTCTCCAGATCTTGGGGCAGACTCTGAAGGCCAGTATGCGAGAACTAGGCCTCCTCATCTTCTTCCTTTTTATTGGTGTAATCCTTTTCTCAAGTGCTGTGTACTTTGCTGAGGCTGACGAGCCTGAGTCCCATTTCTCCAGCATCCCAGATGCCTTCTGGTGGGCTGTAGTGACAATGACCACCGTGGGCTACGGTGACATGAGGCCTGTAACAGTTGGAGGCAAAATTGTAGGCTCACTATGCGCCATCGCTGGTGTGTTGACCATTGCACTGCCCGTGCCTGTGATCGTATCCAACTTCAACTATTTTTACCATCGAGAGACCGACCAGGAGCAAGCTGCACTCAAGGATGAGCCCTCCAGTGATGTCCATGGATGCAACAGGTCTCCTCTGAATTCCACAGGAGATGTAGAAAGTCACGACATACCCCTGGGAAAGGCCAACATTAAAGCAAACAGCAGCACAGACATTAAAGATTCCCTTTATGCGTTTTGCTTAGACACAAGGGAAACAGACTTGTAGTCTTAGTTTGCATTATGAACGTCAGTCACCAACATTGTGAGGTGTGGTGATACCTTTAAGTTAAATTTTATCAGTATAGATTGGTCAAAAAGATTAAGATGCTCAAAGTCTTATAGACTGGTGTAAGTCTTTGCACACCTGAAATGATCAACATGTCCCTGCAATCCTGGAAAGTTTAATTTTTTTTCATTAGACCCTAACAGAGCTATTTGTCGTTTCAACACAATTCAAATTGAAGAAGATTTATTTTCTGAAACGTACTGTCTTAAATGTACCATGTCAGGCTCTTGGTTGCTGGTATTGTTGTTGCAAATGCAACAGAAATCAGAGAGCTCCAGTATTTGAGATTATTTCATGCATGGAAGCGCATAAATAATTTCAATAAATTTTAGAGACCTCCAAAGCACAGTTTATTATTTTATTTTACACATGGAGTATGAAGAGTCATACTTTTTCACAACCACTGCTATAATTTAATTACATTAAAAAAGAAAAGTGTAAGTACTACTCAAAAACATGGAAAGCTTGTTTTTTTTTATTTTATTAATAAAGGATAAGACTACTTTTTTTCCTGACCTGGACATCAGAATCAGGATGGACAGAGAGACATACGGGGAATAAAGGATCCATACCTGGCAGTGAGAGCATGTCCAACACAGGAGTGTTCTACACTAATCTTCATCAAGAGGATCACCTCAAGATTGGCTTACAGATAAAAGGTCAGTAGCTCCATTCACTTTTTTATTTTTGCAAATCATTGTTCAATTTTCAAAATTGAGTTATCGCTGTTCTTGTGGGTCCAAATGCATTTAAATGAGTGTACTGATATAAGTTGCACATATACAAGTTTTTCTTCATAGTACTTCTGACTACACAAATCAAAAGTGTTATTATAGTTAATATATTAGTATTTATAAAAGCTGGTGTAATTATGAATCCAGTAACAGGAAAAAAAATAAAACGAGAAAGAAAATATATTTTGGGAGTTTGTTAAATATGAGAGACAGGTATGCAGGTGAAGTCTCTTAGATATCTGTAATATGTAACTTTTTGATGAATGTTTTTTATGCAGGGAAACGTGTTGAAATTCTTGTTGAATGAACGGAAAGATGTGGAGATTAGGTTGAAATACACTAGATTAATTCTTTCAAGTCATGCAGTTGTCATTAGGCATTGGGTTTGAGCTGAGCAGGTAAAATGCATTTGTTCACAAGAAAATCCATCCTGCTGACACCATCGTGAGTCACACGAACAGTCAAGACAAGAAAGCCAGTTGCACTGGCAGCCGTCCATACCCAGGCCACAGTGATTCACAGATGAGGTGGTAAGCTTTGGATCATGAGGGCTTTTTTTTCTCTTCACATATTTTCTTATATTGGTTTTTATTAACATTATCCAATCTGTCTATCGGAATTAAGTTTTCTTGTTTTTTAGAATACTGTAAAATTTTTTATTTTTATTTTTTTACTTAAGGTAAAAAAAAAAAATCACATTCTGTCATTCTTGTATACTGTCCCGTATTTCCTTGCCTTATAATGTTGATGTGCTTGTTCATAGCGAATGAATAAACAAATAAAAATTTGATCACAAAAAAAAGGGGGAAAAAAATCCAGAATCAGTTTAACCTTTTTAGTTGGAAGAACTTAACCTCCCCAATTTTTGTCAGGATAAATATAGCCAATAAAGGTACAAATCTTATATTGTATTGAATATTGTACTTATACTAACTATCCATCCATCCATCCATCCATCCATCCATCCATCCATCCATCCATCCATTATCTGTAGTTGCTTATCCTGTAGGGTTGCAGGCAAGCTGGAGCCTATCCCAGCTGACTATGGGCGAAAGGCGGGGTACACCCTGGACAAGTTGCCAGGTTATCGCAGGGCTGACACTTAGAGACTCACAACCATTCACACTCACATTCACACCTACAGTCAATTTAGAGCCACCAGTTAGCCTAACCTGCATGTCTTTGGACTGTGGGGGAAACCGGAGCACCCGGAGGAAACCCACGCGGACACGGGGAGAACATGCAAACTCCGCACAGAAAGGCCCTCACCAGCCACGGGGCTCGAACCCAGGACCTTCTTGCTGTGAGGCGACAGTGCTACACTAGTACAGTGTATTTTTATTTAACAGTTATTTGCTGAAGACGAGGTGAATATCGGGGAATAATAACCGAGATGAAGTCGAGGTTATTATTCACCGATATGCACTGAGCCTGAGGTGGATAATTGTTTTAGTATAAATACACTGGTGATTTTTTTAATCATATTTTTAAAAAATAATTTATTTCAATCTTCAAAAGTGGCATGCAAATGTAAAACTTGTGTCACTTATCTACGCCAAGTCACATAAAATACTTTGTTTTGAAATAGATAAAATAAATCATAAATCCACCTTACCTTTGAATAGTTTTAGACCAAACTTCATAGTATCTTTAGTGCTTTTAGGAACAGCATTTTCTTTCATAATTTCCAATTCTTCCTCACTTATGGTGACAAAACGATTGGCTGCTGTATTGCCGAGTTACTCAAGGTGATTAGTGAGAAATAATCCGAATCTCTCGACCAATCAGCATGAGCAATTTCCTATAATCACCTCTGTATTAATACTAAAACAGTTCAGTAATCCCGCAGCATATTAGAGTACTAGACTTCAAACACAGGCTGATACTGTGTCTGGTTTGGCCTCATTTGTCTTGAGCTTAAGGTGGGTCTGAGACTGTATGAAATGAGTGTGAACACTGTCAAACAGAGGACTAAGAAAAAACCTGAAGCCTTGTGAAGTATTACAGTACATTACCAATTATTGCTTTAATAATGCTTCAAGAGGAATTCATCACTCGTTACATAAAGGGTAGCTATGTTTATCCATGTTGCTGCTATTACCTGTGCATGCGATAACTACTAGCTATTAGGTAATGAGTAAGTTCTCACCTCAGTTTGTCACGAATCACCTACCTTTTGTGGTTAAAGCTGGTATAACATGCTAATTGTTAGCATTTTGCTCCCCCAGTTCTATTTTTTACCAAGTCTCACAAAGGGCAATCAGCCTGCCCCTGTAGTTGGTATAAAACACTATTTGTTAGTCAATTACCTCACAATGTTTCATGTGTTGCCCTTCCAGTGCACAACAGCAGGAAAAAAAAATGGGAAGAGAAATTTATTAAGGCTAAAATGGTCAACTTGATGCTGGAATTTTAATAGTCTGCATTTTAGCCCCTTAAACACCCAGCTTATTATTTAGTTATTCATCATAAAGCAGATTATTAAGTTTCTACTATGAATAATTCAGTAACTACAGTGAAACTTTAAAGAGGTTTGATGAGTTAACCTCATAGCCACTGTTCCATTTGAAATATTATATCCTAGCATACAGAGCCAAAAAAAAAAAAAAAGCCCAACTACTTACAGACTGCACCATAGCTGGGACTAGAATCTCCATGCCACTGATACAGATACTTCTGCATTATTAAGTACTGCATTCACAGGGGGCTTGGATATTTATCTTAATGTTAAATGCTGTCACATCAGCAAGAAGTGCTCAAAATCTTTAGAAGGTTTCCCCAGCTCAGTCTCGGGGGAATATCTGAAATGTGGGAATGCCAGGCTAAAAAGAACTACACTACAGCTCACATGGATATGAAGAAACATAGTCTATTTTTCATGGTTTGGCCCACAAATGTGAAAATTTAAGGTTTTAATAATTTGCATATTATACATGAAGGCTAGTCTGCTGAAAGTGTTGAGAAGATTATAATAGATATTATTCTATCCACATTCACTGGATATGAGCAATCGCGCACTCTGATTGGCTACACTACTACTAGGCTATCAGCTGATATACCATCAGGAGAGAAAAACAAAATGTCAGAGCGTGTTGCTGAACCAACCAAGGACAAAATAAAAACTCTACTTGAAAACATTATCTGTAACCGCTTATACTGTGCAGGGTCGCGGATAAGCTGGAGCCTATCCCAGCTGACTATGGGTGAGAGGCGGGGTACACCCTGGACAAGTCGCCAGATCATCACAGGGCTGACACAGAGACAAACAACCATTCACACTCACACCTACGGTCAATTTAGAGTCACCAGTTAACCTAACCTGCATGTCTTTGGACTGTGGGGGAAACCGGAGCACCTGGAGGAAACCCACACAGACACGGGGAGAACATGCAAACTCCACACAGAAAGGCCCCCATCGACCACTGGGCTCGAACCCAGAACCGTCTTGCTGTGAGGCAACAGTGCTAACCACTACATCACTGTGCTGCCCTACTCAAAAACAACACCCCCCGACCTCCCCAAAAAAAGCAACAAAGCATGAAATGAAAGTAATTGATGGTAAGAACGCATCCTTTTTTATTTTTCAATAATTATTATTATAGCATTTTTCACAAATTGTTACTTTCATTTCATTGGTTTGTTGACATTCTTTGTCTTTAAGCATTAAAATTTGCTGAATTTTTTTAGACTGGTTCAAAACCTCAAAGAAGTTTGAAAATGACATAACTGAAATGTCCAAGGAAGAATTAAATAAATGTCTAAAGCTGTTCTATACCTCGGCACGACAGCAAGACGGCACTTTCTAGAAAAAAACAACACTAAAGTCAATTCGTGCAGCCATCGATAGGTTTTTAAGAAGTCCACCTTAATGGAAATGATTTTGTCTGACATTTTGTATAAAGTTTTATTGACTTTACAAAAAATAAGAATAAAAATGCTCTGTTTCTCAAAATCCAGTGAAGGTGGATATAATAAAACAGTTATTCCACTCAATATCGTCGTACATGGCTTATAGCCAACTCGGCGCTACACACCTCATCAACTATCAGCTCATATGCGAGTCAATTTTGTGGAATAATTGTTAATTATATACAGGTATACAGTAGTTTTGCAGTGGGAACTGTGAGATTTGTGCATGAGAACCTACCATGAATATCAGTAGAGCCTGGAACCTGGAGGGTGGTAGAAAATGAAGCTTTGAGACTGGAAGTGGTTGTCAATGAATGCTGTTTGGAGAGTATTATCTAACAGCAGCAGAGTTGGGGAGTACTCATCAAACTTTTGTCAAGCTTGATCTGTAGGTGGGTGCTTTGAGCTTTGGCAAGAGGCAAGAGTTTTCATTAATGATGCTCTGGAACCAGCATGGTATTTGGAGTTCAGTGCATTATGCAATTAAAACCATTACACACCATTACTGAAATTGGTTCATATTTTAGTTGTAGAAAAATTATTAGGCACAGTAATTCCTGTCATATAAAATGGACATTGACATTTCATTGAACCTAAACAACATTTGTGTATTGCCATTATTCACTGTGTATTTTATATTCAAGAAATATTATGTTGGTACAGTGGTGCTTGAAAGTTTGTGAACCCTTTAGAATTTTCTACATTTCTGCATAAATATGACCTAAAACATCATCAGGTTTTCACACAAGTCCTAAAAGTAGATAAAGAGAACCCAGTTAAACAAATGAGACAAAAATATTATACTTGGTTATGTATTTATTGAGGAAAATTATCTAATATTACATATCTGTGAGTGGCAAAAGTATGTGAACCTTTGCTTTCAGTATCTGGTGTGACCCCCTTGTGCAGCAATAAATGCAACTAAACGTTTCCGGTAACTGTGGATCAGTCCTGCACACCGGCTTGGAGGAATTTTAGCCCATTCCTCCATACAGAACTGCTTCAACTCTGGGATGTTGGTGGGTTTCCTTATATGAACTGCTCGCTTCAGGTCCTTCCACAACATTTCCATTGGATTAAGGTCAGGACTTTGACTTGGCCATTCCAAAACATTAACTTTATTCTTCTTTAACCATTCTTTGGTAGAACAACTTGAGTGCTTAGGGTTGTTGTCTTGCTGCATGACCCACCTTCTCTTGAGATTCAGTTCATGGACAGATGTTCTGACATTTTCCTTTAGAATTTGCTGGTATAATTCAGAATTCATTGTTCCATCAATGATGGCAAGCCGTCCTGGCCCAGATGCAGCAAAACAGCCCCAAACCATGATACTACCACCACCATGTTTCACAGATGGGATAAGATTCTTATGCTGGAATGCAGTGTTTTTCTTTCTCCAAACATAACGCTTCTCATTTAAACCAAAAATTCTATTTCGGTTTCATCCGTCCACAAAACATTTTTCCAATAGCCTTCTGGCTTGTCCACGTGATCTTTAGCAAACTGCAGATGAGCAGCAATGTTCTTCTTGGAGAGCAGTGGCTTTCTCCTTGCAACCTTTCCATGCACACCATTGTTGTTCAGTGTTCTCCTCATGGTGGACTCATGAACATTAACATTAGCCAATGTGAGAGAGGCCTTCAGTTGCTTAGAAGTTACCCTGGGGTCCTTTGTGACCTCGCCGACTATTAAACGCCTTGCTCTTGGAGTGATCTTTGTTGGTCGACCACTCCTGGGGAGAGTAACAATGGTCTTGAATTTCCTCCATTTGTACACAATTTGTCTGACTGTGGATTGGTGGAGTCCAAATTCTTTAGAGATGGTTTTGTAACCTTTTCCAGCCTGATGAGCATCAACAACGCTTTTTCTGAGGTCCTCAGAAATCTCCTTTGTTCGTGCCATGATACATTTCCATAAACGTGTGTTGTGAAGATCAGACTTTGATAGATCCCTGTTCTTTAAATAAAACAGGGTGCCCACTCACACCTGATTGTCATCCCATTGATTGAAAACACCTGACTCTAATTTCACCTTCAAATTAACTGCTAATCCGAGAGGTTCACATACTTTTGCCACTCACAGATATGTAATATTGGATCATTTTCCTCAATAAATAAATGAGCAAGTATAATATTTTTTGTCTCATTTGTTTAACTGGGTTCTCTTTATCTACTTTTAGGACTTGTGTGAAAATCTGATGATGTTTTAGGTCATATTTATGCAGAAATATAGAAAATTCTGAAGGGTTCACAAACTTTCAAGCACCACTGTATATGCCCTTCAAAGCCATCCCACATATTACAGAGGACTAAGTAGGAAATGTGGTATGATCTAACAAATATTTTTAACACTCCGCTGAAGCTAATCTTGAAAAGGAAGAGAAGATTTCCAAATCTTATCCATAATTAGGTTAATAACAGGGACAAAAGCAACTGGCAAGTCTAACAATCTTCCATCCGTTCTAGAGGCTGAAGTGATTATAGCTGTGATGGCATGGTGTGGTGCAAGGTCACAGACCAGAAAAGGCCAACAGCATGAGGCCTTGGCATGGCTGCCATGGAATGGCTGGCATATCAACTAGCATAGAACAGAGGGCAAGAACGGTAATGGGATATGCCCCTGTGCTCAGATGACAATTTACTGTTCATAAGACTTTTAGATCAATGTTGTAGGTAAGAAACCTATGACGTACCAATTTATGTTCATTGGGCCTTATTCAGAATTGGCAACTTAACTTGACAACATACAGTGGTGCTTGAAAGTTTGTGAACCCTTTAGAATTTTCTATATTTCTGCATAAATATGACCTAAAACATCATCAGATTTTCACACAAGTCCTAAAAGTAGATAAAGAGAACCCAGTTAAACAAATGAGACAAAAATATTATACTTGCTCATTTATTTATTGAGGAAAATGATCCAATATTACATATCTGTGAGTGGCAAAAGTATGTGAACCTCTCGGATTAGCAGTTAATTTGAAGGTGAAATTAGAGTCAGGTGTTTTCAATCAATGGGATGACAATCAGGTGTGAGTGGGCACCCTGTTTTATTTAAAGAACAGGGATCTATCAAAGTCTGATCTTCACAACACACGTTTATGGAAATGTATCATGGCACGAACAAAGGAGATTTCTGAGGACCTCAGAAAAAGCGTTGTTGATGCTCATCAGGCTGGAAAAGGTTACAAAACCATCTCTAAAGAATTTGGACTCCACCAATCCACAGTCAGACAAATTGTGTACAAATGGAGGAAATTCAAGACCATTGTTACTCTCCCCAGGAGTGGTCGACCAACAAAGATCACTCCAAGAGCAAGGCGTTTAATAGTCGGCGAGGTCACAAAGGACCCCAGGGTAACTTCTAAGCAACTGAAGGCCTCTCTCACATTGGCTAATGTTAATGTTCATGAGTCCACCATGAGGAGAACACTGAACAACAATGGTGTGCATGGAAAGGTTGCAAGGAGAAAGCCACTGCTCTCCAAGAAGAACATTGCTGCTCATCTGCAGTTTGCTAAAGATCACGTGGACAAGCCAGAAGGCTATTGGAAAAATGTTTTGTGGACGGATGAAACCAAAATAGAATTTTTGGTTTAAATGAGAAGCGTTATGTTTGGAGAAAGAAAAACACTGCATTCCAGCATAAGAACCTTATCCCATCTGTGAAACATGGTGGTGGTAGTATCATGGTTTGGGGCTGTTTTGCTGCATCTGGGCCAGGACGGCTTGCCATCATTGATGGAACAATGAATTCTGAATTATACCAGCAAATTCTAAAGGAAAATGTCAGAACATCTGTCCATGAACTGAATCTCAAGAGAAGGTGGGTCATGCAGCAAGACAACAACCCTAAGCACTCAAGTTGTTCTACCAAAGAATGGTTAAAGAAGAATAAAGTTAATGTTTTGGAATGGCCAAGTCAAAGTCCTGACCTTAATCCAATGGAAATGTTGTGGAAGGACCTGAAGCGAGCAGTTCATATAAGGAAACCCACCAACATCCCAGAGTTGAAGCAGTTCTGTATGGAGGAATGGGCTAAAATTCCTCCAAGCCGGTGTGCAGGACTGATCCACAGTTACCGGAAACGTTTAGTTGCATTTATTGCTGCACAAGGGGGTCACACCAGATACTGAAAGCAAAGGTTCACATACTTTTGCCACTCACAGATATGTAATATTAGATCATTTTCCTCAATAAATACATAACCAAGTATAATATTTTTGTCTCATTTGTTTAACTGGGTTCTCTTTATCTACTTTTAGGACTTGTTTGAAAACCTGATGATGTTTTAGGTCATATTTATGCAGAAATGTAGAAAATTCTAAAGGGTTCACAAACTTTCAAGCACCACTGTACAATTGCATCAGTTCTTTTATATAACGTTCCTTTTATTCAGAGTCAGTTTACATACATACCTAAGTTAATTCTCTGAATGGGCCATACAGATTATTAAAAGTACCTTAATGTAGATCATGCCTCTGAAGTTGTCAGATTTTTCTGGAGTAGATTTTTTTTTTTTGCATTCTTTCACACTGTTGCACTGACCTTACTGTTCCTCACTCTAGCCAATATCGGGCAAAAAAACCCAAAACAAAAAACAGCTGTCTTTCGAGTTCAGGATCACTAGTAACTGAGACACACCTCTATTTTAGGTGAACTCTGCCCTGTGCATCCAATGCCTGCAGAAATCTCCAAGTAGCAGTTAAGTCTGTAATTTTATCAGATGTGTGCACAATTTCAGTATTAGTTCCTCACTATGCACACATAATTCAAACCTGAATACAGCCCCCCTGTTTGTACAGCTCCATTTAACAAAGACAGCTTTCGTTAGGAATAAGGAACATAGTAGTACATGTTAAACTTGTACAACCCTGCCTGTGTGCATGACTAGGGAGAAGCATCAGAGTGCTTTAAATACTGTAATGACACGCTTTCTTCATTAGAGCAGGCAGACTAAGCTGCAGGGAAACACATCTGTTCTTCATGTCTGACCTGAATCTGCCTTAAAGCTCCTATTGTAACAAACAAGACAACCTTTATTACTAATACAGCTCCATGAGGAATAATTGTAGCCCTATGCAAGATACATTTGTACTTGACAGTAATTTGGTTTGCCATGAGACTAGTAATGCACAGTCTACTAATTTGTTTTTCAAATGCAAAGCAGTCAGAAGTATTTTTAACAGTGAAAAAGGGCATGGGTTCAAGGAAATGTCTCTCTGTATTCTTTTTTTTTTTCAATCTGACGAAAGCTGAATTCATGCAGTTAGTACCAGCCTTAGTGCAGATCTGACATTGCTGATTTTTGAACACCCTGTATTTTTAGATTTTTGGGTTAAACAAGCAATGGGCTCATTTAAATAAGAAAGAAATAGGTATAATTACATTTAGATGTACCTGGCGACTTGTCCAGGGTGTACCCTGCCTCTCGCCCATAGTCAGCTGGGATAGGCTCCAGCTTACCCGTGGCCCTGCACACAATAAGTGGTTACAGATAATGTATGGATGGACATTTAGATGTTTTTTACTTTATTTTCATAGAAACACTGAAAATGTAATTGCAGAAAGGCCTGTATTATCATTACGGTGTTTGTCTGTTACCTGCAGGTTTAACTGGCCCATCTGTGCCCACCTTTAATAACATACTAATTTATAGTCACATTAGGATCAGTCCCATTAAAAACCTTTAAATACAGCTGTAGCAAGAGTTCTAGGTGGGTGGAGCACAGAAGCATGGCAGGCCAGAACTGAGTTCTCAAAAACTCTTTTATTTTAGCTTTTCAGCTTTTATATTCACTCTCTCACGTACACACACGCACGCACACAAGCGTCCAGGTTGGGGGAGAGCTCCCTTCCTCTGCTCTCCCTCTCCTCTTTATAGGGCACGGTCACTGGGGAAGACACGCAAACACAGGTTAATTCCCATCAGGTGTAGTGATTCTGCCACTTACCTTCCCTAACTCCGCCCTCCATTCAGAGACTGACGCTTGACCACGTCCCCGCTGCCACATACCTCCACCGCCCGACTCAGGCCAGGGAGCCGTCCGGCCTGAAGCCGACTCCCCCCCCCCCCCCCCCCCCCCCCCCCCCGATGGGAGAGGAAGTCCACCATGACCATCTGCACCCCCGGCCTGTGGACCACCTCGAACTTAAATGGCTGGAGTGCCAGATACCAACGGGTGATCTGCGCGTTGGCATCCTTCATGCGGTGGAGCCACTGCAGGGGCGCGTGGTCCGAACAGAGGGTGAAAGGGCACCCCAGCAGGTAGTAGCGGAGGGCGAGAACCGCCCACTTGATGTCGAAGCACTCCTTTTCTATTGTGCTGTAGCGGCCCTCGCGCACTGACAGCTTCCGGCTGATGTACAGCACTGGACGGTCCTCCCCCTCCACCTCCTGGGACAGAACAGCCCCCAGCCCCCTGTCCGATGCATCCATCTGCAAAACAAAGGGGAGAGTGAAGTCAGGGGAGTGTAATAGTGGCCCCCCACACAGTGCAGCCTTTACCTCCGAGAAAGCCCGCTGGCATTGCTCCGTCCACTGGACCGGATCTGGTGCCCCCTTTTTAGTGAGATCAGTCAGCGGGCTGGTGACATCCGAATAATTAGGTATAAACCTACGATAGTAGCCAGCCAGCCCCAGGAACTGTCTCACCCCCTTTTTGGTCTTGGGCCTCGGGCAGGCCGCAATCACTGCTGTCTTGTTGATTTGGGGACGCACCTGCCCATTGCCCAAGTGGAAGCCCAGATGCCGTACTTCCACCCGCCCAATTGCACACTTCTTCGGGTTGGCTGTGAGACCCGCTCGCCTCAGCGACCCAAGGACGGCCCTCAGGTGTTTTAGGTGCTGCGGCCGGTCATTACTGTAAATAATGATGTCATCTAGGTATGCAGCCACGTAGGTGGCGTGGGGGCGGAGGACCCTATCCATAAGCTGCTGGAACATAGCGGGCGCCCCAAACAGCCCAAAAGGAAGTGTGACGAACTGGTGTAAGCCAAACGGTGTAGAAAAGGCCGTTTTCTCTCGGGATAGCGGAGTCAAGGGGATCTGCCAATATCCCTTTGTCAAATCCAGCGTCGAATAAAAACAAGCCGTGCCTAGTCGATCAAGCAACTCGTCAATACGAGGCATTGGGTATGCATCGAATTTAGACACCGCGTTGACTTTTCTATAGTCCACATAGAACCGGACCGACCCGTCGGCCTTGGGCACCAAGACCACCGGGCTGCTCCAGTCACTGTGGGACTCCTCGACGATGCCCATTTTGAGCATGGCCTCGAGTTCTTCCCGAACCACCTTTTTTTTGTGTTCGGGCAGTCTGTAAGGGCGGCTGCGCACTACTACCCCCGGGGGCATCTCAATGTGGTGTTCTATGAGGTGGGTGCAGCCGGGCAGGGGCGAGAACATGTCAGAAAATTCTGTTTGCAACTGGGCAACCTCCGCGAGTTGGGTTGGGGAGAGGTGGGCTCCACAGGGGACCGGAGCGGTGGGCGATGTCAATTTTCCTTTTTGAACCTCCGGCCCCAGCTCTGCCTTCTCTGGCACCACCGACACCAATGCCACAGGGACCTCCTCACTCCAAAGTTTTAACAGATTGAGGTGGTAAATCTGTAATGCCCCGCCCCTGTCCGTTCGCCTCACCTCATAGTCGACGTCCCCGACTCGCTGTGTGACCTCAAAGGGTCCTTGCCACCTGGCGATTAATTTGGAACTCGACGTGGGTAACAACACGAGTACTTTATCTCCTGGTGTGAACTCCCTAAGGCGCGTGCCCCTGTCATACAGACGGACTTGACGTTCTTGGGCCTGCCGCAAATTCTCCTGGGTTAAGTGCATGAGGGTGTGGAGTTTGGCGCGCAGGTCGATAACGTACTGAATTTCATTTTTACTTGTTGAAGGTCCCTCCTCCCAATTTACACACAGCACATCTAGAATGCCACGCGGCTAACGCCCATATAATAATTTGAACAGGGAGAACCCCGTGGAGGCTTGTGGGACCTCTCGCACTGCGAATAACAGGGCTCGAGCCATTTATCCCAGTTGCATGCGTCCTCGCTTACAAATTTTTTAATTATGTTTTTGAGGGTGCGATTGAACTGTTCAACTAAGCCATCCGTTTGTGGGTGATAAACGCTGGTGCGGATAGGCTTAATTCCCAGTAACCCATACAGTTCGTGCAGTGTGTGTGACATAAATGTAGTGCCTTGATCATTCAGAATCTCTTTGGGGATTCCGACTCGGAAGATGATGCGGAAGAGCGCTTCTGCAATACTACATGCTGAGATATTGTGAAGAGGCACTGCTTCTGGATATTGCGTTGCATAGTCCACCAGAACTAAAATAAAGCGATATCCTCGTGTTGACCGATCTAATGGCCCGACGAGATCCATCCCAATTCTTTCGAACGGGGTCTCAATTAATGGCAGAGGGCGCAAAGGCACTTTTGGAATGGCTGCGGGATTTACTAACCGGCATTCGCGGCACGCCGTACACCACCTACAGACATCACCGCGAATCCCTGGCTAATAGAACCGGGCCATTATTCGGGCTAGTGTTTTATCCCACCCCAAGTGTCCGGCCATGGGATTAAAGTGAGCCACCTGGAATATAAATTCCCAGTGGCTCTTTGGGATTAAAAGCTGAGTTATCGGTTCTTTAGTCTGAGTGTCCTGCGTCACTTGGTATAATCTATCCTTCATAATAGAGAAATAGGGGAAGGACGGTGTGGCGTTTGACCATCGATTACTCTCACTTGGTCAAACGCATGCCGCAGAGTCCCGTCCCGTGACTGCTCTAACGGGAAATCCGCGAGGGATTCCCCGAGAGAGGGAGGAGGAGACTGCTGCTCCTCACTCTGATGTGGTGATGACGTAGACAGCTCTGTGACGGCTGCTCCCACCAATGCCACACCGGGACCTCCCCCCGCTAAACTATGGCAGGCCCCACTCTTCACTAAA
Organism: Neoarius graeffei; assembly: GCF_027579695.1. Lineage (NCBI taxonomy): Eukaryota > Metazoa > Chordata > Actinopteri > Siluriformes > Ariidae > Neoarius > Neoarius graeffei. The sequence continues at coordinate 39,256,069 of NC_083589.1, read as the reverse complement.
TGAGTCATTAATTCCCCAAATCCCGGCCAGTCAGTCCCCAAAATTATCGAGTGGGTAAGGCAAGGATTAACCGCCGCCTCATCTCATCTCATTATCTCTAGCCGCTTTATCCTTCTACAGGGTCGCAGGCAAGCTGGAGCCTATCCCAGCTGACTACAGGCGAAAGGCGGGGTACACCCTGGACAAGTCGCCAGGTCATCACAGGGCTAACACATAGACACAGACAACCATTCACACTCACATTCACACCTACGGTCAATTTAGAGTCACCAGTTAACCTAACCTGCATGTCTTTGGACTGTGGAGGAAACCGGAGCACCCGGAGGAAACCCACATGGACACGGGGAGAACATGCAAACTCCGCACAGAAAGGCCCTTGCCGGCCATGGGGCTCGAACCCGGACCTTCTTGCTGTGAGGCGACGGCGCTAACCACTACACCACCGTGCCGCCTAACCGCCGCTTTTACTTTAAATTTCTCCCCTCGAAATAGAATGTGGACCGACACTAAAGGATAGTTGTGAACATCCCTGTGCACACACAACACCTTCATCAATTGTGCTTTCCCCAATGCCTCGTCTTGCACCAGGCTTTGGTGGATTGAGGTCTGATTACAGCCAGAGTCCACCAAAGCCTGATACGTATCCCCTTGGATACTCACCGGTATGCGATATGCTCTGGCCCGATCGAGGGCAGTTCCTGGCATGTCGGGGATTCAGACCACCGCACCCACCTCCATTGCCGAGCACTGCTGCTGGAGGTGCCCTGGCTCCCCGCAGTGCCAGCATACCGGCCCAGGCTCCCCCTCTGCACCGGTGTTCCGGAGTTCACTCACCTGAGGGGGGGAAGACACAGACACGGAAGTAGGAAACAGTAGGGCAACACAGGTGCAGCGGGTCGGCTGGGGTGGAGCCGGCCCACACCTCCGCGGTGGGGGAACGGGGCGAGGACGAGGAACAGAGGGAGAGGGAGAGAGAGAAGAGAGGGGAAAAGAGGGGACATACTGTCCTGCTGTCGGAACATCCGCCATATGGTCCTCTGCCAGCTCAATGGCCCGCTCCAACGACGCCGGACGATGGCACTGGACCCACTCCGTGGTTCCTTCTGGAAGTCGGGCGACGAATTGTTCCAGCGCCACCAGGTCAATGATTCCCTCTTCGTCGTGGTTGTCGGCCCTCAGCCACCGCCGGCAGGCGTCCCGGAGCTGCTGGCCAAACACGAACGGCTGGCTGACCTCCTCCAAGCGCAGCGCATGGAAGCGCTGCCACTGCTACTCCAGTGCGCACCCCACACGTTGGAGGACAGCCCTGCAGAGGTCGGCATAGACCAGCCGGCTGTCAGCGGGGAGCTGTAGCGTGGCCAGCTGCGCCTCGCCCGTTAGCAGGGGGAGGAGGCGCGCTGCTCCACCGGCCAACCCCACGCCTCTGCTGCCTGCTCAAAAAAGAGCGAGGAAGGCTTTGAGGTCATCCTGCGGACCCATCTTCGTTAGGGTGAGGTAGGGAGGGTCCACGCTGGTGGTGATGGCGGACCCCGCCAACGTGAGCAGGTGCTGGGACGCCTGGCGAGCTTCCTGCTGCACCAGCACCAGGGCTTCGAACCGTTGTTCTTGCTCCTTCCGGAGGGCGACCAGCGCCTGGTGCTGGCTCTGTTGGGCCATGGCGAGGGCATGGACCAGGTCCTTGAAGGGGGAGGACTCCATAGCGCTGTTCTCTTCCATACTCCGAGTCCCAGGTTTCGGCACCACTGTAGCAAGAGTTCTAGGTGGGTGGAGCACAGAAGCATGGCAGGCCAGAACTGAGTTCTCAAAAACTCTTTTATTTTAGCTTTTCAGATTTTATATTCACTCCCTCACATACACACACGCATGCACACAAGCATCCAGGTTGGGGGAGAGCTCCCTTCCTCTGCTCTCCCTCTCCTCTTTATAGGGCACGGTCACTGGGGAAGACACACAAACACAGGTTAATTCCCATCAGGTGTAGTGATTCTGCCACTTACCTTCCCTAACTCCGCTCTCCATTCACAGACTGACGCTTGACCACGCCCCCGCTGCCACAACAACAGTTTAGTTCCTTGGTGGAACACGTATTTAATGGTTTTCTTAATTGGCAGTTTGTACCTTTTGATTTTGTGTGTGGCATTACTAGTGATAAAGCTGTAATAAAACGTAATGACCTCCAGGTGTACCAACTGTAAGTGTAACTGTAAGTGAAACAGCTGAAGGAAAAAAAATGCTCCTGAACCTGGTGATTTTGATCTGAAGGCTCCTGTGGCGCCTTTCAGAGGGCAGGAGAGTGAACAGTTTGTGTGCTGGGTGGCAGGAATCTTTGTTGATGTTTATGGCTCTCCTGAGACATCGCTTCCTGCAGATGTCCTCAGTAGCAGGAAGTGAGGCTCCCACGACACGCTGGGCGATTTTCACCACCTTCTGCAGTGTCTTCTGGTCCGAGACAGAGCAGTTCCCATACCAGACAGTAATACAGTTGGTTAGGATGCTCTCGATGGTACTTAATCTATATTAGTAAAGTATATCTTATATTGTATGTGTTTTATCTTTTTTGCCTGAAGAGCGCACGAAGATATTTGTGCGACTTCATATACAAAATCACTTATAATTCATTTTTAGTTGCTATTTTAGTACATGAGACATTGAGAGGAGACATAGGACATTATGTTGGGAGACTTGAGACATAGTGGGGAGACATGGAACAAAAATAAAATACCTAGGCCTACATGTTAAATTTTTACTTATGATCAAAACTTGTAACATATGAACCGTATGAACACACAATGCTGGTACAGCGATAGAAAAATATTGGTTTACCCAAAACCTGACAAGACAAAACAGTTCCATTCTCAAAAAGGAATAAAATAAGCTCAATCGTCATGCAGGTACATGCACACATTTTTAACAAACATTTTTAAACAATTTTATATTTGTAAACCACAAAAAAAAACCTGTAACATGATGAACTGTCCCAACTCTCCCCATCTGGCCATTCTGGCAAAAAAAAAAAAATCTTTAAATGTTTTTTTTTCCCCAGAATTTAAGTGTTATAAATAATACTCTATCTGGTAACTCAGGGCTTCATACTTTAATTCCTAACAAATCCCCAATTCACCAGCGTACATTACACCATAGAATGGAGGTGGAGGCGAAGTAGAAAATACAAGTTTTGGTTGACAAAAATATTTAACTGCACAAACCTTACTGTAATGTCCAGCTTCATGGCTCCAAAGGAAGTAGGTTACTCTAAGGGACAACATCTAACTTCTGATGTCATCTAAAATCTGATTAGTTGAAATTAATTTATGGGAACACAAATTGTCCCAAGTCTCCCTGCTCTCCCCCACAGTACCAGTCAAAAGTTTGGACACACCTTTAACTTAATGCCATTTCTTTATTTTTATTAATTAAAAGCCACTTCATGTCTTAAAGTAATGATGGATGTTGTTTCTCTTTACTTACTTGAGCGGTTCTTGACATAATATGGATTATAGTTGTGGAATCAGGCTATTTGCTGTATTTTTATTATTTACTATTTTCTGTTTAATTTCAAACGCATTAAGAAGGCAAGAAATTGCACTAATTAACTTTTGACGAGGCACCTGTTAATTGAAAAGCATTCTAGTTGACTACCTCATGAAGCTGGTTAAGATAATGCCAATAGTGTACAAAGCATCATCGAGGTAAATGTTGGCTCTTTCAAGAATCTAAAATATGAAACATTTTGTTTTTTAGCACTTGTTTGTTTCCCACATAATTCCATATATGTTCCAAATGTTATTTTATAGTTTTGATGTCTTCAGTGTTGTTCTACAATGTAGAAAATAGTCACAATACAGAAAAACCTATGAATGAGTAGGGGTGTCCAAACTTTTGACGGATACTGTAGATAACCTCTGTTCTGACTGAGGGATTCCCTCACAATTGAAATGATGCACACCGCATCCCTCCCTGTAACACGTGTAGAACTGTGTAGGACATGCTGGGAGATAAATAATGGCATCTGCTAGTTCAAAGCTTTTAAAATTATTTAAAAAGTGAGTATTAATTCTATTTTTATTTATAGGTATTCATGACTACCTAGCATTAGTAAACATACTAGCAATGCAGAACCTAGCTACACTATATGGCCAAAAGTATGTGAAGAATATGCAATTAGTAATTAATTGTCATGGTCTGAAAACTCAAACTTTATTCAAAGAAAACAAGTGTTGCCAGGCAAAACAAACCTCACCTGGTAACACTTGTTTGTTTGTTTGTTTGTTTGTTTGTTTGTTTGTTTGTTTGTTTTTAAGTGCAACTAAAGAGCTCTTCAGAGGAGCTAAGATTTCCTTACATATAATTATGTAGTAAATCTGTAATAACTATGATTTTGACCTTTTTGGTGACCTTGACTGGATGACCCTCAAAATGCTAGAGGTTCTATTTGAGACCAATGTCCATCTATCCTGAAAAGTTTCATGAAGATTGGTCGAGCTGATTTCCTGTAATGTTGCTAACAAAAAAACAAAGAAATGAAAAGTCGTGCAGAGCAGGACACTTGTGAAAATCACAAAGAAACAGAAGTTATGGCCGATTAGGTGTTTTTACAAGATTTGACCTTGGTGACCTTGACTTTTGATCTTGACCCACCAAAAACTAATGATGTCTTTGTGTGACCCTAGTAAGTTGTCCTGTGCATTTTGGTAAAGATTGGTCAAGAAATGACGATGCTAGAGCACCAACAAACAGACACCCAGACAAAGAGACAGATCAACATACTTGCAAAAATCTCAGATTTTCGCAAGTAACAAAGAAACAAACATGCAAACAAAGAAACCCCACCAAAAACAATACCTCGTCCCCTGGTGGATTCCGTCCCTGGCGAGGTAACTAAAAAGAGGTGTTTGCTCACATTTGGCAGCAAAAACAGATAACCCCACAATTAAAAAAAACAAAAACAGACAAATCTGAATTTAGTATATAACTTCAAAAATGCACTGTGTCTGCAAGAAATGTGGGTGATTTTTCCTGTGCTGCTATGACATGCTTTTTTTTTTTACAAGCAACCCGAAATTGCCGGATTAGGTTTCTTTTCACGGCCAAACTGCAATACAGTCACCTCTTCATCAATATCATCAAAGTTTTCCATGTTTTAAGGCATTATTTGGTGAAATAAATCCCAATTTATCAAGCAAATCAAGAAAGGTCAGCAAATCATGGGTGCTGCCATGATGGATGATGTCATTAGCTTCAGGGTGCTGATTGGCTGATATGAAGTTGTCAGCATCTGACATTGCAGATGTCAGTTTCTGAAACAAAACCATGAACATAGTGTGATTTTACAATGAAGATGTCTGGTTTTGTGAAACAAACCTGCTGAATAGAAAGGTGGCGCCACCATCGATCCACTGATGGTATTGATTCAATTTTTTCCAGGTTGGGGCTTGTCGGCTTTTGCGCTTGTTCTCTTCATGTGGACAGCTGATTATCGCACCTATATGTGGACCTTGTCCTAACTGTTGCTGTAATGTTGGTGGCCCACAACTATATAGGATGTTTTTACATGCTATAGCATTACAATTTCCCTTCACTAAAACTAAAGGGCACACATTTACAATGTTCAGGGATGTCAGAAAAAAGTAAACTTCAGCCACTCCTTTTGAAGACGTAGATCCTGTGGGAGCTTTTGTAGAGACACATTTGTTTCCTGGCAGCCAGGAACATCACAGTATTTGACTTCTTGTTGCGAAAACTTTGACTCTAATAAGTGCTATACATGTCAAAATGAGTAGGTAGGACTAACTTGCTGTAAAATCTATGGGCATGGCTAACCTTCTGTAAAATGGATGGGTAGAGCTAACCGGTTTGAAAGTGAATGGACAGGCATATTTTAACATGTTCATTTCCCATTTTGAAAAACAATCCAAAATGGGCTGTCTGTGAAGCTTTGCTTTAAAATGTTAACAATTTTTATAAAATGTATTATGCTCTTTTATTCCAGAAAACTGTCACTCACTGTAGTCCTTTAAGAAGGTAAACAGTTTGATAGCAAGAAATTTTGAGCCATATTGCTGGACTGTATAGATGCACATTATACAAATCTAGATAGACTGTCAATCTCTTTGGGGGTTTGGGAGAAAAGATATTGCATAATTATTTGCACGATTATTTGACCGTCCATTGGGGCTACCAGTAACCGTCAGACCAGAAATTGTTATCCAATTTACAAACTTTCCAGTGATAGCTGTATGCAGAAAACCCAAAATAAGATTCAAATCCTGTATACATTAAAAAACAAACAAAAGCATTTTACATAACCTATAAAACACCCAAAAGGTTAACTTGAAATTCATAACCTTAGAGTTGTCTTACATCGTTAAAGTAAATAATTTCCCCAAAACATTCATGTGCTCAGTTGTTCTGCCTACATGCAGTCATCGTACTAATTATGTACACTGATTTCACTGCTGGTTCCTGCAGCATCTGCGCTAGATTATCCCAAATATGCCTGTCTCATCTGCATTCTATGGCCAATTGTATTATGCAGTTAGTCTCTATTACTCTCTCCAGAAAAGCTGCTCACCATGCTCTGAGGCAGCCTCTAATTAAGAGGACAGCTCTGCAGAAGATGCTATAGTGATACGTGATAATGATATTACTCCACATTTGGATTCTGGCATTTTGAATTTGCCCATAAGAAAGGCTATTTGGAAATGTTACAATTTTATATCTAATATTGCTAAATAATTATTGATGGTGATGTTTATATATATATATATATATATATATATATATATATATATATATATATATATATATATATATATATATATATATATATACAGTATATATATAGTCAGTAAACTTTTCATGCTCACCATGACTGTTCGGGTTTGGCTGGTGCTATTTTGAGAATCATCTTGCTCCATTTTCACAATGCAAAGATGCAACAGGTTAAGTTTAGCTTTTTACTGTTACCAAGACTTCAAGTTGTTACTTCAAGTTAGGATCAGAAACAATGGTGTTCCTTATCCTCTGAGCGATCCCCTGATTAAAACATCTCTATAAAAACGTTTTGCTTAGAAATGTGACGGCCAAACATGTCAGCTAGTATTATCATAAGGCCAGGCACCCAAAACAAGCAGATTACATGCCAGTGTTTTTTGTTTTTGTTTTTTTCTTTGTTTTTTTTTTTGTAGTTGGTTCAGAAGATTGTTTTTCCTCCTGTCCAACGATCAGAGAAAGAAAATTCCTGCTCAATATTGACTTTTGCAAAATACATGTATCTGTGGCTAAACATAACCTCTGGTGGTGTGGAGGTGTTCAGTGCTGTATCTGTTGCATGCACTAAATGTTCCTGAATCCCACCACCTGTTGCTCTACACAGATGATGTTATGGTAGAAACTAACGAACGAAGTTTACTAAATTGTGATAAATTCAACTTCACAGATGACACACATTTTTCTTCAGAATTATGAACACATATGGGTGTGGAAATACTGAAAAAACTGAGCTTAATGCAGAAGACGGAACAGTAAAATTGTTGTATAACACACTGAAAAAAATGGCCTGTTAAATTAACACAAAAAAATCTTGTACATCGGTTGCACTTATTAAAATCATATCCACTAAGACCAATTAAGTCATGCTCTGTTTGACGAACATGACTTAATTGGTCTTAGTGAATATGATTTTAATAAGTGCAACCGATGTACAAGATTTTTTTGTGTTAATTTAACAGGCCATTTTTTCAGTGCACTAATGTGAGCACAACACAGCTGAAATGACATGCTAGCACAATATACAGCTGAAATGACATGTCAGCACAACATACAGCTGAAATGACATGTCAGCACAACATACAGCTGAAATGACATGCCAGCACAACATACAGCTGAAATGACATGCCAGCACAACATACAGCTGAAATGACATGCCAGCACAACATACACCTGAAATGACATGCCAGCACAACATACAGCTGAAATGACATGCCAGCACAATATACAGCTGAAATGACATGCTAACAGGCAGCACAGTGGTGTAGTGGTTAGCACTGTCACCTCACAACAAGAAGGTCCGGGTTTGAGCCCAGCGGCCGACAAGGGCCTTTCTGTGTGGAGTTTGCATGTTCTCCCCGTGTCCGCGTGGGTTTCCTCCGGGCGCTCCGGTTTCCCCCACAGTCCAAAGGCATGCAGGTTAGGCTAATTGGTGGCTCTAAATTGACCATAGGTGTGAATGTGAGCATGAATCATTGTCTATGTGTTAGTCCTGCGATGACCTGGCGACTTGTCCAGGGTGTACCCCACCTTTCGCCCATAGTCAGTTGGGATAGGCTCCAGCTTGCTTGAGACCCTATAGGACAGGATAAGCGGCTACAGATAATGGATGGATGGATGGATGGATGGATGGATGGATGGATGACATGCTAGCACAACATACAGCTGAAATGACATGCTAGCACAATACAGTTGAAATGACATGCTAGCACAATATACAGCTGAAATGACATGCTAGCACAACACAGCTTAATCAAAGATGTTCCACTTTTTCCAGAGTATAAAAATATAAATAAATATGCTACTGCAGGAGAGAATGAGGCTTACAGTATGGCTGTGGATTGACTTCCTCAATCCATGTCCTTTTTTTTTCCTAGAAAGGTTTTCAGTTTTGTCTTTAGTTCTTTTGTCTTGGCATTAAATGCTAACACCTTGGCACCTTGGCCTACAAAATGCTTTTTCTTCTGCGTTATCTAATGATTTTCTCTAGTTGGGTTCTTAAGAATTGCTGTCAGTACTCCATTATCAGATTTCATTTAACTATCCAGAGCTCCTCTCACCTCCCATTCACTTTCACATGAACAGGAACATTGCAAAGTGTGACATTGCACTAGAGGTGGCATCAGGTTAAATCTGGAAATGTGCTTTCTCACAATGCTGACTGCTCCACACACACTGAACTGTCGCATTTACCAAAATCAGCGTTCTTCTTTTTCATTTAACTGTCTGAGTGTAAGGAGCTATGCAATCCTGCCTTACTTTATATAAGTTCCATCAGCAGCTTGGACAGATGAGCTACAATACCTTTCCTTAATACCTGTGACTCATCTCCTGGTTTGTGGTTGCAGTAGGCATGAGTGGGGACCGGGTGGATGGATGTTGCAAGGTGTCTAAACAGAATTATTTTCAAAGTTATCCATCTTCAAACCAATGCTACATTAACACTATGAACTACAGTAATATGGAGTTATACAGTGACCAGAGTTAAATAAATCTTAACTATTTGATTTGATTAACAGTATTTCTGATAATTCAGTCTTAGCATCTTCTTGATTCAACTATGGATGGAGCGTCCACACTTTTTAACACTCAGAGGTAAAATGGCAACTTTATATTTTCCAACACAGGATTTGTTTCCGTACAGAGGTTTTTTTTCTTTCGGTTCCTCTGTAACATGAGAAGCTGCAATTTCTTTGTCTTTGTTTTTTGAGAGGAAAAAAGTGGCTTTTGATGCCTCAACTGTTTATAGCTTGTTGTATAATTGTATTGTAAGTGATAATATGAACTACTATACGTTGTTTCTGTTAACTAACATTAACTGTAACTATAAATGGATAAAATTTGATGTTCCAAATAAATACAAAATTGCGAGTGTTGCCAAATTGCTGTGATACAATATGAATAAAATACTTTGGGACTTGCTGTTATTGGTAAATAATAAACTATAGGATAGTAGCGCCACACCAGCTGGTTGTTGATTATTCTGCTGTCATGGCACATCGTGTCTTGTTTTATTCCTTACATAAGTTATTCATTTTAATTAAATTTCACTTCTGGTGCACATAGTTAATTTGTCACACACACTGATAGATAAGCAGAGGAAGGTAACAGAGTTGGAACAAATTAATGTAGAAAGTGAGCTGCATGCACATGATAGGATTGCAAGAGATTGAAAGCATTTCAACTCACAGTGTAAATTGTGTATGAGTAGGCAAAGTTTGATATTCAGATAAATATGTAAAATTCCAAGGAATTAATGACTCAGAAAGTTAAAGAAGTGGAGAGTAGAGACTCCATGAACCACAGAGACAGGTTGTGGGGTATATGTAGAAGTCTTGATGGTTTCTTATCATTGAACAGGTGAATGTGCTGTGAGGAGGTGGCAAGCCAGTTGTCAGTAGGCTGGTGACTCTGTACACTTGAGAGTAAGGCTGTCAGAGTTATTACATAATGGTGTAATGCCTGGGCTACACTGCAAGATTTATAAAATACTGACTGATGTTGAAAATGTGACAGACTCCAGATAAAATGACAGATTTCACAAATATATTTTGAACTGAATCATCCTTTCACCATTAAACCTTTCTCAACCTGGGATCCTAAATCTCAGAATCTGGGATTTTGTAGAATTCCTTGTGAACTTTAGATGCAAACAAATATGGTGGATGACAGTTCAGATCAGCTGTCACTGGTTGTAGGCGCCATGATTGTGGGTAGTTTGGTTTGGTTTAACATAAGACACTCACTGTTTCCTGATACAACATAAAGCTATGTGGTAAAGATAGAACAAGTTGAATATTTATAGGGTGCCACTGTACAGCATACATAGTCTGACATTTCACAGGTTGTGCAATTTCATAATGCTGGTTAAAATGGATACTTATCAGTTGCATTTGATCCAAGTCAGACTTATATATATGTGTGTGGCATGGTGGTGTAGTGGTTAGCATTGTCACCTCACAGTAAGAAGGTCCTGGGTTTGAGCCCAGCGGCTGGTGCGGGCCTTTCTGTGTGGAGTTTGCATGTTCTCCCCGTGTCTGCATGGGTTTCCTCCGGGTGCTCCGGTTTCCCCCACAGTCCAAAGACATGCAGGTTAGGATAATTGGTGGCTCTAAATTGACCGTAGGTGTGAATGGTTGTTTGTTTATGTATCAGCCCTGCGATGACCTGGCAACTTGTCCAGGGTGTACCCCACCTCTCACCCATAGTCAGCTGGGATAGGATCCAGCTTGTCTGCAACCCTGTAGGACAGGATAAGTGGCTACAGATAATGGATGGAAATATATATATGTGAGCACGAGTGTTTTACTGGGAAATACACCACTTGAATTCGTCATACGAGCTACATCTGGGACATATATGTCACTTGTGAGAAAATCAATTAATTTTTTTTATAAATTTGGGTACTTTTTGTTTGTGAATGTGTCTATATAATTTTTTTTTTTTAAATCACATGTTGGCTTGAAGATATTTAGTTTATTTTCTCATGTTGAAAAACTTGAATGACTCGAAGATGAATTCAAGATCATGCTAGTTGAATGGAAAATATCTGATATACCATGAAAAAAGCCAGCCAATATTATTATTATTATTATTATTATTATTATTATTATTATTATACGTGCACATCTGATGGAACAATTATAGATTTCACAAAAAGTTTGCTTACAAATTGTCACAGTCGCTTGCTAGCGTGGAAGTTTAATCTGTAATATGTATCTTATGGCATTTTTAATTCACTGCGGCAGTTTATTGCGGGTGCCACCGGCGAACAAAGAAATGCTTCTGCGCATGTGGAGCAGAAAACTTTCTCACTGAATATTCACATCAGTTCCGACGTGAGACATCATATTTTCTTGGCAACCATGCAATATCATAAACCATATTCAACGCTCACTCTCCAATGGGTAGACTGATATAATACATGTAGGATAAGCGATATGTGAACAATATTGCCTGCTATCAAACCAAATGAATGAAACCTGGTAGAAGGGAATAGAATGCAAATTTTTGTTCCATCGCAAAAGTGTCCTGTATGTATATTAATTTCTGATATTTCACGCCGATGACGTCACTCCCAATGTTTTTCTGCTGACTTGATGCGCGTTGTCAAAATGAGGAACTGGTTCAAAATTAAAACTCTTTTGATTAACTTGCATATTTTTTATCTTCTTCGAGGTGGGGGGGAGAGGGGGGGGTTGATAGAATACAACCCCGATTCCAAAAAAGTTGGGACAAAGTACAAATTGTAAATAAAAATGGAATACAATAATTTACAAATCTCAAAAACTGATATTGTATTCACAATAGAACATAGACAACATATCAAATGTCAAAAGTGAGACATTTTGAAATTTCATGCCAAATATTGGCTCATTTGAAATTTCATGACCGCAACACATCTCAAAAAAGTTGGGACAGGGGCAATAAGAGGCTGGAAAAGTTAAAGGTACAAAAAAGGAACAGCTGGAGGACCAAATTGCAACTCATTAGGTCAATTGGCAATAGGTCATTAACATGACTGGGTATAAAAAGAGCATCTTGGAGTGGCAGCGGCTCTCAGAAGTAAAGATGGGAAGAGGATCACCAATCCCCCTAATTCTGCACCGACAAATAGTGGAGCAATATCAGAAAGGAGTTTGACAGTGTAAAATTGCAAAGAGTTTGAACATATCATCATCTACAGTGCATAATATCATCAAAAGATTCAGAGAATCTGGAAGAATCTCTGTGCATAAGGGTCAAGGCCGGAAAACCATACTGGGTGCCCGTGATCTTCGGGCCCTTAGACGGCACTGCGTCACATACAGGCATGCTTCTGTATTGGAAATCACAAAATGGGCTCAGGAATATATCCAGAGAACATTATCTGTGAACACAACCCACCGTGCCATCCGCCGTTGCCAGCTAAAACTCTATAGCTCAAAGGAGAAGCCGTATCTAAACATGATCCACAAGTGTAGACATCTTCTCTGGGCCAAGGCTCATTTAAAATGGACTGTGGCAAAGTGGAAAACTGTTCTGTGGTCAGATGAATCAAAATTTGAAGTTCTTTATGGAAATCAGGGACGCCGTGTCATTCGGACTAAAGAGGAGAAGGACGACCCAAGTTGTTATCGGCGCTCAGTTCAGAAGCCTTCATCTCTGATGGTATGGGGTTGCATTAGTGCGTGTGGCATGGGTAGCTTACACATCTGGAAAGACACCATCAATGCTGAAAGGTATATCCAGGTTCTAGAGCAACATATGCTCCCATCCAGACAACGTCTCTTTCAGGGAATACCTTGCATTTTCCAACATGACAATGCCAAACCACATACTGCATCAATTACAGCATCATGGCTGCATAGAAGAAGGGTCCGGGTACTGAACTGGCCAGCCTGCAGTCCAGATCTTTCACCCATAGAAAACATTTGGCGCATCATAAAACGGAAGATACGACAAAAAAGACCTAAGACAGTTGAACAACTAGAATCCTACATTAGACAAGAATGGGTTAACATTCCTATCCCTAAACTTGAGCAACTTGTCTCCTCAGTCCCCAGACGTTTACAGACTGTTGTAAAGAGAAAAGGGGATGTCTCACAGTGGTAAACATGGCCTTGTCCCAACTTTTTTGAGATGTGTTGTTGTCATGAAATTTAAAATCACCTAATTTTTCTCTTTAAATGATATATTTTATCAGTTTAAACATTTGATATGTCATCTATGTTCTATTCTGAATAAAATATGGAATTTTGAAACTTCCACATCATTGCATTCCATTTTTATTTACAATTTGTACTTTGTCCCAACTTTTTTGGAATCGGGGTTGTACAAAAACAAAAGACTCCACTCAGAAAGGCCCCCACCGGCCACTGGGCTCAAACCCAGAACCTTCTTGCTGTGAGGCAACAGTGCTAATCACTGCATCACCATCACTCCCAACTGCTCCCCAGGTGCTGTTAGCATGGCTGCCCACTACTCTGGATATGTGTGTGTGCTCATTGCTCATGTGTGTGCATGTGTGTGTTCACTGCTTCAGATGGGTTAAATGTAGAGAGGAATTTCACTAGCGTGTGATGAATAAAGTTCTTTTGCTTCTTCTTCTTCTTTTTTTATGCATGGGTTTATTGTTTTTTTGTTTGCAAATTACAGCAAATCTAACAACAAAACATTTTTACATGCAACAAAGCAAACTTTTTCTCCCCATTCTCCCTCCCATTCCCTTCACCAAATAAGTATAAGAAAGACTATGAAAAGTAAGATGAAAATAAAGCAAAGCAGAAAAGAAAAATAATAATAATAAATATAGCTGCAAGCAGCAATGTGGGGGCCAAGCAGCATATGAGCTTAGTCGTCAGGCCAGCAGAATGCACTTGGGCCAGGTAATGCCCTTGTGCAGCTTAGTCCAAAGTTGCTATCCACCAAGTCTGGGAGAAATTGGTCAAAAATTGAGGGAGGAGAAGCATTTCAATAGATTTTTACAAAATTCAAAATGGCGGAAAATCCTCAAGGCTGAATAAGACTTCATAGGGTGCGATGGATTTGGCTTGAGCCAAGGATTCCAGAGATAGTGGAATTTTATTTCTAGCCCAAACGCATCATGAGATATGAGCCAAAAGTCATTTTTCCTAGTTATAGCGCCCCCTAGCGGCCTAGTTGTTCCAAATTTTTTCTGGGCCTTTCTGGTGGTGTCTGGCATAATGCCACCAAGTTTCGTTAAGATCTGCCAAAGGGAGGCCGAGATATGAGCACACTTCCTCTTTCGCATCTGCGCAGCCAAATTTGATTGGCTGCCACGGCCAAACGCTTAGGAAATTCGAAAATCCGTGTAAATTTCTTTTGCAGGTTCATCCACAGTTGCTATGTACCAAGTTTGGGAGAAATTGGTCAAAGATTGAGGGAGGAGAAGCATTTTAATTGATTTTCACATAATTCAAAATGGCGGAAAATCTACTGGGTGGAATATAACGACCCAGGGCGCGTTGGATTCCTTTTGACCCAAGCATTCCAGCGATCCTAAGATTTTGATGATCAGACGTATGGTTCAAAAGTAACAAGCAGAAATGTACCTGCAAATTTGACCTGTTGGTGGCGCTAGAGGATTGGGGGTGGGGACCTAAAATTTCTTGAAGGCAATCATGAGACTGTCTAGAATGTGGGTGCAGACCAGTTTTTGGGAAAATCTGACTAAATTTGCAGAAGGAGAAGCATTTTATTGATTTTCACAAAATCCAAAATGGCGGAGATTATATTCTGGTGTACATGACGTCATAGGGTGCGTTGGAATCCTCTTGGCCCAAGGATTCTAGGGATACCAAGTTTTTGACAATCGGGTGCACGTATCAAAAGTTACAAGCAGAAATGTACCTCAAATTTTGACCTGTTGGTGGCGCTAGAGGGTTTGAGCTGTGCATCTGGATTTTTTTTGTGGCAAGTCCTGGGGTAGACTAGAATCTGTGTGAAAAATTTGAAAACATTCCTATGAAGGCTGCCGAGATATGAGCTCACTTCCTGTTTGGCGTCTTTGCAGACGCGTTTCATTGGCTGCTGCGGCCAAATAGTTTTAAATTTCAAAACACTGAGCATAACTTTTGTGCGGCTTGGTCCACTTATGCTATCAACCAAGTCTGGGAAAAATTGGGCAAAAATTGAGGGAGTTGATGCGTTTTAACTGATTTTGACAAAATTCAAAATGGCGGAAAATCTACCAGGTGGAATATGACGAGATAGGGCGATTTGGATTCAATTTGACCGAAGGACTCCAGAGATACTAAGATTTTGACGATTGGACGTACGGTTCAAAAGTAACAAGCAGAAATGTACTTCCAACTTTGACCTGTTGGTGGCGCTAGAGAGTTTGAGATGGTGAGCTGAAATTTGCTGAGAAGAACCTTGAGGCAGCCTAGAATCAGTGTGCCAAATTTCACAACCTCTCGTCAGACGGTTCTATGGCTTGCCATAGAATTTCATTGATTTTAACAAAATTCAAAATGGCGGAAAATCCTCAACTCATAACACGACGTCATAGGGTGCGATGGATTTGTCTTGACCCAAGGATTCCAGAGATAGTGGAATTTTGTTTCTCCCCAAAACGCATCATGAGATATGAGCCAAAAGTAATTTTTCCTAGTTATAGCGCCCTCTAGCGGCAAATTTATTCCAAATTTTTTTGGGCGTTTGTGGAGGGGTGGGGCATCATGCCACCAAGTTTCGTTAAGATATGCCAAAGGGTGGCAGAGATATGAGCACACTTCCTGTTTCACGTCTGCGCAGCCAAATTTGATTGGCTGCCACGGCCAAACGCTTGTGAAATTCAAAACACTGAGCAAAACTTTTGTGCGGCTTGGTCCACTTATGCTATCAACCAAGTCTGGCAAAAATTGGTCAAAAATTGAGGGAGTTGATGCGTTTTAACTGATTTTGACAAAATTCAAAATGGCGGGAAAACTATATGGGCAGAAAATGACGTCATGGGGTCCGTTGGATTCGTCTTGGCCCAAGGATTACAGGGATACCAAGTTTTTGAAAATCGGACCAACGGTTCAAAAGTTACAAGCAGAAATGTACCTGCAACTTTGACCTGTTGGTGGCGCTACAGGTTTTAAAGGAGAGGCCTGAAATTTGCTGAGAGTAATGTTGAGACTGTCTAGAATCAGTGTGCAAAATTTCACAACTTTTTACCAGACGGTTCTATGGGCTGCCATAGACTTGCAGAGGCGGAAGAACGTTGAATAATAATAGGAAACAGTAGAAACACTATGGGTGCCTTCGCAGCTTCGCTGCTTGGCCCCCAATAATAGTAATAAGTAATAAAATAGATAGATAGATAGATAGATAGATAGATAGATAGATAGATAGATAGATAGATAGATAGATAGATAGATAGAGTTAAAACAAAACAGCAAAAAAAAACATCAACCACAGAAACAATTATACATATATATATAGAGACAAATACTGAAAACAGTTGCACTGATTAATTTCAGGGGTATTTCTCATGACATTATATCACACCACACATTCTACTCCCTCAGAGCCTCCTCCTGCTGAAGCAAGATACCAACATTAGCATCATGTCTTAAAAAACTAGTAAAAGGTCTCCAGATATCATCAAAAACACTTTGTTTCCGTCTAACAATGTATGTTATCTTTTCCATCGTCATGTTTGATGCCATCTCTTTAATCCATCTTCCAATTCTTGGCCCATCAATATTTTTCCAATTAAGGGAGATAATACGTTTGGCTTGTAATATACACATATCTACAAATCTGGATTCTTTACTTTGTAAGTGTGGGATAGTTGGATATATTCCCAGAAGGAAAAGCCTGGGGTCCCATGGTAACTTCTTAGCTAATATTTGGTCAGTCATATTAATAATTTCTTGCCAGAAGGATTTCACTTTCGCACATTCCCATATGCAGTGGTACAACGTTCCCCTTGCTTCATTGCACTTAATGCATGTATCAGGGATGTTATTATTAAACTTGTGCAATTTGACTGGGGTTATGTATGTGCGCATAAGCCATTTATACTGAATAAGTTTCAGATTGCTTTTAATTGTTAGTTTCTGAGCTTTCATACATGCCTCTTTCCAGTCTTGTAGTGATATTTCATCACCTATATCTTCCATCCACAGTCTCAACTTATGCTTTGAAGATTCATCAGACCCGGATATGAATAAATCGTACAGGGATGAAATTAAACCTTTATCATAACAATGTCCTACAATTGCTGTCTCTAATAAGGAAGTAACAGGTATGTCCAATGAATGGTTTTGAGATGACGATATAAAACTCCTAATTTGAAGGTATTTAAAGAAGTGCGTTTTTGGGATGTTATATTTGGTTGATATTTCTGAAAAGGACATAAATACATCATCTTTTCCGTACATATCTTGCACTTTCCTCAATCCTTTTTCAGCCCATGTTCGAAATCCTGGATCGCTACTCCCTGGTTTGAAATTGGCATTTCCCCAAATAGGACTAAAACGTGACCAAGATGGATTGATATTCAAATATTTACAAGTATCAAACCAAATATCGATCATATTTAATACAATAGGGTTATCTGTATTTTTCCTCAGGCTTTTCCGATCCGCTGAATACAAAAACAAGCGAAGTGGTAAGCTAGGCCTCACTGAGCATGATTCCAAGTCTATCCAGGCAGGGGCGTTTTCAGAAGAGAAATAAAACATAATGGACTGCATCTGAGCTGCCCAGTAGTACCACTGGATGTTTGGGCATTGAAGGCCTCCTCGATCATATGGAAGCTATATTAAGGATAAACGTAATCTTGGACGTTTATTTTGCCAAATAAAGTTGGTAAACAATTTTCTCGTTCTGGTAAATAAGGAAGAGGGAGGTGGTAGGGGGATATTTGAAATAAATAAAGGAATTTAGGAAGAATGTTCATTTTTAGGATATTTATCGTGCCAATCATTGAAATTGGTAATGATGTCCAGCGCTCTAGAGACGAGGTTGTAGTTTCCTACAGTGAGTCATAATTTATTTGAGAAATTTTATTCACCTCAGGAAAAATCTTTATGCCCATATACAGTATGTGAGATTATCTGTAGAGCTAAAAGGAGAAACATGAACATTGTTATTTCTCCTATCTGACTCATTAAGTAACATTATAGAAGATTTTGAGTAATTGATTTTGTATCCAGATATTTTTCCAAAGGTTTCAATAAGATCTTTAAGTGCTGGAATGGAGCTATTCAAATTTTTAAGAAACAAAATCACGTCGTCAGCAAAAAGTGCTATCTTATGCTCCACCTGACCTTCCAAAATTCCATGAATATCTGTTTGCGTCGTAATTGCTATGGCAAGTTAGCCTGGGAAATCCCATGCTGCTTTGCACAATCGTTCTGATCTGAAAAGACAGCATGGAAACTATGGTCTAAAGGCTCGCCTGAGTTAGGGAGACAGTCAGAGAGTGGGGAGGGGTGGAAAGACGGTGACACATACTACTTGACAAACGGAAGCTTGTAGTTTATTTGGGACTGTTTACGGATCACATTTAACATGGCGGCGAGCGATACGAACCAAACTTTCGATCAAGCTTTAGACACTGTTCTGAATTAGTCTGGTTAACACCAGACCATATCACAAGTGAAATAATTTCGGTGCCATTGTTTTCCTATTTTTGTTTTGCCTTCTCTTTCTCTTTCCTTCTCTTCTTCATCGCTCTAACTACGTCACCCGGTACAACTGCCATGATTGGCCATGGGCTACGTATACGCCAAATGATAGATATTCGCAACGTCCAATAAACGGCCGTTGACAATCGTAAACCACACCTCCCCTACAAGAAATTCAATAGGCGGATTCCAGACCATATTTCACTTGTGATATGGTCTGGTGTTAACCAGACTAATGGCAAGTGGTTCTATTGCAAGAATAAACAGTAATGGAGATAGAGGACTTCCTTGCAGGCAACTTCTAGAAATATGAAAGGGTTTAGAGACCACATTATTGGTTAAGACTTCTGCAGTAAGTCCTGTACAAAGCAATCTGACCCATTTACAAAATGTATCTCCAAAGCAGGTAAGCACTTCGAACAGATAAGGCCATTCGACCTGGTCGAAGGCCTTCTCCGCATCAAGTGAAAGCAGGGCTGTGTCTTTCGCCGCTCTTTGACTGTGTAGAATATTCAGTACTCGCCTGACATTATGAAACCCTTGTCGACCTTGGATAAATCCATTTTGATCTCCTCCCACCAGCCGAGGAAGCTGGCCTTCTAATCTTTTTGCAAGAACTTTGCATAGTATTTTTGTATCTGAATTTAGCAGTCCCCCCAGGATTTCGCGGGCCTTTTTTGTGATTGTTGCTGACTAAAATGTCTGATGTTGCGGGGGGTTTTCCAAAAAATTGCGATGAAAGTTGCGGTGTTTTTTAGGTTTTTGTTGTGATTACATTGCGGGAGGAATTGAAAGTTGCGAGAAATTGTTGCGATTTTCTCTTTTTGTGATTAAAATTGAGTGATATGTTAAATATTAAGTTATTACTGAAAACCTATTGATTAAAAAAACAAAGACACTGAGAAATGGTCCTATAAACAACTTTACCAATATAAAAGATTACCAGGACTACAAAAATGCAGAAAAACAGGCTTTACTTATCCAAATGCACCTGTTGGTTCAAAAGTTAAAGTGCACAGAACCTCACAGCACAACATGAAGTTACCTTAAAATAGAATATAAATGCCTCAGCTTTCATGTAAGAAAAAAAACTATTAATACTAGTACTGTGTGCAGGCAGTCCCTCCTGAAGACTAAATTAAACAATAATTATAAACTAATAAAATAAATGGCTCAGGCTTCATAGAAGAAAAAAAACAATTTGAACAGAACCTCACAGTATGATGCTGAAGCTGCCTACCCTGGCGAAATTTTTTTTTACTTTATTCTATTTAAAGTATATTCATATTTTCAATAGTATATTGAAAATGTACTTATACAAATTGTACTTTTTGTAAATATATAAAAAGTATACTAACATCACGCTTTCACGCTAGCACTTTTAACACACTTTAAAATAATTATACTATATTACACTTTATAGAAATATATTATACTAAAATATACTTTAAGTGAAAGTTATGTGCAATTTCTAAAGTGTACTTAGTGTACTAATTTCTAAAGTGTACTATAATACAAAGTGCACTTTAATTTGACTAATTAAGCATATATTAGTATATATAAAGTCATATACTTAAAGTATACAAAATATACTTTAAGTTGTTCCACGTTAGCACATAAAAGTACACTAAATACACTTCAAGTTGCACTTTTCTACAATTTAATTACAATTAAAATATATTTAGTACAAAATTAGTTGTTCCAAAATAGCATGCCTCAAGTTAAATAATCATAAACACACTTGAAGTATATTGATGATTAGTGTGGCTTCAAGTACACAAAAGTATGCTAAATTTTAATACACTTAGCACATTTATTTTTCACCAGGGTAAACAATGGAAAATAAAATAACATTTTGGCAAAAATGTTGGCATCCATTAATTTCTTGCATTAAGTAAAAAAAAAATAATGTAAAGTGCACACAGTCCTTCACTGTAAACATAACACACTTTCAGTAACAGAATTTAAGGGTGTTTTCACACCTGGTCCCCTTTAAAGGAACCAGACTCAGTCCTCTTTAAGTGGACCAACAGAAAAAGAACTCAGTTCTTTTTATGTTCACACTGAATTTATTACAAAGAGGACTGGGTTCTCTTTCTGGTCCAGTTAAGCTTTGATGGGGCCTCAGTCCTCTTTCTGTTCACACCAGGTCCTCTAGAGCCCTCACACCCCCAGTGCACGGAATTCTGGGTAATTTTCTCTTGAATCAAAATGTCTGCTGCCATGCTTGCCCTGCTGTATTCTTTTATCAAAATAGTGCGGATTAAGGAAAATTAATTTATTCCAGCTATACCGTATATGAGCACAAAACACGGCTGAGGAAACTACAAAGAAGAAGGGCATGGCTTAAGAGAACTTCATTGCGTCAAAAAATGATAAACCCTCTGATGTTGGCAACACTTGTGACAATTCAGCTTTCATTTGAAAGGTATGAATCAATGAATAGGTGGGCAGAAAGTGATGGGGTTCAGAGGATGGCAGAGAAAGGCGACAAACAGCTAGTGTACATAATATTATATGTATAGCCATCAGACAGATAGATAGCTAGATAGAGAGACACAGACAGATATTTGAAATGTTGTTTTTTTTAACAGAGCATGCTGGACAAAACCAAGATCTCGCATTTGGTGGGAGGGCACAGCTGCTTGGACTGACACTGACTGGAGGCATAATTTCAGGATGGGCAAGGATACCTTCCACTACCTCTGCCAGCAGTTGAGGCCTTACCATGAGCGGCAGAGAACTCGGTACAGGAAACCTCTGACAGTGGAGCACCGCCTTGCTGTTGCATTATGGAGGCTCTCTACTAATGTAGAATACCGTTCAATCTCACATCTCTTTGGTATAGGTGTCTCCACTGCCTGCATTATCACACATGAAACCGTATCTGCCATTGTCCATGTACTCAAGTCACGCTTCATCAGTGTCCCAAGAGACACTGCTTTGAGGGATGTAGTTAATGGCTTCAGAGATAAATGGGGTTTCCCCCAGTGTGCTGGGGCTATTGATGGCACACATGTGCCCATCATAGCCCCTCACGTCAATAAAGCTGACTACTACAATCGTAAGGCTCACTACTCAGTTATACTCCAGGCTGTAGTTGACCACAAACTGCAGTTCTGGGACATTAATGTAGGTTGGCCAGGAAAAGTACATGACGCTAGAGTATTTGCAAACTCTACTCTTTTCCAGAAAGGCCAGTCTGGTAGACTCTTCCCACCCTGGACTGAAGAATTCCAGGGAGTTGGTGTCCCTATATCAATAGTTGCTGATGCAGCTTACCCATTGTTGCCATGGGTTCAAAAACCCTATCCTGAAGGACGTGGCATAACCCTTGACCAGCGACGGTACAACTATAAATTGAGTCGAGCAAGAATGTGTGTTGAGGGGGCTTTTGGGAGGCTAAAAGCTCGCTGGAGATGCTTACTGAAAAGAAATGACCACAATATCAACAAAATAACAGGTGGTGACTGCCTGTTGTATTCTTCACAACATATGTGAGAGCAGAGGGGAGGAAGTGGAGCCACATCTTCTAGAAAATGTGGCTGATGAAATGGAAGAGGTAATGGAGGGGGGAGGGGGGTGGGCCCATCCCTGACCATGGAACTGGACATGAAATTCGGAGGGCACTTACCTCATACTTTGCTCAAATATAATGACCTTAGTAGTTTTTAGGCCTCAGTTGTGATTATATGAGTACTAATTTAGCTTTCCATTAACATTAGTGGGTTCAGTGTGTTTCGCTCAGACAAACATGGAAAAAAACAAAGCAGACTTGTCTTGGTGACAATTTATTGCGCATGGGCATTGCCAAACACTGCAGATTGTTACTTTGCCTTCATAGAACTGCAAAAGGAGCAGAAGGAACTGGGCAAAACATGCCACATCTAAATAATCTTTTTCACATAACAATATTCGTATTGTTTACACAACAGGTAGTTTGTTCTAAACTTCTGAAAAGTGACAATGTTTACAAATGGGTCTTTTGTTTGTTACTTGTTTTAACTGTTTAATCTAGTATATTAACAAAAAGTACAGTGAATGACACCTCTGTAGCCATTTTTTGAAAATAAACCAATTTTTTTTTTCTTATACACAAAAAGATACAGGCCCATCAATGACAAATCTTTAATCTTGAAAATAAACCACAATACAGTTTAATAAAATAAATTTCCTGGCACTAGTCATCTGTTAACAAAAAAAGCTGACTTAACCATCAATGGCAAAAAATAAAGTGCATTGTAAATACAAAAAGGCTAGTAAAACCTGTTCAAGTCGTGGAGAACTGAGGACAATGGCGGTTCTGCATCATTGCCACCTGCTGTGGTGTCAGTATGTTGTACTGGTGTTAGTGTGTGAAGCAAGTTGGTAGGGTTGGTTGAATGGTTAGTTTGAGCAGCAACTGTGGTTAGGACTTGAGCGATTAGTCGCATTGTCGCCTGGTCACTTTCAATTTGTGCCTGCCTTCGCCTCTCCTCCATTTCCATTTGGAGCCTAAAGCGCTCCCTCTCCATCTCCATTTCTCTTTCAAGCCTTTGTTCTTCTTGAAGCATAAAGAACTCGTGGTCCTTTCTCTGTTGCTCCAAGAAAGAAGAGATGAGGCTTGTTACCTCTTGTGTTAAGGTCTTCTTATTGGACTTTGAAGAGCTACAGGAAGCTCTGGCTGAAGTACTGGCATCAGGGGATCTTGATGTACTTGGTACTGAGGGGTCACTCATGCTTGCTGCAGCAGTTTTCTCTGTGGTATCAATGCTGCTGTTCATATCTGTAGTACAAAAAGAATATCAAATCTTTGTTTCTTTTTAATAGCAGACTCAGTGATTAAGAAAATTAATACGCGAGTCTGCGGGGGGGGGGGGGGGGTATAGCCTACTATTACTGCCATTTCAACACGTTTTTCATGTTAATTCAACAAATTGTGGTTAATAATGGTCTTCATTCCATACTCCATTGCATCTGCAGTTTAACACAATTGCTGCCTCTACAACATTATCAAAACTCAAAGCAAAAAACAAGAGACAAACAGATATTGCCATACCTTCATCACTTTGCTTTTCCATGTCGACGCTTCCCCCCTCTACAATGTTTGGTGGATTTGCACAGGCGCCATGTCCAAGAATGTCATCAAGTTCATCGAAGAAGGGGCAGTTGTCTTTAATATCCCCAGACAGCCCACTTCTTCGCATTTTGTCGCGGGTAGCTAGGTATTTCTGCCTTAATTTTTTTACTTTGATTCTGCACTGAATTGCGGTTCTGTTGTATCCTGCTGCTTTCATACGGACTGAAAATTCTTGGTATACTCTGGCATTACGGTGAGTTGTAGCGAGTTGTGATTTTATGCTATCGTCATTCCAGATGTCCAAAAGGCATTCCGTCTCATCTTCTCCCCAAACAACACCGTGTCCAGGTGGGGCAGAAGAAGAACTTGAATCTTCATTGCTTTGTTTGTCTCGACCAAGACCTGCTGCTGCCATGCTCACTTTTTTATTGTGGCCAACTCATCAGTCAAAGCGGCTGTGGTAAGTTCCAAAAGGAAGTTGAGTTTCCCTGCTACAGTCACATGACCAACTACGGCAAACGAAGAAGGTTAAACTACAGTGAAAAAGGCGAAGTGAACCCGGTGCGCTTTTTGTTCACAATGCGCAGATTAGGCGAACCGTACCGTTGATTTTTAGCGAACCGTACTGAGACCACCTCCTGAGGTGGTCTCAGTTCGGTTCGCTTTAAAGGGGTCTGGGTACGGTTGGAGTGTTCACATATGCGCAAAAAATGCTGAGTCATCGATCTGAGTTCGGTTAGATGGCTGAAAGGGACCAAGTGTGAAAACACCCTCAGCCTATATAAACACTGACTCGCACATGCTGCTTCTCTTGAACGGAAACACGGAAGTAAGCAGTGTTGCCAGATACTGCTGATGTTTTCCAGCCCAAAATATGTTCAAAACCCGCCAAAATGCACTTGAAACCGCCCAATCTGGCAACACTGGAAGTAAGGCGGAAGGTAGTTTGTCGACGTCACCCCAAGACGACACCAACGATTGGTCAAATTTGCGGGAAAGTTGCGGTGATTGGATATAATTGCAACACCGCCCTGAATTCGCGGGGTAAGGAGTCAGTCTTGGCAACATTCTTTGATATTGAAAAAGCATATGATATGCTCTGGAAAGAGGGTCTTTTACTTAAATTGAATAAAATGGGAATAGAAGGCAAAATGTTCAATTGGATTAGAGATTTTTTTAAGGAATAAAACCATAGAGGTAAGAGTTGGAGTGAGCCATTTAAATATCTACGCTATAGAAAATGGTACCCCACAGGGTAGCGTCTGCAGCCCAATTCTATTTAATATAATGATTAATGATGTTTTTAACAATATTGATTCCAGAATCAGTAGAGCACTTTATGCAGATGATGGAGCACTGTGGGTGAGAGGCCGAAATTCTGATAGTCTAAGGAACAGAATGCAAATAGCTATAAACGAGGTTGAAAGATGGTCACATGAGTGGGGGTTTCATTTATCTGTTGAAAAGACACAAGTTATATCTCATAATCTCTAGCCGCTTTATCCTTCTACAGGGTCGCAGGCAAGCTGGAGCCTATATGTTTCTCAAAAAAAAGGGTTAACCCTACAGTGGACCTCAGGTTGTATGGGCAGCCACTCAAGCAAACGGATAATTTGAGATACCTTCGTATATGGTTCGATATCAAACTTTCTTTTAAAAATCATATCCAAAAGGTTATAGACAAATGTAAAAAGGGAATTATCTCATCTCATCATCTCTAGCCGCTTTATCCTTCTACAGGGTCGCAGGCAAGCTGGAGCCTATCCCAGCTGACTACGGGCGAGAGGCGGGGTACACCCTGGACAAGTCGCCAGGTCATCACAGGGCTGACACATAGACACAGACAACCATTCACACTCACATTCACACCTACGGTCAATTTAGAGTCACCAGTTAACCTAACCTGCATGTCTTTGGACTGTGGGGGAAACCGGAGCACCCGGAGGAAACCCACGCGGACACGGGGAGAACATGCAAACTCCGCACAGAAAGGCCCTCGCCGGCCCCGGGGCTCGAACCCAGGACCTTCTTGCTGTGAGGCGACAGCGCTAACCACTACACCACCGTGCCGCCCTAAAAAGGGAATTAATATTCTGAAATGCTTAGCAGGGAATGACTGGGGGGCATCAAGCACATCCTTGAAAAGAATTTATAGTGCCCTAATCCGACCAGTATTGGATTATGGATGTATAGCATATAATTCAGCAGCCAAGACTTCCTTGGTTATTTATTTTTATTTATTTATACTCCCTTGGTTATTTTATTTCCCTATTGTAAATTTGGAAACTAAGGAGATTGCAAAATCCAGAGGTTTTTACCAGAATGTACAGCAGTATTTAGAAGTAAAGTATGATGACACGACACAGATATATACAGATGCTTCTAAAGACGAAACTGGTAAGACAGGAGCAGCAATATTCATCCCCAGCTACAATATAAGTATTGGGAAAAGGACGTCAGATCACTTGTCAGTTTTTTCAGAAGAAATGATGGCTATTATACTGGCCCTGCAGTGGGTGGAGGAGGTGAAGCCTAGTAAAGCAGTTATTTGCTCAGATTCTATGTCTTCCTTAAATAGTATCCAGAGTGGAAAATCTACATGCCGACAAGATCTCTTAGATGAAATTAACCATCTCGTATTTAAGATAAATCAACATGAAACTTTTATTCAGTTCACATGGGTTCCAGCTCATAAGGGGGTTGAGGGTAATGAGAAAGTGGATAAAATGGCCAAAGAGGCCATCAAGGCAAATGAAGTTGAGTTAGAAGTCCCATTAAGCAAGGCAGAAATTAAAGTAATAATTAAAGACAACATCAACAAAATGTGGCAGGAGAGATGGAATACAGAGGAGAAAGGAAGGCATCTATATAAATTTACAAAAGGAGGTGGTGTTTAGAAGGGGTGGTGAACTGAAATGACAGGAGGAGGTTTGGTTGACGAGGCTGAGGATAGGACACACAAGTCAAATTGGCTACGTTTACATTAGACCGTATCTGTCTCGTTTTCTTCGCGGATGCACTGTCCGTTTACATTAAAACGCCTGGAAACACCGGGAAACGGGAATCCGCCAGCGTCCACGTATTCAATCCAGATCGTGTCAGCTCCGGTGCTGTGTAAACATTCAGAATACGCGGATACGCTGTGCTGAGCTCTAGCTGGCGTCTCATTGGACAACGTCACTGTGACATCCACCTTCCTGATTCGCTGGCGTTGGTCATGTGACGCGACTGCTGAAAAACGGCACGGACTTCCGCCTTGTATCACCTTTCATTAAAGAGTATAAAAGTATGAAAATACTGCAAATACTGATGCAAATACTGCCCATTGTGTAGTTATGATTGTCTTTAGGCTTGCCATCCTTCCACTTGCAAGTGGTAAGTGATATGCGCTGGGATCACACACACAGCGGCTCAGTCCCGAATCACAGCTTGTTCCCTTCACTCGCATGCTCTGTGAGCTGCGCAGGGCCGGAGTGCGCACCCTCCAGAGGGCACTCGCTGTTCAGGGCGGAGTGATTTGGAGCGCAGGATGCCTGCGGAGCCGAGCGTATCTGTGTATTGGTATTGCTGTGTGCACGCAAATCGTGTTTTGGATTTGCTGTGTGCACACTAATCGTTTTAAAAATGTTAATCTGATGATCTGCTGATACGGTCTAATGTAAACATGGGCTAAATAGTGGGTTGTATACAATAGGGAAACATCATTCTGGGGCCTGTGCACACTGTGGAGAAGTAGAAAAGGTTGAGCATGTTCTTATACACTGTACACAGTATTCCAGTGAAAGAGAGAAGATGGGGAGAATGTTAAGAAAATCTGTAACTATAGATAACTTATTAAGTCAGCCATTCACACAATCAGCAGTAACAGCTCTAACACAGTATTTAAAGGACACTCAACTAGCAAATAGAATTTAGTTTTGTTGTTGTTGTTGTTGTTGTTGTTATAATCAGTCTGCAATGACTTGTTTATTTGTTTATCCTCGTGAAGGGTTTCACGGGAAGATGTGTTTATCCTCATGAATGGTTTCATGGGAAGATTTGTTTATCCTCATGAATGGTTTCATGGGAAGATTTGTTTATCCTCATGGGAAGATTTGTTTATCCTCTTGAAGGGTTTCACGGGAAGATTTGTTTATCCTCATGAATGGTTTCATGGGACGATTTGTTTATCCTCGTGACTGGTCGTCACGGGAAGAATAGGTTTATCCTCGTAGAGAATACCACGGGAAGAACTAGTGACACAAATTCTAGACAATTTGGCCGGAGTTTCTCTAAGCTCCGGTGAGGTGGGACGAGGGCTGATAGGGCATGCCCGCCCTCTGAGCACCAATACACATCAAGAAGAGCAAGGATTAACTCAAGCATACATCTCTTAATATTGTTAATACTCTACTCCATTCTATTTTACTATTTCAGCTAGAAGGCTAGAATTCTTCTGTGACCTTGTGTCTCACTGTGTACTGTACTGTTGTGATGACACATTGCTCGAGACATAATATTGATATCTTTTTGAACATTCTATCAGGAATGGCCTTTGATATCTGTCTGCACATTGTTATCATATCATAAGAACATATTATTGTATACCATCACCAAGGTTTCACTCACACACATACATCTGAACATTCATTAGAACAGTGATATAATTAAGACGTGACCTGCTTAAGGTCTGACGACAGGCTCAGTTTTGATTTATCCTCATGCAGGCATTTGCAACGATTAATATCCCTTGAGATCACACCTCAGCCCGGTAGATGGCAGTAATACACATCGATTGTTAACCGCCAATGAATCGACAGAAGAAGAAGAAGAAGAAGAAGAATTCGCAGGGACTGGTTGAATTTGCGTTGAAGTTGCAAATCGCAACATCGCGAAATCCTGGAGGGTCTGATTTAGGAAGCTAATTGGCCGCATATTTTCACATTTTGTATTTGGTTTTCCCGGTTTTGGAAGCAATGTAATTAGGGCAACTCTCATGGATGTAGGAAGGCAAGGCAAGGCAAGTTTATCTATATAGCGCATTTCATACACAGTGGCAGTTCAATGTGTTTACAGAGGTAAAGGCAAAACAGTAAACAATAGAAAATAAAATTACATAAAATAAAGGGGGAAGAAGAGAGAAAAAAAGAATTAAACAATAGTAGAAATAAAATAATAAAATGAAGTAAAAGTTCAGTAAAAAAACAGCAGAATAAAATAGAATAAAAGTTAAGTAAAGTTTAAAACATGCAAAGACTGTAAAAGTTAAGTAAAGTTTAAAACATGTAAAGATAATGATATTTATCAGTTAACACAAAGCATCTGAAAACAGCTTGGTCTTTAATCTAGATTTGAAGCTGCCAACAGCAGGAGCATTTTTGATGTCCTCTGGGAGTTGGTTCCATAGCTGTACTGCATAGTAGCTAAAAGCTGCTTCACCACACTTTGTTTTAACAACAGGTTTTACCAGTAAATTTTGCTGCTGCGATCTGGTAGATCTGATTGGGTTAGGCCGCTGCAACATATCAAAGAGGTAATTGGGCCCTGTACCATTTAGAGATTTGTACACCAGCAGCAATGCGTTAAAGTCAATTCTGTAGCTTACTGGAAGCCAGTGAAGGGACCTTAGAATTGGAGTAATGTGCTCTCTTCTTTTTGTTCGTGTGAGAACCCTAGCCACTGCATTTTGAATCACCTGAAGTCGTTTGATGGTCTTTTTTGGCAGGCCTGTGAAAAGGCCATTGCAGTAGTCAACCCTAGTAGAGATGAAGGCATGTATAAGTTTTTCCAGATCATTTTTTGACACAAGTCCTCTTAGTTTGGAAATGTTTTTTAGGTGATAAAATGCCGATTTAGTGATTGCTTTCATATGACTGTCAAAGTTTAGCTCGCTGTCAATGAAAACACCAAGATTTTTAACCATATATTTTGTTTTAATCCCCTTTGTGTCAAGAATAGTGGTAATCCTGAGTCTTTCATCTTTTTTCCCAAATAGAATAGGAGGAAGGAGACCATTCCTGAAACAACTCAAATAAGGGTGTCAGTAATTTGGATTGAAATGTCTTATATAGATCTATAGGAATGCCATCGAGGCCTGCTGCTTTTCCAGCCTGCATAGAGCCTATTGCATCTGCTATCTCTTGTTTTGTTATTCCTTCATCTAAAGTCTTACTCTCCTCTTCAGAAAGTTTAGGAATATTAAGATCATTCAAAACTTTTGTCTGTCCATCCAGGCTGGATGACACTCAGAGCTATATAGTCTCTCATAGAAGACCCTGAAAGTCTCGCTAAGTTCTTCAGGATTCACAACAGTTTTACCATTTGGAGCTTCTATATAATTAATTGACCTTTCTGTTTGTTGTTGCTTAATGCACCATGCTAATACAACCCCGATTCCAAAAAAGTTGGGACAAAGTACAAATTGTAAATAAAAACGGAATGCAATAATTTACAAATCTCAAAAACTGATATTGTATTCACAATAGAACATAGACAACACATCAAATGTCGAAAGTGAGACATTTTGAAATTTCATGCCAAATATTGGCTCATTTGAAATTTCATGACAGCAACACATCTCAAAAAAGTTGGGCTGGGCAATAAGAGGCTGGAAAAGTTAAAGGTACAAAAAAGGAACAGCTGGAGGACCAAATTGCAACTCATTAGGTCAATTGGCAATAGGTCATTAACATGACTGGGTATAAAAAGAGCATCTTGGAGTGGCAGCGGCTCTGAGAAGTAAAGATGGGAAGAGGATTACCAATCCCCCTAATTCTGCACCGACAAATAGTGGAGCAATATCCGAAAGGAGTTCCACAGTGTAAAATTCCAAAGAGTTTGAACATATCATCATCTACAGTGCATAATATCATCAAAAGATTCAGAGAATCTGGAAGAATCTCTGTGCGTAAGGGTCAAGGCCGGAAAACCATACTGGGTGCCTGTGATCTTCAGACCCTTAGACGGCACTGCATCACATACAGGCATGCTTCTGTATTGGAAATCACAAAATGTGCTCAGGAATATTTCCAGAGAACATTATCTGTGAACACAATTCACTGTGCCATCCGCCGTTGCCAGCTAAAACTTTATAGTTCAAAGAAGAAGCCGTATCTAAACATGATCCAGAAGCGCAGACGTCTTCTCTGGGCCAAGGCTCATTTAAAATGGACTGTGGCAAAGTGGAAAACTGTTCTGTAGTCAGACAAATCAAAATTTGAAGTTCTTTATGGAAATCAGGGACGCCGTGTCATTCGGACTAAAGAGGAGAAGGACGACCCAAGTTGTTATCAGTGCTCAGTTCAGAAGCCTGCATCTCTGATGGTATGGGGTTGCATTAGTGCGTGTGTCATGGGCAGCTTACACATCTGGAAAGACACCATCAATGCTGAAAGGTATATCCAGGTTCTAGAGCAACATACACTCCCATCCAGACGACGTCTCTTTCAGGGAAGACCTTGCATTTTCCAACATGACAATGCCAAACCACATACTGCATCAATTACAGCATCATGGCTGCGTAGAAGAAGGGTCCAGGTACTGAACTGACCAGCCTGCAGTCCAGATCTTTCACCCATAGAAAACATTTGGCGCATCATAAAACGGAAGATATGACAAAAAAAGACCTAAGACAGTTGAGCAACTAGAATCCTACATTAGACAAGAATGGGTTAACATTCCTATCCCTAAACTTGAGCAACTTGTCTCCTCAGTCCCCAGACGTTTACAGACTGTTGTAAAGAGAAAAGGGGATGTCTCACAGTGGTAAACATGGCCTTGTCCCAACTTTATTGAGATGTGTTGTTGTCATGAAATTTAAAATAACCTAATTTTTCTCTTTAAATGATACATTTTCTCAGTTTAAACATTTGATATGTCATCTGTGTTCTATTTTGAATAAAATATGGAATTTTGAAACTTCCACATCATTGCATTCCGTTCTTATTTACAATTTGTACTTTGTCCCAACTTTTTTGGAATCGGGGTTGTATTTTCCCAGACTTTTCCCCTTGTTCATAATATGATTGTTTGAGTTTCAATAAGTTGGCAGCCGCTTTGTTGGCTGATATTTCATTATACTGGGATCTAAGAGCAAGAAGTTCTGTATGGTTTTCTGGTGAGCTAGATTTATTTTGATAGAGATCAGTTTCAAGTTTTTTAATTTTCTCTTCTAGCGTCCTCATTTCAAATTGTGCTCTTTTTTTTTTGAACTAATGAAACAAATGATTTGACCCCTAATGAAGGCCTTAAATGCCTCCCACCTTATACTAGCTGAAGTTTCAGAAGTGTTACATTGGAAACACAGGTCAATTTGTTTATCCAAGAAATCTACAAATGCAGGGTCTAGAAGCCACTCTGGTTGGAAGCGGCATTTTGGGGGGGTCTCTTACAAGCTTGACATCTTCATATAGAGGATGTGCAGTCACGTGACCCGTCCGTGTATACTTCGCCATATTGGACGGCTTCAGGATTGTTTACCTTGCGCGAGCGTAATGGATCCAGGGAGTAATCCCCAAGAAAATTCGGAAAATACCCCATCTACATTGCGCGATAACTTGTCTAAGTTTGTTCAGCATCTTGAAGGTGACGTGAGGCAGCGTTACGTGGAAAAGTGTTCCAGGTTGGGGACTGCAGATCCGTACAACTTGCCGCAATCCTTGTTCAGGGAAATTCGGAGCTGCGGTGCAGGCGATTTGCCCAATCTGGCCTACCACGACATTTACAATTTTCTTGTTAATCGTGAATCGTGTTACACTGGCAAAGCCCTCAAAGCTTACAAGAGCCTGGAAGCTTATAAATACAACCCCTATTCCAAAAAAGTTGGGACAAAGAACAATTTGTAAATAAAAACGGAATGCAATGATGTGGAAGTTTCAAAATTCCATATTTTATTCAGAATAGAACATAGATGACATATCAAATGTTTAAGCTGAGAAAATTTATCATTTAAAGAGAAAAATTAGGTGATTTTAAATTTCATGACAACTACACATCTCAAAAAAGTTGGGACAAGGCCATGTTTACCACTGTGAGACATCCCCTTTTCTCTTTACAACAGTCTGTAAACGTCTGGGGACTGAGGAGACAAGTTGCTCAAGTTTAGGGATAGGAATGTTAACCCATTCTTGCCTAATGTAGGATTCTAGTTGCTCAACTGTCTTGGGTCTTTTTTTGTCGTATCTTCCGTTTTATGATGCGCCAAATGTTTTCTATGGGTGAAAGATCTGGACTGCAGGCTGGCCAGTTCAGTACCCGGACCCTTCTTCTACACAGCCATGATGCTGTAATTGATGCAGTATGTGGTTTGGCATTGTCATGTTGGAAAATGCAAGGTCTTCCCTGAAAGAGACGTCGTCTGGATGGGAGCATATGTTGCTCTAGAACCTGGATATACCTTTCAGCATTGATGGTGTCTTTCCAGATGTGTAAGCTGCCCGTGCCACACGCAATAATGCAACCCCATACCATCAGAGATGCAGGCTTCTGAACTGAGCGCTGTTAACAACTTGGGTCGTCCTTCTCCTCTTTAGTCCGAATGACACGGCGTCCCTGATTTCCATAAAGAACTTCAAATTTTGATTCGTCTGACCACACAACAGTTTTCCACTTTGCCACAGTCCAATTTATATGAGCCTTGGCCCAGAGAAGATGTCTGTGTTTCTGGATCACGTTTAGATACGGCTTCTTCTTTGAACTATAGAGTTTTAGCTGGCAATGGCGGATGGCACGGTGAATTGTGTTCACAGATAATGTTCTCTGGAAATATTCCTGAGCCCATTTTGTGATTTCCAATACAGAAGCATGCCTGTATGTGATGCAGTGCCGTCTAAGGGCCCGAAGATCACGGGCACCCAGTATGGTTTTCCGGCCTTGACCCTTACGCACAGAGATTCTTCCAGATTCTCTGAATCTTTTGATGATACTATGCACTGTAGATGATGATATGTTCAAACTCTTTGCAATTTTACCCTGTCGAACTCCCTTCTGATATTGC
This sequence comes from Neoarius graeffei, assembly GCF_027579695.1. NCBI lineage: Eukaryota > Metazoa > Chordata > Actinopteri > Siluriformes > Ariidae > Neoarius > Neoarius graeffei. The sequence goes on along the minus strand of NC_083589.1, from coordinate 39,222,141 downwards.
TCCACTATTTGTCAGCGCAGAATTAGGGGGATTGGTGATCCTCTTCCCATCTTTACTTCTGAGAGCCGCTGCCACTCCAAGATGCTCTTTTTATACCCAGTCATGTTAATGACCTATTGCCAATTGACCTAATGAGTTGCAATTTGGTCCTCCAGCTGTTCCTTTTTTGTACCTTTAACTTTTCCAGCCTCTTATTGCCCGTCCCAACTTTTTTGAGATGTGTTGCTGTCATGAAATTTCAAATGAGCCAATATTTGGCATGAAATTTCAAAATGTCTCACTTTCGACATTTGATATGTTGTCTATGTCCTATTGTGAATACAATATCAGTTTTTGAGATTTGTAAATTATTGCATTCCGTTTTTATTTACAATTTGTACTTTGTCACAACTTTTTTGGAATCAGGGTTGTATTTTGTTGCGGGATGGGTATCCCAATTATACCTCTGGAAGGTTCCGAAGAAGAATGTCTTGTACTTGATAACCTCACGGGTAAGTGGCATTAAGACGTTTATCATAAAGAGACTATGCAGGACGTTTTATCATAAGAATGTTTGAAATCTAAAATCAGTTCCAGATATGAGAAGAAAATAGTAAATCAGAAAGCCGCGCACATTTGCGCAGCTTCTGCGAAAACGTGCGCAGCTTTCTGATTTACTGTTTTCTTCTCATACTTCCTATGTTTCATGGACTGTAACGGCATTTGCTTATTTAGTAATTTTAATACAGAATTTACTCTGATGAAATTATTCAGGTGTGAATGTGAGTGTGAATGGTTGTCTGTGTCTATGTGTCAGCCCTGTGATGACCTGGCGACTTGTCCAGGGTGTACCCCGCCTTTCGCCCGTAGTCAGCTGGGATAGGCTCCAGCTTGCCTGCGACCCTGTAGAAGGATAAAGCGGCTAGAGATAATGAGATGAGATGAGATGAAATTATTCAGACACTCCAACGCCCCCCCTAAAAAAAAATCGGATCTGCATGATTCAGCCGTGAAAAAGGTGGCATCCGCCAAAAGGCGCGCCGTTTGCATCCCTGTTTAAACTCATAGGTTAACCGACTTTAACCGGCTAATGAGGCTCGGTGGTCGGTCAAGATTTTTTTTAGTTTTCGCCATCCCTACTATGGATTGGCCTTTCAAAGGCATATATGAGCCAAAAAAATAAAACATTGTCATAGACTAGGCCAGGGTAGTAGGGCTAGGCATAGCCATTTTAAATGTTAGAGATCAAGCGGACTGACAGCCACAAACACTGTGCTGTCTAGTTTCTAAGTATGCAGTTATCATTCAATCCGAAAATCAACTTAACAGATGTACTAGGAGTATTGAATTAGAAGATTACACCTACCTGATATGAAGTGTTCACTACAAATTCGGCTGGTAGAACTGGGGTACCAGTTTTCTCTTCGCACAGCAGATACCCATTTTGCGCGTCTCTCCTCGTCTGCGGGGAATCTATAAAATGACAGGCCCTCCTTTTGGCCCTGTCTATTGGTACAACCAAATACTGAACAAGATATAACCATTCTCGAAAGATCTACTCCCACACACTTGATAATTAGAACGGGTTTGTCTAAGTTCTATGCGCGGCCATGCCGTCCAAGATGGCAGATAAACAAATATCAAGTGACCTCATGACATCACGTGCACGCTCTCTATATCAAGGATACTGCTGCATGGTCAGATAGGACTATGCTGCTATAATTTTGGAAACAAGTAATACTGAAACTAGGAAAAAATCTATTCGTGAATTAGTTTTATAAGTGCTAGAATAGCAGGAGTATTCCACTGCCTCTGGTTTTCCATATCTCCATATATCCAGTAGATTTAACTCTTTCAGAAAATGGTGTATTGTCTTCCTTGACCTGGTATGAGTGTTATCAAAGCCTGATGATCTGTCCCCCGATGGCTCTAGTGTGCGGTTGAAGTCACCAGATACTACATAGTGTCCAGAAAGATTTGACATTGTCAGGAATAAATTGTTATAGAATTTGGGGTCATCTTCATTTGGCCCATAAACATTTATCAGATTTATATTTTCAGATAATAAAGTACCTTGGACCATGATATATCTGCCAGCAGGGTCCCCTATAACATTATGGATTTGGAGGGGGACTGACTTATGGATCAATATGACTCCTCTAGCATGAGTGGTATAAGGAGCAGAGAACACTTGACCCTGCCACCTTTTTCTTATCTTAGAGATATCCTCACTTAGCAGATGAGTTTCCTGTAAGAAAATTATTTTTGACTGTAAAAATTTTATCCTACTCATCACTTGCTTTATCTTTGCAATTTTATTCAAACCTCTACAGTTCCATGAGGTGAATTTTAGCTTAAAACTCTCCATCATGAATTATTTGGTTCGTATTGATAATGTATTGGAGAAAACACCCCCAAAAGAAGCATAATAAGAGAGAAAAAAGAGGGAAATAAAGAAAAAAGGGAACCCCCCCATACCATGTTGCCATGGAAACTCCTCCTCTCCTCTTCTTTAACAACCGTTTATGACAATTTTGTCCACCTACCTCTCTCTAACTTTTCCGTCTTTTTTAACTCTAACTGCTTGTAACTATACTACACTAACCATTTAAACTATAGTTCTTATTATTGAACAGTGCAACTTTTTCAACTTCAACACAAGGTTGTATTAAACTAACTGACAAAGTGTGAACATCAGGGCGAACTGTCAGATACCTGTTATTCATCAGTGAGGATGGGTAAATTACTCAAGCAACTTAATACTTAACTGTTGCTGGGCTTTTCTTTTCATCTTTTATTACAGTCCGTTTTAAATCTAGTCTTTCCCAATGGGGCAAAGGTGAAACAAACAGAGATTCCATCCTCAAGCAGTGGCAGCTCCAGAGATTTTTCCTTAGGGTGGCAAAGGAGGGGCATAGGCTCCAGGAGGGGGGCATACAGTAGGTTGCCGATGCAGCAGTTTATGCAAATCGTAGAAATCATTTTTACTCACGCTCAAGAAAGACTCACAATCAAGTCATCTTGTCAAATATGTATTGAGCTATTGTACCATCAAGGAAAACGGATTCAACCATCTAAACCATCTTTTCTGAACGTATATTCCCAAGCAATGAATGGAACTATTCTGCCCTAGTGATGTATCAAAAAATAGACAGATAGCGAACGGTTTAGATTGTGGATCTTTACTGAAGACTTCAAACTTATACAGATGTATTCATCCTCGATTTCCGTAAAACTAAAAGAAACAAATTAAGTATATCACTAAACTGAATAGCACACAGGTGAAAACGCGAGCTAGGCTGACCTGCTAGTAATGCTAACAGAACGTCTCTCTCTGGGTGAAACCATTTCAAAATTCCGGGGGTGGGGTGTGAAATAACGTAAATAACGGTAGGTAGAGATGAGATGAGGGCTTAGTATCTCTGTAGATAGATAATTGAATTTCAAAAATATGTGTTTTAAGAAATAATTCTTTTTAAAATAGGGGGCAACTGGGGTGGCAAGACATATTTTTACAGTGGCAACTGCCACCTTTTGCCACCCCTTAAAACTGTGCTTGTCCTCAAGTCCATTCTAATCCCTCAGAGACTGGAGAAAGTTGTCCGCCTCAGCCGGAGTTTGGAAAAGGTGAGATCTGTCGTCATGCATCACCAGGAACTGCGCTGGGAAGATGATCCTGTGTTTCTTGATCCCCTTGTCGCACAGCTTCTTTCGCACATCATCATAGCTGCGCTGCATTTTGTGCACTCCAGCAGAAAGATCCGGGTGAAAGCGAACTTGCTTGTTGTCATAAAGGATTTTCCCTTTAATTCATGCTGCTTTCAGCACTCGCTCCTTGTCTCTGAAATTCAAGAATTTCATTATGAGAGTCCTTGGGCGTCCCGTACTTGAGTTATTGGGAAGAGTGCCGATCCTATGCACCCGTTCGATTACCGGAGCCTCTCGCGGCTCGAGCCCCAGGGCTCCCGGCAACCACCTCTCCATAAATGCTACGGCATCTTGGCCCTCTGCTTTCTCCGATAAACCCACCAATCTCACGTTGTTGCATCTGCTTCTACGTTCCAAGTCATCAACTTTATCAGTGAGAGTTTTAACGGTGTTTCCCAGTGTGTTGACTTTGGTTAGTAGCTCATTAACATTATCTTCCGCATCTGAAATCCATTGCTCAGCATGTGCAATGCGCCCCGTGCATTCCTGCACCTGCTTTTTCACATCGGTAATTGTTAGCTGCACAACGTCGATTTTCTTGTAAAGACCATTTTTCAATGAAATTATGGCTTTCATAATATCTTCGTTAGTTTTCTCATCTGGATTAACTGTTTCCCCGGCGTCTTCTTCCTCGACGTCCTCCTCCACGAGTGACAAGGCGTCGTTCATTTCTTCTCCCTCGGAGTGTTTGTCTTCTTGTCGTTGTTTTTGTTTGTCCTTTTTGTTGGCCTTTGGTGGCATTTTTACGCCCAAGTACTGTGATATTCGTGTTGCTTAAGTTTAAATCAAGTTCTGGTTAGTTTTGTAGGATTTATTACAAGCTAGCAGCAGAGCTTAAAAAGTTGTGACTACCTAGCACGTCGCCATAACCGAAAGCCCTCTCTTCTTCTTCTTCTAATTCTTCTTCTTCTCCACCCTGCCCAAGAAAGATGAGATACTAATGACATATTTTCTTAACATTATAAATTGTAGATATTTGAAAAACATATCTTTAAAAATACTTTATCATGATCAGTGCATACATTTGAATAGTTTCTGTTCACTCTTATTTTTCCTATTCTACTTTCAGAGCCTGGGTGATTTCTTGATTAATTTGCATATTTTTTTATCTTCTTCGAGGTAGGGGTTGATAGAATACAAAGACAAGAGACTCCACACAGAAAGGCCCCCACCGGCCACTGGGCTCAAACCCAGAACCTTCTTGCTGTGAGGCAACAGTGCTAATCACTGCCATCCTCAACAGGCCTTCTTCCTGTTGAGGACAGCCTTCTTCCTGTCCTCAACACGAAGAAGGCCGCTTTCAGGAGCAGGGACAGGGAGGCAATGAAAGCAGCACAGCAGGAGGTGAAACGTTGCGTGAGGGAAGCTAAGGACAGCTACAGGAGAAAGGTGGAGCAGAAGCTGAAGGAGAACAGCATGAGGGAGGTCTAGGAAGGTGTGAAAACCATCACAGGCCACAATACAAAGACCAGAGTCATTGAGGGGACAGTGGAGAGGGCGAACGATTTGAATGACTTCTTCAACCGGTTCAACCAGCCCATATATCCCCCCCACCCTCCCCCTCACTGCAGCCATTTCTCCTTCTTCCCTCAACACACCTCCCCCCAGTCATCGCAGCAGCCCTCTCCTCCCCCACCTCAACACAGATTCCTCCATGCATTACTGCAGACCAGGTCAGAGGTCAACTGAGGAAGCTTCACTCCAGGAAAGCAGCAGGCCCGGACAAGGTGTGTCCCCGACTACTGAAGACCTGTGCTGCTGAACTGGGTGAACCACTCCAACGCATCTTCAACCTCAGCCTGCAGCTGAGGAGAGTGCCCACCCTCTGGAAGACGTCATGCACCGTTCCAGTTCCCAAAAAGAATCGACCCAGCAAGCTGAACGACTTCCGACCGGTGGCACTCACTTCACATCTGATGAAGACGTTGGAGTGGCTGTTCCTCAGCCTCCTCAGACCCCAGGTACAACATGCTCAGGACTGTCTGCAGTTTGCGCATCGGGCAGGTGTTGGTGTGGAAGACTCCATCCTCTACCTGCTACACCGAGCTCACTCACATCTGGATAAGGGAAATGGCACAGTGAGGATCCTCTTCTTGGACTTCTCGAGTGCTTTCAACACTATCCAGCCCCTTTTGCTTCAGGACAAACTGAACAGGATGCAAGTGGACCCCTGCCTGGTCACCTGGATCTCCAGTTATCTCACCAACAGGCCGCAGTAGATCAGGCTGAAGACATCACATCTGACACTGTGATTATAATAATAATAATAATAATAATAATAATAATAATAATAATAATAAGTTCAACTTATATAGTGCCTTTCAAGAAACCCAAGGATGCTTTACAATTATAGACAAAGAAAAAAATAATAATAAAAAATAAAAGTAAAAAGTCCACCAAGTAGGAGTCAGGATGTAATTCCAGTGGTGTAGCAGCCACAGTCCCACCAAAAGGCGCATGAAAACGAGTCCCACATCTCCAGCACAGCCGCCGTGATGCCGTCAGCCACATCGCTCAAACACCACGCCGTGGATCCACAAAGCGAACACAGAAGCTCCACCACGCAGAGCGCTGGTGTGTCCCAAACTGCCTGCACAGCCGCCGCGACGCCACCGAGCAACATCGCTCGGAACATCACGCCAAGCATTAAAAGCGCAGAGCACTGGACAACCACGAATGTTAAATGAGCAGCGAGCTCACTGCAGTCCACAGCTGGGAGCACAGGCATCACCCACAGCGATCCAAGGCCTAGAGGGAACCAACGCCCAAAACTGGGTCCGGAGCTACACCACAACCAGCGGACAAAAACACTCAAACAAACATCAAACTACACAAACACACAGAAAAAAATAAATAAATAAAATGAAAATTGAAAAAGAAAGAAAATAAAAATAAAATTTAAAAAAAGCTCTGGTGAGAAGCGGCAGCCAGAATGCACACGACGTACTCTCAACCGGAAACGGAAACGAAATAATAGACCTAATAATAGACCGGTGCTGCTAATAATAGATTAGCAGCACCAGAGCACCCCAGGGCACAGTGCTGGCCCCTCTTCTCTTCACCCTGTACACTGCGTACTTCTGCTACAACTCGGAGCTGTGTCACATTCAGAAGTTCGCCAATGACACAGCCATCGTTGGGTGTATCAGTGATGACAGAGAGGAGGAGTATAGGAGCCTGGTGAGGGACTTTGCTGTGTGGTGCAACAGGAACCAACTGCAGCTCAACACCTCAAAGACCAAGAAGCTGGTCATTGACTTTGGGAGGTCCAGACCAAGGTCACGATCGATTCTGATCGAGGGAGTCGAGGTGGAGGCTGTGGATTCCTACAAGTACCTCAGGCTGTGGCTGGACAGCAAGCTGGACTGGACTTGCAACTCCAATCACTTATACAGGAAGGGACAGAGCAGGCTATACTTCCTTAGGAGGCTGTGGTCCTTTAACATCTGCAGGAAACTCCTGTGGATGTTCTGTCAGTCTGTGGTTGCCAGTGTCCTGTTTTACACTGTGGTGTGCTGGGGGGGCAGCACATCCAAGAAGGACACATCCAGGCTGGACAAACTGATCAGGCGGGCCAGCTCTGTAGTCGGCATGAAGCTGGACTCTCTGGTTACGGTGGCAGAGAAGAGGACTATGGACAAACTACTGAACATCATGGATGATGCCATTCACCCACTGCACACCGTCATCAGCAACCAGGGGAGCCTGTTCAGTGACAGAATGCTCCTTCCCAAGTGCAGGACGAACAGACTTAAAAACTCCTTTGTCCCTCATGCCATCAGACTGTACAACCCCCCTCCTGGGGGGGGAGGGGTAACAGGAGGACAGAGGACAGGAAGGAGCAGTAGCCTAGCCTAACAATAAGCAATACTGGACAATGTGCAATATAATGTGTAATATAAAGTGCAATATCTCTCCTGCTGGCCCCCTTTCCCCCCTCTTCCCCATATCTTATTCTTTTTATATTTGTATATGTAAATACGTAATTTAATTTATCTAGAAGTTTTTTCTCTATTTTCTATTCTCTGTTTATCCTGTAATGATGCTGCTAGAATCTTAATTTCCCTGAGGGAACCCTCCCAAAGGGATCAATAAAGTTCTTGTGGCAGTTCGTAGGAGGGGGAGGAGCACAGGAAGACGGCAGGCCAGAATAAAGTTCCATAATGCTATTTATTTGTTCTTTTCAGAGACAAAAATATCCAGTCACACAGAACACACCAGTTGACTGGTTCCAGAGAGAGTTGCCTTCCTCTGCTCTCTCTCTCTCTTTATATAGGGCGCGGTCACTGGGAAGACACACAAACACAGGTTAATTGACATCGGGTGTAGTGATTCTGCCACTTACCTTCCCTGACTCTGCCCTCCTGTCACAGACCGATGCTTGGCCACGCCCCCGCTGCCACATACCCCCACCGCCCGACTCAGGCCGGGCGGCCGTCCGGCCTGCAGCTGACTCCCCCCCCTTGACGGGAGAGAAAGTCCGCCACAACCATCTGCGCCCCCGGCCTGTGGATCACCTTGAAATTAAAGGGTTGGAGTGCCAGATACCAACGGGTGATCCGCGCGTTGGTATCCTTCATGCCGTGGAGCCACTGGAGGAGCACGTGGTCCAAACAGAGGGTGAAAGGGTGTCCCAGCAGGTAGTAGCGGAGGGCGAGGACCGCCCACTTGATCGCGAGGCACTCCTTTTCTATCGTGCTGTAGCGCCCCTCACGTACCGACAGCTTTCTGCTGATGTACAGCATGGGACGATCCTCCCCCTCCACCTCCTGGGACAACACGGCCCCCAGCCCTCTGTCCGACGCATCCGTCTGTAACATAAAAGGGAGAGAAAAGTCAGGGGAGTGTAATAGTGGCCCCCCGCACAGTGCAGCCTTTACCTCAGAGAAAGCCTGCTGGCATTGCTCCATCCACTGGACCGGATCTGGTGCCCCCTTTTTAGTGAGATCAGTCAGCGGGCTGGTGATGTCCGAATAATTAGGTATAAACCTATGATAGTAGCCAGCCAGCCCCAGGAACTGTCTCACCCCCTTTTTGGTCTTGGGCCTTGGGCAGGCCGCAATTGCTGCTGTCTTGTTAATTTGGGGACGCACCTGCCCGTTGCCCAAGTGGAAGCCCAGATACCGTACTTCCACCCGCCCAATTGCACACTTCTTTGGGTTGGCTGTGAGACCCGCTTGCCTCAGCGACTTAAGGATGGCCCTCAGGTGTTGTAAGTGCCGCTGCCAGTCATTACTATAAATAATGATATCGTCGAAGTATGCGGCCACATAGGTGGCGTGGGGGCGGAGGACCCTGTCCATCAGCCGCTGAAACGTAGCGGGCGCCCCAAACAGCCCAAAAGGAAGTGTGACAAACTGGTGTAAGCCAAACGGTGTGGAAAAGGCCATTTTTTCTCTGGATAATGGAGTCAAGGGGATCTGCCAATAACCCTTTGTGAAATCCAGTGTCGAGTAAAAGCGAGCCATGCCTAGCCGATCGAGCAACTCATCAATACGAGGCATTGGGTACGCGTCGAATTTAGACACCGCATTGACTTTTCTGTAGTCCACACAGAACCGGACCGACCCGTTGGCCTTGGGAACCAAGACCACTGGGCTGCTCCAGTCACTGTGGGACTCCTCGACGATGCCCATCTTGAGCATGGCCTCGAGTTCTTCCCGAACCACTTTTTTCTTGTGTTCGGGCAGCCTGTAAGGGCGGCTACGCACTACCACCCCCGGGGGCGTCTCAATGTGGTGCTCTATGAGGTCGGTGCGGCCAGGCAGGGGCGAAAACATGTCCGAAAACTCAGTCTGCAACTGGGCGACATCCGCGAGTTGGGTCGGAGAGAGGTGGTCTCCACAGGGGACCGGAGAGGTATGCGATGCCAATGCGCCCTTTTGAACCTCTGGCCCCAGATCCGCCTTCTTCAGAACCACCGACACCAACGCTACGGGGACCTCCTCATTCCAGAGTTTGAGTAGATTGAGGTGGTAAATCTGTAGCGCCCCACCCCTGTCCATTCACCTCACCTCATAGTCGACGTCCCCGACTCGCCGTGTGACCTCAAAGGGTCCTTGCCACCTGGCGATCAATTTAGAGCTCGATGTGGGCAACAGTACAAGTACTTTATCTCCCGATGCGAACTCCCTAAGGTGCGTAACCCTGTCGTACAGGCGGGTTTGCCGTTCTTGGGCCTGCCGCAAATTCTCCTGGGTTAGGTGTGTGAGCGTGTGGAGTTTTGCGCGCAGGTCAATAACGTATTGAATTTCATTTTTACTGGGTGAAGGTCCCTCCTCCCAATTTTCCCGCAGCACATATAAAATGCCGCACGGCTTATGCCCGTATAACATTTCAAACGGGGAGAACCCCGTGAAGGCTTGTGGGACCTCTCGCACTGCAAATAACAAGGGTTCAAGCCATTTATCCCAGTTATGTGTGTTCTCACTTACTAATTTTTTAATTATATTCTTGAGGGTGCGATTGAACCATTCAACTTAACCGTCCGTTTGTGGGTGATAAACACTGGTGCGGATCGGCTTAATACCTAATAGCCCATACAGTTCGCTCAGTGTTCGTGACATAAACGAGGTGCCTTGGTCAGTCAGAATCTCTTTCAGGATTCCAACTCGGGAGATGACGCGGAAGAGTGCCTCCGCAATACTGCGTGCTGAGATATTGCGAAGAGGCACCGCTTCCGGGTATCGCGTTGCATAGTCCACCAGAACTAATATAAAGCGGTACCCTCGTGTTGACCGATCTAATGGCCCGACGAGATCCATCCCAATTCTTTCGAACAGGGTCTCGATTAATGGTAGGGGGCGCAAAGGCGCTTTTGGAATGGCCGCTGGATTTACTAACTGGCATTCGCGGCACGCCGTACACCACCTATGGACATCGCCGCGAATCCCCGGCCAATAGAATCGGGCCATTATTCGGGCTAGTGTCTTATCCTGCCCCAAGTGTCCAGCCATGGGATTAAAGTGAGCCGCCTGGAATACCAGTTCCCGGCGGCTTTTTGGAATCAAAAGGTGGGTGATTTGCTCTTTCGTCTGAGTGTCCTGCATCACTCGGTATCATCTATCTTTCATAATAGAAAAATAGGGGAAGGACGGGGTGGCGTTCGGCGGGAGCATTTGACCATCGATTACTCTCACTTGATCAAACGCATGCCGCAGAGTCTCGTCTCGCGACTGCTCTAACGGGAAATCCGCAAGGGATTCCCCGAGAGAGGGAGGAGGAGCCTGTGGCTCCTCACTCTGATGCGAAGATGACGTGGACGGCTCTGCGACAGCTGCTCCTGCCAAAGCGACACCAAGACCTCCCCCTGCTGACCTATGGCAGGACCCACTCTTCACTAGATGACTCATCAACTCCCCGAATCCCAGCCAATCAGTCCCCAAAATTATCGAGTGGGTGAGGCGAGGATTAACCGCCGCCTTTACTATAAATTTTTCCCCTCGGAACAAAATGTGGACTGACACCAACGGGTAGCTGTGAACATCCCTGTGCACACACAACACCTTCACCCCCTGTGCTCCCCCCAATGCCTTGTCTTGCACCAGGCTTTGGTGAATTGAGGTCTGATTACAACCGGAATCCACCAGTGCCTGATATGTATCCCCTTGGATACTCACCGGTATGCGATACGCTCCAGCCCGATCGAGGGCAGCTCCTGGCGCATCGGGGATCCAAACCACCGTGCCCACTTCCATTGCCGAACATTGCTGTTGGAGGTGGCCCGGCTCCCCGCAGCACCAGCAAACTGGCCCGGGCTTCCTCTCTGCACCGGCGCCCTGGGGCTCACTCACCTGAGGGAGGGAAGAGACAGACACAGAAGGGAAAAACGGGAGGACACCGCGGGTGCAACGGGCCAGCTGGGGTGGGGCCAGCCCCCGCCTCCGCGGTGGGGGAATGGGGCGAGGACGAGACACAGGAGGAGAGAGGGGGAGAGAGAGAGAGAGAGAGGAGAGGAGAGAAGAGGATGTCTGCTGTCCTGCCGTCGGAACAGCCGCCAAATGGTCCTCCGCCAACTCGATGGCCTGATCCAGCGACGCCGGGCAGTGGCACTGGACCCACTCCGCGGTTCCCTCTGGCAGGCGGCCGATGAACTGCTCCAGCACCACCTGATCGAGGATTCCCTCGGCGTCGCGGTTGTTGGCCCTCAACCACCACCAGCAGGCATCCCGGAGCTGCTGGCCAAGCGCGAATGGCCGGCCGACTTCCTCCAGCCGCAGAGCGCGGAAGCGCTGTCGTTGTTGTTCGGGGGTGCCCCCCACCCGCTGGAGGACGGCCCGGCGAAGGTCCGCGTAGGCCAGCTGGTGGTCGGTGGGGAGCTGTAGTGCAGCCAGCTGCGCCTCTCCCATTAGCAGGGGGAGAAGGCACGCCGCGCGCTGCTCCATCGGCCACCCCGAGGTCTCCGTGACTTGCTCGAAGAGCGTGATGAATGCCTCGGGGTCGTCCTGCGGGCCCATCTTGGTTAGGGTGAGGGGGGACGGGCCCGCGGTGGGAGCGCTGGTGGACCCCGCTGACGCAAGGAGATGCCGGAACGCCTGACGATCTTCCTGCTGCGCCAGCACCAGGGCCTCAAACCGGCGCTCTTGCTCCTTCCGGAGGGTGATTAGCGCCTGGTGCTGGCTCTGCTGAGCCGTGGCGAGGGCGTGGACCAGGTCCGCGAAGGGGGAGGACTCCATGGGGCTGTTCTTTTTCTGTGCTCTGTCCCGGGTTTCGGCACCACTGTGGCAGTTCGTAGGAGGGGGAGGAGCACAGAAAGACGGCAGGCCAGAATAAAGTTCCATAATGCTATTTATTTGTTCTTTTCAGAGACAAATATATCCAGTCACGCAGAACACACCAGTTGACTGGTTCCAGAGAGAGCTGCCTTCCTCTGCTCTCTCTCTCTTTATATAGGGCGCGGTCACTGGGAAGACACACAAACACAGGTTAATTGACATCAGGGGTGTAGTGATTCTGCCACTTACCTTCCCTGACTCCGCCCTCCTGTCACAGACCGATGCTTGGCCACGCCCCCGCTGCCACAGTTCTATCTAATCTAATCTAATCTAATTTGTGTTATCACTTCAAAAGGTAATCTGTTAAAAAATGAATAGGCTTAAAAATGCTGATGTGTCCCTTGGCAGAATTTCAGTTTGACGCCCCTGCTTTAAATAATATTTGCAATTCCTGTAGTGTGAAACTCAAATCAGAAGCTCATCCCAGGTCTATCCTATATAATTAGACATTTCTAGGACAAGTTCCTGAGAGAGCTGCATAAGAGGTTCTGTAAACTCATATTGCAATGTTATACCTACAGCTAGACTACTTTTCTAGAGAATTCTCTGCTTCCCAGTATTTGCAGAAAGTAGATTAAATTTGTGTGAGATACAGCTGTAATCCTTGGGTTACAGTTGGTCTATCAGCAATGCATGGAGAAAAGATTAAATATCATTTTAAAAGCATTAGACCACAGGTTCCAATTTTGCACCTGCTGGCAAAATGAGTTTGAGTGTGTTTTTGTTTTTTTGAAAATGCTTAAGTGCCCAGTGTTCTATCAGTTCCTGAAGTGTCTGAATATGCAAACATGCATGTATGCATATGTACACAGGCACACACCCTCCACACACACACACCAAGTATGCTTTTAATCTGCTTATATCACCGTAACAGAAATGTACATATAGATAATATATAAAGCAAATGTGATTAAACAGACAGTTTTTAGGTTCAGGGGTTTATGTGAAATCAGTCCACCTCACATTTCAGTATCTGTCTAATTCATCCTGTTGTTCTGTGAACAGAAACCTTTTTTTTCTGTGCCTGAACTTCTATGCCATTAGTGCAGATTACATAACCTTTAAAATGTCACATTGTGCTATACATCTAATGTGCAAATTGACACATGGCTCTGAAAAATTGTGAGATGGTGCCTCGTCTGCTATGAGCACACAGTTCATGTGAAACTGTGTAAGTGTTGAAGGTTAAACACAATGTGCAGTGACTTGTATTCATGTACTGACTGCCTACAAACAGAAATCTGATGTAAGACTGAAATTGACTTCTGATATTTTGCAAGTAAATCACGTTCAGTTCAGGTCTGCTAAACGTTCACATCTGTGTGCGTGTTTTGAAGCTGGCTTGCTTTATTGTGAGAGCATTAGCTGAAGTGGGGCTTCTAGTGTTAATCTCGGTCATGGGGGGGTTTGAATGTGGGGCTCAAACAACCATGAATGTGAGTGTGTTATCCTGTCTTCATATAGAAGTGCTTAAAGGAATGAGGAAACAATGCACAGCCTTCTTATATAACCTGCTTTCAACACTGCCCACAGTTTCATCTCTCACTGCTGTGTAATGAAAGCATATGAGTGTTCAAAAAAGAACAACTCTGGCCTTCAGTAAGCAATGACATTTTTAATGTTAGCACCAAAAATGCATGCCAATTCTTCTTGCTGCTGTTGTTGTTGTTTTCCTAGGCGAGGGATTTCCTAAGTATCAGAAATGGATGCTGGATTTCCCTACAACATTCTATGCAGTACTTTGCTTTATTTTTTATTTGTTGGTTGCAGTTAATAATTTGGTGTTGAAATAATGGACTAGATTACTGACTTTATGTATGTACATGTCATCAATGGGCTGTAGCAATATATTACAGGCATTTAGCAGACATTCTTATCCACAGTGACATACAAGGAGCAAACACACCACCTGAAGAGTAGAGGGGGGTTAGGTACCTTGCTCAAGGGCACTTCAGCCATGGATTTTTCCTGGGGAATTGAACCAGCAACCCTTTGGGCCCAAAGCTGCTTCCCTAACCTTTTGGCCATGGCTGCCTATATGAAAAATAATTTGATGTTGTAATTTCAAAGGGGGCGGCACAGTGGTGTAGTGGTTAGCGCTGTCGCCTCACAGCAAGAAGGTCCTGGGTTCGAGCCCCGGGGCCGGCGAGGGCCTTTCTGTGTGGAGTTTGCATGTTCTCCCCGTGTCCGCGTGGGTTTCCTCCAGGTGCTCCGGTTTCCCCCACAGTCCAAAGACATGCAGGTTAGGTTAACTGGTGACTCTAAATTGACCGTAGGTGTGAATGGTTGTCTGTGTCTATGTGTCAGCCCTGTGATGACCTGGCGACTTGTCCAGGGTGTACCCCGCCTTTCGCCCATAGTCAGCTGGGATAGGCTCCAGCTTGCCTGCGACCCTGTAGAAGGTTAAAGCGGCTAGAGATAATGAGATGAGATGAATTTCAAAGGGTAATCTGTTTTAAACCATTGATATTTATATTAGCTGAACAGCGATAGCTAATATGAGTTGACTAAACTTGATTCTTAATCAATAAAACATTTATATAGGCTTAGATTTTTTTTTTACTTTCATACTTTCATAATTTTATATTAAAATATTCTATAATTTTTTTCACAATTTTAAAGTGTTTTAAAACCATTCCTAAACACGCAGTAAGGCCACACACTACATCCATCCATTATCTGTAGCCGCTTATCCTGCAGGGTCGCAGGCAAGCTGGAGCCTATCCCAGCTGACTGCAGGCGAGAGGCGGGGTACACCCTGGACAAGTCACCAGGTTATCGAATGGCTGACACAGAGACAAACAACCATTCACACCTACAGTCAATTTAGAGCCACCAATTAGCTTAACCTGCATGCCTTGTGGGGGAAACCAGAGCACCCGGAGGAAACCCACACAGACAGGGGGAGAACATGCAAACTCCGCATAGAAAGGCCCTCGCCGGCCACTGGGCTCAAACCCAGGACCTTCTTGCTGTGAGGTGACAGTGCTAACCACTATGCCACCACGCCGGCCCCACACACTATATATTATGGGTATTATATATGTGCATCAGGTGTAGTGGAGCTTCAGGATAAAGTTTTTGACTAGTGCAGTGGACTCAACATAGTCAAATTGCTAATTAGACAAGAGAAAATAAATAAAATAAAAAATCTATGAATGTCTGTAATAATGCTTCTTTTTCTGAACTAATATCTCTAACCCTGTAAGTAGTGTCTGGCTTGATGAGCTGCCTTTGACTAAATAATTAATATTTACATTTACATTGATGGCATTTATGTGAACAGTGCAGGGTGTGATAAATGCTTTAAGATAGATGGGTGCTGGTCTATTTTTGGCCTTGTAGGCAAGTATCAGTGTAACACTGGGGTGGTGTGTGTGAACTTGGAAAGGTTGAAAACAAGTTGCGCAGTTACATTCTGGATTAGTTACCGTGGTTGAAAGGTGCACAGAGGCAAACCTGCCAGACGTGTTGAAGTAGTCCAGTCTCAAAACAACAGGAAGTGAACAAACACCTGAGTAACCTCAGCAGGTAGAAACGGATAGGTATGTAGCAATATATTGTGCGACGATAAACTGTGATACAAAGTTATGATGATTCAAATCGATGAAATAAAAAAATTAATCATGATTATTTTCAGGCTGCATAATCTCTTAGTTTTTCCTAGCTTGCGTTGTTTAAACAGGAGAGGGCACAATAACATAAAATAGCGGGAATACATGTGACTTCACCTTAGGTATAAGCAATACAGCTCTAATGCCATGACATATAGATTTAACAAGACATCAGAGCTATCTTTTTACAGACTGATGAAAGACTGAAGAAAAGAGAAGACAAGGAGGTAGTTGTTTTCTGTTTAAGCTGACTACAGCCTTCACAAATGTTCATAAATGTCTGTTCTGAATAAACCTATTTGGGTTTGGGTTTTTTTTTCATTTTTACTTAAAGGAATATTTTAGTTAATAGGCTATTATATTTTACTCCAATATTTGCAAATGTGGGTAAATGATTATTGTTAGCTATTAAGAAAATGAAACAAAGTTTTGTTTTGTTTTTTAACACAAGGAATATTCAAGTTGATAAAGAACAGGAAAATAAATGTTGCATTTTTGTTTTGTAATTTTCTTAATTTAATTTTTTTTTCAAAAATATCATGGGAAAATCTAATCATGAACCCAATATCATGAATTGGGTGAATCATTACATGCCTATAAATGGACGAATCCTTTCGATGTTGTTAAGGAGAAATTGGCATGAGCATATCAGATGAGCAATGTGAGAGGAAATGGACAGTTGATTGTCCATGGTTACCCCAAGGTTGCATGCAGTTACAAATGGTGAGATCTGAGGAGATCAGAAGATCCTGATGTGGGATGAACAGCAGTTCATTTTTCCTGGGCTTAAGTTTCACCTGGTGAGCTGCTATTCATGATGAGATGTCTGCCAGACATGCAGAGATCTGAGCAGACATGCAGAGATCTGCCTGAGGGAAGAAAGGAGATAAGATGAATATCATTCACATAGCAGTGTTGTGAAAACCCATGTGAGGCTGTGACCTCAGCAAGAGGATAGAGGACCAAGCACTGCGTTTTGTGGGACATCAGTGTAGAGTCTGCACGGAACAGATGTGGATTCCCACCATGTTACCTGATATGACTATCCCTCCTGGTAGGAAGCAAACCATTTCTTTGCTGTGCCACGAATTCCAAGACTCATGAGGATAGACAAGAGAGTCTTGTGGTTGACTGTGTCGAATATTGCTGAAAGGTCAAGGAGGATGAGGACTGATGAGGATTTGGCTGATCTAGTGGAACGAAGTTTCTCAGTGATGGCCTGAAGGGCAGTTTCTGTGGCATGTGCTGACTTGAAGTCAGACTGGTGATCTTGGAGGTTGTTCTGAGTGAGATAGAAAGACAGTTGATTGTAGATGGTGCATTTGAGGATTTTAGAAAGAAAAGAGAGAAGTGATACTGGTCAGTAGTTGTAAGGGAACCAGAGTGGGTTGATCACCCTGCAATGATCTGGCGACTTGTCCAGGGTGTACCCCGCCTCTCGCCCACAGTCAGCTGGGATAGGCTCCAGCTTGCCTGCGACCCTGCACAGGATAAGTTGCTACAGATAATGGATGGATGAATGGATGGAGTGGATTGATCACAGAGTTGCTTGTATTCACTCAAAACTGCCTGTGTTTCAAGGAATGTGCATGTGATTGGCTGTAATGAATTTTAACAGAGGATCTGCTACAGAAGCTGTGATAATTAATTTTTAAATACTAGTGTTTAAACAATGGCTAGTTTTCAATATCAAATGATCAGCTTTGTTATACTACTTTTTCAAGTACTCAGTTCAGTCCTCTGAAATACTTTGCTGGGGCCACATCTGGACTGCAGTCTGCCAGTTAACGACCACTGCTATACACTCACTGGCCACTTTATTAGAGACATCCATCCACCTGCTGTTTTATGCAGTTCTCAAATCAGCCAATCCCTTGATAGCAGCACAATGCATAAAATCACGCAGATACAAATCAAGAGCTTCAGTTAATGTTCACGTCAAACATCCGAATGGGAAAAATTGTGATCTCTGTGACTCTCCCTGTGGCATGGGTGTTGGTGCCAGATGGACTGGTTTGAGTATTTCAGAAACTGCCGATCTCCTGGGGTTTTCACACACAACAGTCTTGAGAGTTTACACAGAATGGTGCGAAAAACAAAAAACATTGAGTGAGCAACAGTTCTGTGGGTGGAAACATCTTGTTGATGAGAGGTCAAAGGAAAATGGCCAGGGGTGGGTTTGCCAAAAGCATCGTAGCACAAAGATCATGAAGAAGAAGAAGCCTTTATTTGTCACATGCACACTCAAGCACCATGAAATTCATCCTCTGCATTTAACCCATCTGAAGCAGTGAACGCATGCACACATGCCCAGAGCAGTGGGCAGCCATACTACAGTGCCCGGGGAGCAGTTAGGGGTTAGGTACCTTGCTCAAGGGCACTTCAGCCGAAGGCCACCCCATGTTAATCTAACTGCATGTCTTTGAACTGTGGCGGAAACTGGAACACCTGGAGGAAACCCATGCAGACATGGGGAGAACATGCAAACTCCATACAAAAAGTCCCCCGTCGGCCGCTGGGCTCAAACGCAGAACCTTCTTGCTGTGAGGCAACAGGGCTAACCACTACACCACCATGCCACCCAATCGTTAAATGGTAGAGCGCATCACAATGAACATTCTCTCTCCTAGTTAAGATGCTCTTAGCATTAAGAGGCTTTTAGGAAACCCACCCCAGATTGGTTCGAGCTGCCAGGAAGGATATAGTAACTCATATAATCACTCTTTACAACCGTAGTAAGCAGAAAAGCATCTCAGCATGCAACAGCAGAAGACCACATTGGGTTCCACAGTGGCCAGTGAGGGTATATGCTCACTAGATACAGTATAACATAACAGAATTTTAGAACTGTAGTGAAAATACATATGTATATGCAATCTCAATTTTAGCTCTACATTTTATTTTAAATTAGACAATTGATACATAATTTAATTTATGTGGAAAAATATATAAAATGGCTTGCATTTATTCAGGCCCATTTTGAGATATTTGATTTCCCAATCAAAATCAGATCAAATTGTGAGGTGCTGAATTGTGAGTTAAGAAAATATAAAAAAAAATCTAATATTTTATAATGATACTTTCATCACTTTCATGCAGTAAAAAATCACAATGTTCATTTACAGTATAAATGGACAGCAGCTAATGTAGGTGTTAACCACACCACAAAGCAGATGGACATTAGGCAACACAACACTCCATGACCAGCTGAGGTCTTTTTTGCATAAAAAAAAAAGTTTTATGCAAAACTCTTGAGGTTTTGAGGTCATTTTGTGCATAAAATATTTATGTACATGCACATTCTTATGTAAGGTAAATTATTTTATAGAGTGGGAATAACAGGAAGGACTCAGAAGAGCGATATGGATCAATATGCACTTTTAGTGCAGGTTTTTGGTGATATCCCTAGCAGTTTTAGAAACACAGGCTCTTTTAAGGGAATGCAGGCAACCCCTTGATCATAAAATAAAAGAACAGGCTAAGTATAAATCCTGATCATACTAGATAACTGAAAACAAATTAGACTTTGGAGAAACTAGTTTAGGAGAAAGAGGGTTTAGAATTACTGCACAAACACGCAAGACTTTAAAGTGCATACCCTGGACCAATTTCGTGTTTTTTTTATATGAAAGTATGTCCCTTTACACACTCATCCAGAAGGGTAATTTTGCACAAGGCCATCTGTCTACAGCAGAAAAAAATAAAATAACAAAACGTGTCTGGAAAAATCCCAAGGGAGTCTGGAGCCAGATACGTGATGTCACATGCGGATCCGCCAGCAGGCTGCGAGAGCTTGCATGGATTCAGTGCACAGTCTGCATAGACCAAGTTTAGCAGCTAACGATTTTGCATTGAAATATGGAATTGTCGCCTGAGCTTCTAAACCCATGGATTCATGCATCAATGCTCATCTATCTATTGTTACATAAATCATATTTTTTTCTAATTACTATTATGTATTTATATATTTCTTCATTTAGAAGAGTACTGGCTACCGTAGGAGAAAGATTTCATAAGCTGCACACATGGAATCGGCTAAGCAGGGTTGTATATACATTTAAATGTGTTTGACAGGTCCCAAGATCTCAAGCCCTGACACGCATATCCCTTGATACATGTGAAGTAAAATGTAAAGAAAATGTGACCTTGGGCGCTGTGTGAGACGGCTGCCTCTCCAGTAGCTCTGTAGTTTTTAGCTCTTTAAACCTCTTTTTTTCCACCTTTTAACTTTTCTGCTCTTCTTACGAAGACATAGTGTGTTTTTCTTCATATCCCATGGATATTTTAAACTTTAACACGCAACCAGGAGCCAGTTTTCTTGCTTATTCGAGAGAGGAGCTGCTGGCCCTGAAAAAAATGGGATGAGCCGGGATATGACACCTCATCCCGGCATAGCTGAGGAGGAAACCCAGGGGCTGCAAAGCCAGGGCTACGCTAAAGGCAAGGCTATAGCAGACAACTGGCGGTGCTACAAACCATCCATTCTCTCCGTTATCATGGGGAATGTGAACTCGCTGACGAATAAGGTCGACGAGCTAGCCGCACTGAACAACCAGCGGATTTACTGGGAGAGCAGCTTATTTATTTTTACAGAGACATGGCTAACACACCTTGTACCAGATGCTAACGTGGACCTGTGGGGATTCACTGCTGTGAGAGCCGACAGAGACATTAAAGCATGCGGGAAAGGCAAAGGTGGGGGACTCATCATTTACGTGAACAACTGCTGGTGTAACCCGGGACATTTCTCCGTAAATACAGTCTTATGTTGCCTGGAATTGGAGCTGCTAACATCACCATCTGTGTTTGCATCCCTCCGAGGGCAGACGCAGCCGCTGCATGTGAGAGGACTCACTCTGTCACAGCAAGGCTGCAGACACAGCACCCTCAGGCATTTATCATCCTTTCTGGGGACTTTAACCATGCTACTTTGGACTCTACTTTGACTGCTTTTTATCAGGCTGTGGACTGTATCTTTTTAATTTCCCTGAGGGAACCCTCCCAAAAGGATCAATAAAGTTCTATCTAATCTAATCTAATCTAATCTAAGTAAGTGTATTATTGCCCAGTGCTTTCGTGTTGTTTACTTTTGTGTGTGTCAATAAATAAGATTATCCGTGTACCACAAAAACACAGGAACACCTAATTTAGAGTATAGTTTCTCTTATTTCTTACCCTAGCAACAGTCAACTTGTGAATTGTTGATTTTCTTGGTCTTTTTCTCGGCTCTGCTTTGGTCCTCGGCTTCCGGGTGCCTCGCACGAAGCGCTCCCATTTCTCTCTCATTGTCCGGTCTTTTGGAAAACAATGAGTACTAATCCCATCAAGATTGGTGTTGCTACACCCTCCTACAATACATCTGTTAACCATTTTAATAATTACATGATAACGTTGAAGAAATTTGCAGAAAACCACCAGGTCGTTTTCTCATAAACAAACCAGTGCTGACGTAGTATTCAGAGGGAGGCGTCCCACATGTGATGTCACAAAAATCAATGTTTGCTGGGAATCCAAATGCCAAGTTTTTTCAGAGGTGGACCAATTCGCCTCAAATGGCTTGATTTCAACTGAATTTTTCTGGTATTGCGCAAGGTAAAAAAATTGCACAAAATGCAAAATGTGGCAGATATTTGACCAAAGTTTAATATAAAATAGGAGAATTATATTGATCTTGCTCCTGAATTTACCCGTGATATGCACTTTAAAAGCAATTGGGGGGAAAAAAACAAGGAGCTTAAATGAATAGTTGGAAGCAAGAAACCAGCTGAAGCTAATTACAGAGTAGTAAACGAGAACAGGAAAATTAGACCGTATAAGGAAAGCCTAAACGTCCAAAAACGGGTGAGTATGGGAAAGGGGTCAAAGCTGTATGTGAGAAGGGATTTCTTACAGCTGTTTCTCACCCATTAGTGAAATTTTATATTTAGAACATTTGATCATATTAATTAACAATTATTCACCGATTTTCACTGAGCCTGAGGCAGATAATTGTTTTAGTATAAATACACAGGAGATTTTTTTAAATCAGCTTTTAAAAAATTATTTATTTCAATCTTCAAAAGCGGCATGCAAATGTAATGTACGCAGATTTGCGGCATGCGCACAGGCTTGTGTCACTTATTTACACTGAGCCACATAAAATACTTTGTTCTGAAATATATAAAATAAATCACAATTCTACCTTACCTTTGAATAGTTTTAGACCAAACTTCATAGCATCTTTAGTGCCTTTAGGAGCAGCATTTTCTTTCATAATTTCTAATTCTTTCTCAATTACAGTGACGAAGTGCTTGGCTGCCATTTTGCCGAGTCGCTTGAGGTCATTAATGAAAAATTAGTCTGAATATCTTGACCAATCAGCACGTGATTTTCTATAATCATCTCTGTATTTATATTAAATACTTTTATAACTAATTTGCCTTTTTAAATCCATTTTCATCTCATATTACTTTACATCAAATATTCTATGTCTATAGAAAGGAAAAACAGAGCTGAATATAACAGAGTAAAAGTATTCTGTCTTTACAGATTTATTGAACAAGGTCAGAATGAAATCCCCATTAAAACTACTCTTACAATAAAATTTAAACACCAGCATTTATAACCGAAATGGTCGTTTTGTTTAAAACTGAAATGCTGATAGAGATGTGCCTCTGCCTTTCAGCACCAATTATTTTACTGGGTTTTTTCCCCTGAAACCCTTCTTAATGGCACTCGTCTTTTTCAACCTAAATCTAATGATAGCATTTCCGGCTGTTCGTTTGTGAATATTTTTGCTCCATGCTGTAATCCTACTCTGGGAGTTATCTGCAAGCGCACACACATGTCTCCAGCCTGAGAGAGTATCAGCTATAAGTAGTTATACATTTCAGTAGGTCTTGATGGTAGGACATGCTGTACCCTTTTTATAATTCAGTAATTCATTCATTATCTATACCGCTTATCCATTGTAGGTGGTGTGTGAGCCGGATCCAATCCCAACTGACTCTGGGTGGGGGCAGGGTATACCCATGACAGATCGTCAATCTATTGTGAGGCTAACATAAAGAGACAGACAGCCATTCACACTCACATTCACACCTTTGGGTAATTTAGAGTTGCCAGTTGACCTAATAATCATCTTTTTGGACTATGTATTCCCAGAGGGAACCCATGGAAGAGAACATCAAACTCCATATAGAAAGGCCCCAGTTGACTGGCAGGTTCAACCCCAGAACCTGCTTGCTGTGGGGTGACAGTGCTAACACTACACCACCATACTGTAATGCCCCTTTTATATTCTATATAACTTTAATGTGATGGTGTTGATACTGCGAGCTGGCCTAGTGGTTACCATGTCTGCCTCTCGACCAGGAGATTGTGAGTTCTACTCGTGGTTGGGTCATACCAAAGACCATCATAAAAATGGTACCTACTGCCATCTGGCAAAGCATACTGTAATACAGATGTGAGTGGGGAGTCAAACTCTCACGGTTACCAAAGGACCAGCCCCCCACTGTAACCCTAGTTCTATAATAGGTGAGAGGCCGAGGGCTATAGAAGTGGAGATTGGTGTTGCCCAATGCACCTCAAAGGCCTGGTTAGTACTGGGATGGGAGACTGCTTGGGAAGACCAGAGCCTGGCATGGGAGGAACTTTGACTTCGTTGAAGGATAAGTCGGTGCCAGAGGAAACCTCCCCATGAGCCTGAGCTAGAATTTAATAATTCCTGCTGTAAATACTCCATTCCATATACTCACTCACTCACTCACTCACTCACACTCACTAGTCCACTTGCTCCTACAGGAGCGTGGCGCCTCAGCACAAGGTTCTCCAGTCTGTCCTGTTCTGGGCCACCTCCCAGGCCAATGTTAGGTCGAGACTCAGGTCCGTCAGGTCAGCAGACAGCTGGTCAGTCCACTTACTCTGGGGTCTGCCCCTGGGTCTCTTCCATTCAGGGGCTGGTTCTAGAAGTAGCCTGGCTGGTTCCAGTGGTGGTGACAGTCTGGCTAGGTGACCAAATATGCAGAGACGGGCTGCCAGAATTTTCCTAGTGACAGGTGGTTGGTTGGCACACTGATGCAGGGTGATGTTCAAGACAAAGTCTTGCCATTGGAGACCAAAAATCATATGTATACACTTGTTGTCGAAGGCATCGAGGTGTCATTTCTATGTCTCTGTCAGGGTCCAGCACTCGGCTCCGTACTGTAGGATTGGTTGGACCAGGCTGTTGTAGAGCTTTAACTTGGTGCTGGTTAAGAGGTGTTTGTGTGACCAGATATTCTGTAGGCTGGCCATGGCTGCTGCAGCACACCCAATTCGGATCTGAATGTCCACTGTACTCCTACAGTCTGAGGTAATTGTCTTACCAAGATAGCAGAACCTGTCCACTACTTCCACCGTATGGCCCTTGATCACCGGGCATGCTGGGGGAGGCTCAAAGTCACTTAGGCTCTGGACCTTGGTCTTTTGCCAGCTGATCATCAGACCAAGTGGCTGCGTTTCAGTAGCCATGTTTTGGAGGGCCACCTGGAGAGTCTGCATGACTCATGCTCAGCGAGGATGGCCGTATACTGGTTATATTTATTTATTGCAGTTTAATTGCAGATTATCACTTGTACATTGTTAATCAAAATATCTAATTCTTATATCAGTTTAGTTAGCTCACGTGTCTAAAAATGCCTGACCATAACCCATGATACACAGCATATTTGGTTCACTTTGTGCAGTCGGGTCGAGTTTGTGTTCTTACTGCTGTTGAACTGGACTAGGATTCAGAAAGAAATTTAGGTTAATGAACTGGGATTAAGACCACCTCTGCATGGAATTCCCTTCATTCCCTTTGGTCCCCTTGTGTTCCCTGTCTACCCATGGCTTTTGCAATCATCCCTCCTTTCTCCCTTTTTATGGAAAGCCTGTGACCGAGACCTCTGGTGAATAGTCTCTGAGTGGTGCTTTTGGTCCACACTTGAGTGTGATTGCTGTGTTCATCATCCAGAACAAACTGTACCAGAGAGTATTAGGCCCTGTCCACACAGCAACGGATTCAGGTGACTCCGATACAATTGCTTATCGTTTAGGCCTGGCGTCCACACGGCACCGGCGTTTTGGGTGCCCAAAACGCAATCTTTTTGAGAACGGGTTCCAGAGTGGAAAGATCTGGCAACGTTGCCGTTGTGAAGTCGTCTGGATGAGTAGAACGGATTTGTTTACGATGACGTCACAACCACATGACTGTGAGTGCTTCACGCCGGGTAGAAGTGTAACGAACTCAATGCGAGTTGTCAATAAATCCTATAACTTGGTTCATGAAATGCGCTTACAAAATATTTTCACTGTGAATATTTATTGTGTAATGGTGCAAAGTGAGAGAGAGAGAGAGAGAGAGAGAGAGAGAGACTCTGCCCTTAGGGCAGAGTCAATCCCGCCAGCAAAAATAGGGAAAAAAAGGAGCGATCTTACCTCTTCAGATGTTGGTTTACAGTAAGTCCTACAATACATTCCTCAAAAAGGGCGTAGAAGAGCAAATTAATCCATCAACGTGTAGCATTCAATTTATTCCGGACCATTAAAGACGCCGCCTTCCGCGTAGAATCATACGTCATCCTCGCTGCCATATTGGATAGGTCAAAGCGGAGAATAAAGATTAGCTGCGTTTAACTGTACTGTCCAAACGAGATCACATGGGATTACCTTTCACAGGTGAGAAACAACAAATTAATCCATCAACGTGTAGCATTCAATTTATTCCGGACCATTAAAGACGCCGCCTTCCGCGTAGAATCATACGTCATCCTCGCCACCATATTGGATAGGTCAAAGCGGAGAATAAAGATTAGCTGCGTTTAACTGTACCGTCCAAACAGGATCACATGGGATTACCTTTCACAGGTGAGACTGGAAAAATACTTTTCATTGTATTTGGTCATTATAATGTAATTTTACAAACGGATTTTCTTGACTTTGTGGCTAATATGAAGTCTCGCGCATAATAGTTTATGCGCATGCGTCCTTACTTCTTCTATTCTTCTGGTGTCTCCGAAGGGACTGTCTTACAGCGCCCCTAGAGGTGTGGCATGTGTATTGCATCGTTTTCAGCAAGCGTTGCGTTGCCATATGGACCTGATCTTTTACTGATCGTTGCCCATTTGGACGCGATATATTTTTAAATAACATCTCGTTGCCGTTGTCGTGTGGATGTAGCCTCAAATAACACATACACTTAACACCACTTTTATTAGGACCGATTGCACTCTTTACAACCGTGGTGAGCAGAAAAGCATCTCAGTACACATAACATGACAAAACCTTGAGGCGGGTGGGTTATAACAGCAGAAGACCACATCGGCTTTGTCTCCTGTCAGCCTAGAATGGGAATCTGAGGCTACAGTGGGCACAAGCTCACCCAAACTGGACAGTTGAAGATGGGGGGGGATTGCCTGGGCTTTTTTTCATCTTTAGCTGTCCAGTTTAGATTGGATAGTTGAATGAATGTGCAGTTGTACTGTTGTACTAATAAAGTGGATGGTCAGTGTTTGTGAACGCATTGCAGTATTGCTGTACAGCCAGTCACCCAGTAATCCACAAGAAGTGACCAGTTCTGCAAACAAAACATGAGACAGACTGTTAGTCACTGACGTCAATGTCAGCATGATGGCACAAGGCAAGAATGTTCCCTTCACAAACTGCTCAGAGTCAGCATGTGTGGAGAAGACTGATGACAGCCTGTTTGTAAATGTCTAATAAATGTCTTATCACTGAACTGCCTAAATTCAGTTATGATGGCTTCGAAGATGAGAGTCCTCAAATGATGGCAGGTCTATTTTGGAAGATTTGTTTGACAGCAGGATTGACACTTCTCCTTGGGTGACACCATCTTGACAAATAGATACGGAAACACAGGCTCTCTCTCTCTCTCTCTCTCTCTCTCTCACACACACACACACACACACACACACACACACACACACACACACACTCCTGCTGTCCTGAACATCTGAACAGGTTCACACTCACACACTTGCTCTTTCTATTTTGTGCTCTTTCAAACACACACTCCCACATGTAGTCTCTCTTCTGCTCTCTCCGCTTTGCTATCCCACACATTTATTTACACCCACATACACACTCCACTCAGGTTCGGACACACACACACACACACACACACACACACTTTCTCCTTTTCGTGCATCTGTGGTGATGTGATAATATTGATGTTTATGGGTGGACAGTGTGAGAGTAGTTAGGAGGCAGAGAGGAAGGGCGTGAGGAAGAAATAAAGAGAGAAGCTGGGGTTGAAGGGCCACATGTCGGTCATGAGTCATGGTCCTCATCTCTATTATGTCACTGACAATTTTCTCATTGGTTTTGGAACTAATTCCAAACAAGTCTCTCTGTTGCTGCTCTACAGCAAATACATTTTGGAAAAAGTTCAGAAAACTGGAGTCAGACAAAATTCCCCTTCACACCTCGAAGTAACTTCCATCTCAGATGATCCCATCACAAATTGAAAGGTATTTTTGAAATGCCATGATTATTACTGGTCTAAAAAAGCCTTTACAAGTTCAAGCAACTGCTCCTTCAGGAGTTCAAGCAATTACAAATCTTATTTTTTTTTATAAATGGATGACCCTGCCCCCACGAATCCCCCATGCCTATGGGTAAAATAGGTACGCAGGGTAGGAGAAGCTCTTTCTTCTTGGTTAGAAATTCTCCTAGGAGATGGGTACTCCTAACAAACCCTCTAGCTATGGGGTAAATAGCAGGGCAGGAGGAGCTCTATATCCTTGGCCGGACTTCTCCCTAGGAGATGGATACTCTGAATAAGAAAGCTGCACTTGCTGGGGCCGTTTCACACGTGGCAGTTCTTGCACCTATGGGACAATGAGCGTTGGTAGGCGAGAGAGTGGAGTAGAAAGTACACAGTCCCACCTCACTATAAAAAGTATTTGTGCTGGTCAGGCAACCAGGTTCACCGGACTCAAGTGAGGCACCTTCTACACCAGCTACACCAAGCCCTGCAGCGATGGAAAAGTGGTGATGGGAACAGGTGGAGGATGCCACTGAAAGTTTCTAGCCATGACTCTCCACATAGGTGGGTGTAGGTTGATGGTCGTTCTCCGTAGACCTCGGGGCAGCTGCGGCATTCGTATCCACCTACAGTACCAGAGCAGCCCTTTTCAGGGGCAGCACTGCTCTCCCCAAGAGGGGAGGGGGAGATAAAAGGATCCCTAAACAAAGCCTGCCCTTTACTGCATCTGACAGGTAACCACGCCTGTCTGGGCATCCAGTCAGCGGTCAAAACATCAAGAAGAGCAAGAACACCAAGTTGCATCTTTCCATTGGGGCATGGAATATATGAATTCTCCTGGACAGAGGCAACAGGCCTGAGCAATGCACCGCTCTCATTGCCAGGATACTTGGTCAATACCAGATTGACATAACGGCCCTCAGCGAGACTCGACTGGCAGGTGAAACGCAGTTTGAGGAAGTGGGAGGAGGCTACACCTTTTTCTGCAGTGGGAAGCCTGAAGGTTGCCCCAGGACTTCCGGCATTGGTTTTGCCAGATGCACCAAGCTTGCATGAAGGCTAGACAATCTGCCTCGGGGTGTTACCGACCGCCTCATGTCCCTGCAACTCAGGCTCACAAAGGACCGCTATGCCACTGTCATTAGTGTCTATGCACCAACGATGACAAATCCTGACAAAGCGAAGGAGGCATTCTATGAAGACCTGAACCACCTCATCTCGGAGGTGGACCGCATGGACAAGCTCATCATCCTCTGAGACTTCAATGCATGAGTAGGAACAGACTACCGCGCTTGGCCCAGTGTTCTTGGACACCATGGGACAGGGAAGTGCAACTCCAACAGATTGAAGTTGCTGTCACTGTGTGCACAGCATGAGCTCTCCATTATCAACACTCTCTTCCAGCAAGTGGACAAGTTCAAGAATACATGGATGCACCCATGCTCCAAACAATGGCATATACTGGACTATGTCATTGTCTGTCAAAGAGATCGCCATGACATTCACTCCACTCGCTGCATGAGGGGAGCTGACTACTGGTCTGATCATCACCTTCTCTGGAGCAAAATGAACATCCAGATAGCTCAGAAAATCAAATCAGCCAGGGAAAAGCCACTCAAAAAACTGAATGTCACTTGTCTCCACCACAACAAGCAGACACTGCAAGAGAGGATACAAGAGTCCCTCTCAGCTGCTGAACCCTCAGAGGATGATGTTGAAGAGGAGTGGAAGTCCTTCAAGGATGCTGTCTACAATGCTGCAGCTGAGAGCATTGGCTTTGTCAAACGAAAGCACAGAGACTGGTTTGACAAGAATGATGAGGAAATCAGCCATCTCATCAGCAGTCTTCACAAGGACCACCTCAGCAACAAGACCTGCATGAAAAAGAAACAAGACTATCAGTGAGCAAGACAGCACCTCCAGTATAAACTATGAGTGATGAAGAACTGCTGGTGGGAAAAGAAAGCTGAAGAACTCCAAACAGCAGCTGACACTCATAACATGAAAACCTTCCATACTGGTCTTCATGAAGTGTATGGCCCTAAGACATCTGGTTCATCCCCAGTCCAGTCTTCTGACCAGTCTATGCTACTCGCAGAGAAGGCAGACATACTGGCACGCTGGGCTGAACACTTAAACACTCTCCTTAACAGAGAGTCAACCATTTTGGATGAGGCAATCCAAGCATTGCCACAGCTACCAGTGAAGGAATCCCTGGTGGACCTCTCCACTAGTGATGAGGTTGTAAAGGCCTTAAAGCAGGCAACATCTGGGAAGGCACTTGGAGCTGATGGCATACCTGCTGATGTTTACAAGGAAGGAGAAGATGCTCTCCAAGAGAAGTTGACCTCCCTGTTCCAGTCCATATGGAAGGCTGGGGTGATCCCACAGGACTTCAAAGATGCTTCTATAGTGCACATTTACAAAAGAAAAGGAGACAAGATTTCCTGCAACAATCATCGTGGGATATCCCTGTTGTGCATTACAAGAAAAATCCTTGCCAGGATCATCCTTAGCAGACTGCCCAAGCACATGGTTGGCCCAGTTGTTCCTGAATCACAGTGTGGATTCCGAGGAGGCAAGGGCACTTGCGACATAGTCTTCGCTGTCCGACAGCTTCAGGAAAAGTCCCGGGAACAGAATAAGGAACTCCGCATGGCCTTTGTTGACCTAACCAAAGTCTTTGACACCATCAACCAACATGGCCTTTGAAGAATTATTTTCAAGTTCGGCTGTCCATAAAAGCTCATCACCTTGATTGCCTCACTTCATGATGGCATGCAAGCACATGTCCAGGAAAATGGAGGCACATCTGACCCTTTCCCAGTGAACAACAGCGTGAAGCAAGGCTGTGTTTTGGCCCCCACACTCTTTTCCTTTCTGCTTGCAGCAATGCTGATGGATGCTTTCAGGGACTTTGACAGAGGAGTGTACATCCAGTTTTGAACTGATGGAAAACTATTTAACCTTCATTGACTCCAAGCCAAGACCAAAGTGTTTGAAGCCATCTTGTGAGAGTTCCTGTTTGTGGATGATTGTGCACTTGTAGCTCACTCTCATGAAGATATCCAGTGCATAACGGATCAATTTGTATCAGCATGCAGATGCTTTGGCCTCACAATCAGTCTTGGCAAAACAGAAGCCATGTTCCAACCAGTACCTTCACAGGCTTGCAATGCTGTGCCACCACCTGTTGTCATCAACAACACAGAGATTAAGGCCGTGGAGAAATTCTGCTACTTGGGCAGCACTGTGACTAGCAATGGATCCCTGGATGCAGAGGTGACTTTGCATATTGCCGAGGCCAGTGCTGCCTTCAGCAGACTCACTAAGAGATTATGGGAAGATTGTGGCATCAAAGTCACCACCAAGCTTGCTGTGTACAGAGCAGTTGTTCTGAGCACCCTACTCTACTGCTGTGAGATCTGGACCACCTACCATCGACACATCACCCAGCTTGAGCAGTTCCACCAAAGATGTCTGCAGAAGATCTGCAACATCAAATGGCAGGACAAGGTGTCCAACTTGCAGGTGTTGGAAAAGTGTGGTCTCCCCAGTATTGAGAATCTGATCATCAAGTGTCAGCTCAGGTGGGCAGGATTTGTTGTCTGGAAGACAACCAGATACCCAAGATGCTGCTTTACAGACAGCTGAGCAGCGGGTATCGTGGCCAAGGAAGGCCATTCAAGAGGTACAAGGACACTCTGAAGGCCAACCTCAAGAGCTATGACATTGACACTGTCACCTGGGAAGACCTGACCCTTGACAGGGCGTCCTGGAGACATCACTGCAGTCTGGGCCTAAAGACGTTTGAGTACAAGAGGGCAGCTGCAATCCAGGCAAAGAGAGTAAGAAGGAAGCAGCCCCCAGTCCCACTGAACTCTTTTGCCTGCAATGTCTGTGGCCGACTGTGCGCCTCAAGACTAGGTCTTCATTCCCATATGAGGACTCATCCTGGTAAATAATCTGACTGCCTACTCATCTGTCGTATTGACAGGAGACTCCATCATCATCATCATCATCATTTAAAGTGATTAACCAGGAAATTTTGAAATTGCGGGGTTATGAAATGTCGTCATTATACATTAATACAATATGTTCTAGATGAAAAAAACTAAGCAGACTTTAGCTTAAAAACATGTTAAAGTTGTAACATCAGTCTGTTGGGCCATTTCCCCTGGTGTGACCATACTGGATTAGCCAGATACATGGATGTATTAGGAGATGAAAATGAGGATAGCGCTGCATGACACAGGATTCCGCACGACAGCATACCATGTCATGCATCAAATGGATGGAAGATAAGCAGGTAAATATATTTTTAAATAAACAGGCAATAAACTAGCCACAACTTTATTTTGATTCCTTTTCTCATATTGCATTGCCATAATTTTTCTGGTGAAATGCAAATAAATTGACTGAGAAGTCATGCTAGACCATAATATTATACTATAGTCTAGTTGTCACAACAGAAGGACACTCTGGCACGCTCTGGACAGTGTACGCACCGAGCTGACTCATGCATGCACCATGAATGACACACACCTGCACAGGATTAAGGTGCAATCAGCGCGCCTAAATAAGGACTCAGAATGCAGACTTACTTTACGAAGTATTGTGTTGTTGTGGCACATTACCAAGCCTTGTTTCCTAACTGATTTCTTGGTTTCTGATTCTTGTTCCTTGTTTTTGACCCTGCTTCTATCTACGATGTTCTGCTTGTGCCTCGCTCGAACTTTTGCCTGTTTTACCATTGACGATATACGCCTGCCAAGTTGGACTGTTTGCCTGTTTGCACTTTTCTTTATAATAAAGATCTTCTGCAATTATATCCATCTCCAACCATCCCTGACAGAATACTTTGCCCTGCTTACACTAGTATAGCATGCACTTGTACCTTGTACACCTCCATTGTGCTCACGGAAAATGACATCACACAAGATGGAGTTATGGCGGCCTCCCTGACAAAAAATAGTCCTGTCTATTTTCATCACTTTAGTGGCTATATCATTTCATTCTCATTATCTCTAGCTGCCATATCCTGTTCTACAGGGTCGCAAGCAAGCTGGAGCCTATCCCAGCTGACTACGGGCAAAAGGCGGGGTACACCCTGGACAAGTCGCCAGGTCATCACAGGGCTGACACATAGACACAGACAACCATTCACACTCACATTCACACCTACGGTCAATTTAGAGTCACCAGTTAACCTAGCCTGCATGTCTTTGGACTGTGGGGGAAACCGGAGCACCCAGAGGAAACCCACGCGGACATGGGGAGAACATGCAAACTCCACACAGAAAGGCCCTCGCCGGCCACGGGGCTCAAACCCAGGACCTTCTTGCTGTGAGGCGACAGCGCTAACCACTACACCACCGTGCCATTAAGAACAAATTCAACATGCAGCTTTTTTTTTATAAAGGACAGACATAAAGATGACTTTTAGCTCAATTTGTTTATTTGCGAGATATTTCCTTTCATATATACAAAATAAAATATGAGGGGAAATAAGTATACATTCCAATATATTCTCATATTAAATAAATTAATTTCAATACAAAAAAGCTTCAATATAAGACTAATATCAACTCATCTGCTTCTCATCAGGGTGTAATTGATTATGTTAGAAAAAGATATCGAGACACATCAGAAAAACATATTCTGACATTTTTTTCATGATATTGATATTATATTGTTTATATTGCCCAGCCACAATCTTCAGTGTTTTCAGGTAGAGGATTAACAGAATCCCAGACGGAGATGGGGAAAATCAATTAAAACATGAATCAGATTATTAAGGTCAGGTAAACACCCAAGAGATTAAGTGGGATTTTGACACAAGATATTTAGGTTACTATTTTTAGAAAACACTAATCCCCTTTTGTCTCCTAGGTGTTGTATGTGTATTGGAAATCAATATGAAATGGTGAAGAAGAAGAAGAAGAAGAAGAAGAAGAAGAAGACATAGATAATTCTAAGTACACAACTTTTACACAGGATATAACATATAGGCAAATCACCCTGACATTTTTCTGTATAATAACTTAGCATCAGTATAATAAGGTTGAATGTTCACAGATCACACAATAGTTTATTCTGGCTCCTTGCTGGTGGGTTTTGTATTTGAACTTTTTCAGATATTTGGTGTAATGAATGTGGTAGACAGGTTCCCAGTTGTGGGGGTAATGTAAAGTCCATTTTTGTATCTTGGTTTGCTTTACTTTGGCAGGTTGGTCATAAGTGGCAATATTTTGTTAAAGAGTTTAGTTAAAAAAATATGTTGATGTTCCTCAGCGTTCTCCGTCCAGTCTAACAGAGTTCGAGCAAATCTTCCAAGAAGAAGAGGCAAAAAATATCAGGATCCAGTTGTCCAAAACTAAGACATATCCCAGAAGACTTGCAGCTGTAATTGCAGCCAAAGGTGGTTTGACCAAGTAATGACCAAGAGCATGAAAAATATTTTTCACTTTCAAATCTTAAACAGATTCAAATGTGAAACATATGGTTTATTAAGTCAATTTCAATTCCATGTTGTAACACTACAAAATGTGGAGCATTCAAAAGGGATAAATACTTATGCAAGGCACTGTATCTCTTGTTTAATGATGAAACAAACAAAAAAATGGGACTGATAAAGAACAGCCAGTGCCATGCCGGAGCCAGGACTGGTTTTCGGGTTCTAGGTCACCCACTTTGACAGACACTCTAGTGGATTCCTGATGCTGTGCATTTCTATCTGAAGTTTCATGTTCACTCTAATCACCCACTGATGGAAATGTTCTGCAGATGATTTAAGCTCAGCATTGCATTAGTGCCAGATAGACCAAGGCTGAGGCAAACTGTTCTTCAAATATGCTATATGAGGTATATAATTGACCATATTGTGATAAGAGGGTTTTTTGCTGCTGCTGTTGTTGTTGTTGTTGTTGTTGTTGTTGTTGTTTAGAGCAGCAGCTACAATTATCAACAGTTCATAATTACTGACACCTTTTCAGATTTACCAATAAAAAACAATTTTACAAAGGTGAGTTTCAGTTACAACAGTTATTATTGGTTAATTAATCAACCAGAAGACCCCCCTCCCCCTCACCCTTTGATCTTGTTGTCTGATGACACAGCTCATTTCCTGAGATGGAAATTTTTTTAGCACGATCAACAATTTGAGGAAAACCTGGACGTTATCATCACAGGTAAGCATGGTGGAAGGATCATGGACATGTTTTTACTTATCAGGTTCACCGATATTTCATGATATCCTTGTCGAAACCAACTTTGTTTCTTACTCTTTCATTTAACAGTCACCATTTTGTATCTAAACATGTGTTTGAGAAGTCACGTGAGGTGTCGATAATAGTGATCACTTTCACTGGTGTTCACCATTATCGACACCCTGTGGAATTAAGTGACATTTACAACTATATCGATCTTTGTGTAACATTGTTGAAGTAGATGAAGTACTTTTTTTTTAAAGTTCTGTGATTTATAATATATTTTTTTCCTGATTCATAACAGAATGGAATGTTTATAGAGTATTTGGAATCCTATTGCAATAAATAGAATTAGACCAGAATTAAATTCCTAGCATATAAAAAAAATGGCATGCTTGAAATATTCAGATTTTTCTATTCTATTCAGCAATTTATTTATTTATTTATTTATTTATTTGCAGTTTGTTGTAAATATCTACCACATATTACAATATCAGTAGACATTTGATATTTTTAGATGTAAATTTAAAATCTCAA
Source organism: Neoarius graeffei (assembly GCF_027579695.1). Taxonomy (NCBI): domain Eukaryota; kingdom Metazoa; phylum Chordata; class Actinopteri; order Siluriformes; family Ariidae; genus Neoarius; species Neoarius graeffei. The sequence continues at coordinate 39,186,812 of NC_083589.1, read as the reverse complement.
TTTAAAAAATTGACCTTTGGACCTGGATTTTCATGGGGTTGCAATGTCAATTGCTTGTTGACATTTACTGGTAAAGGACAAAACTAGAAAGTGTGTAGAAAGTGGAACAAAAAGATTTTCTAACATATAAACATTATCAGTTAATTTGTTTACAAACATTAGAATTACTTCCTCATTTACTTAGATTAGATTAGATTAGATTAGATTAGATTAGATTAGATTAGATTAGATTAGATTAGATCAGATTAGATTAGATTAGATTCACTTTATTCATCCCACATCGGGGAAATTCACGTGTTACAGTAGCAAGAAAATGTCAAACAGATAACAAATAAAACTGAAATAAAAATTAGACAAACGAAGGATTAAATACAGGGGGCTATTTGCATTATCTACCGTGAAAAAGTATAGAAAAATTGCCTTATTGAGAGGCTCGGAAAAATTGCGAGTCCTCAATGGAGTCCAGAGGACAGTCCAAGACTGAGCCAGCCCTTCTGACCAGTTTATTAAGTTTCTTCCTGTCCCTCTCTGAACTTCCACAGCCCCAGCAGACCACAGCATAGAAAATCGCTGATGCTACCACAGAGTCATAAAAAGTCCTAAGCAGTGTCCTGCACACACCAAAAGACTTCAGTCTTCTCAAGAGGTGGAGACGACTTTGGCCCTTCTTGTACAGGACATCTGTGTTGTTAGTCCAGTCCAGTTTGTTGTTGAGGTGAACACCCAGGTATTTGTACTCCTCCACAATCTCAATGTCCAAACCCTGGGTGTTCACTGGTGCAATTTAAGCACCAACATCCATATATTTATATAAAAGATATTTTGTAGTAAATATAAGTCTAAGTAAAACAAATTTTAAATAAAAACTGTTTTGTTAACTTAATATCAGATACTGATTTTTTTTAATATAAATAACCATTTGGATGTTGAAAGCTGTGGAACAGTGTCGATAACTGTAGACAAAGGTGTCAATAATTGTGGAACGGTGTCATGTGATCTGATACGCTAATGCCGCTTTTCCACTACCAACGCGGCTGAGTTGGGCTGAGCCGTGCCGTGCTGAGTTGGGCTGAGTCGAGCTGAGTGGGGCTGTTGGCGTTGCATTTCGACTACAATCGCGCTGAACCGTGCTGGCTGGAAGTGGGTGGACACATTGGGTGGAGTTAGCGAAAGTGGGTGGACATCAGGTGATGTCGTTAGGTGGCGCAAACAGTGACATCAGTGATCTTTTAAGCGGTAGTCTCACAACCCAGAGAGTAAACAATAAACATGGAGGACATGGAGTCGTTAGTGTTGCTGGTCTTGGTGCTGTGGCTTGTTGTCACCGACAATGGCAACAAATACTGGCAAGAGCGTATAGATGAGGCGAGGCGCATAAGGCTTCATAATTCTCGTAATTCGTAATTCTCCTTCTTCCGGGTTTACGGTGTTTACAGATCCCAGCGTGCTCGCAGGGCATGTGTGGGCGTGTGAGGACACTCCTCCTCACGAATCAGTGCACAGGGGAGTGTCTCCTCACGCCCCCAGCCTCACTCAGCTCAGTTTGGCTCGCTTCAGCCCCACTCCAAAACCATGCGAGTTTTGGGGGCTGAGCAGGGCTGAAGCGAGCTGAGTAGTGCTGTTCTTAGATAGTCGAAATGCGAGCCGTGTCGGGCTGAAGTGAGCTGAAGCGAGCTGAAGTGAGCTGAAAAAGGGTAGTGGAAAAGGGCCATAAGTAATCGGCAATCAACTCATTTTTTTTTCCAGTGGAAGTTTGAGTAATTATTCATGCACAATTTACATATTGAAAGTCTTTTCTACTTTTGCAATGGCCAAAAGATCGTTAAGGTGTCGATAACTGTAGCCGCCGCTGCTCTAGTAGTAATCTAAAGGTCAGTTGTGAAGAAAGGTTGGGTGTCTTTTTTTCCCATTTCTTCTCTCCTCCTCTATGGAGCACTGCTTTCATTAAACATCATTTTATCTTAGGGTTTCTTGCCCACATGTAGTTAGGAGTCATTTGTCGCCAGCCCACAACCTCGTGGCTGTAGGTGTAGTTTGACTGACATCTAGTCAAGGCTAGAAAAGCACAAAGCAAAAGGGATTTGGTTTGATTTACAGCTTTACTACTTATGTACTTCATGACTAAAGTACTATTTGGATGGGATTTCAAGACATGTCTTTTGCATCATGTTGCTGGAGGATGTCTGTAATAATCATGATCAATTCACAAAAGATAAGTGATGTCTGTGATGAGTGTTTTCACAAGTTGTCCATGTGTACTACATGCATCTCATTTGAATACAAACCAATTATTTTAACCTTTATTATAACCACTTGTTGTAGGGCTTGTGGCCAAACATTTAATAATTAGTCACTAATATTTTATTGACCTGCATTTCGAACTTGCATAATCCTTGGTTTCAGGTTTTTTTAACGTCTTTTCCACAGGATATAAACACATCATTACTAACAAGTCAAATCAGACGGAATGTATATTACTTGGGGTTATTTCTACTGTTCATTTTATAGAAGGTAAAAGGTGACATGAGCCTTACAGACATGCAGTCTGTAAAAAATTATTGATCTTACAGATTTGCATGGGACTAAAATCCCAAAGGTCCACCGTTAATAATTACATTACCCCACCTCCCTATGTAAAACTAATCCAATCCAAATAGGGCTTAAGTTATGACTAAATCACTGCGAAACATTTAAATATGGTGAAACAGTGAATCTGTATGAGATAGGAATTTCTCTTTCACTGCAAAAAGAGGTAAGAAAAGAAAAATGAAATTTAGATAATTTATCTTTCTACTCAGTAAAAGAGAGAGAAGTGCTCAAGTCATTATCTGAATGAACACATTGTGAAATGGTTGGCTGTACACTTATACAGCCAATCTCTCCATTACTTACAACATGGACAGATTTTGTGCTTTGATGAGACCATTTCTGCTTCTCCTATAGCCAGAGGCTCCTTGGAAGACATGCATTCTCTTTAACAGGCCAGCTGCTGCTGCTGCCATTATTCCATGGTGTGATTACACACACATATTAAAACATCTCTATGCCTTAATGTGACTTTATTTATTTATTTATTTATTTATCAGGACAAATTACTATTATTTGACAATATTTTGATATAGTATTGATATGCTATTTAAGTGTGATAAAAAAAAAGTGTAATGAGAAACACACCATTTGTTCTCCAAAATAATTTGTTGTAAGTCTTGAGAAGGTGCAGCCAGAATAATCATTTACACATCCTCAGGTGTTTCTAAACCTCTGCTTGTTAGTAGACCATGGGAACAAACATATCTAGTTTTGTCTGCTGACATGTAGAAGCTGGACAGAAAAATGTACAGAAATGAAGACGGTAAAGAAGGAATACAAAGAATGTAAAGAAAGAAAGAATGGAAAGAAAGAAAGAAAGAAAGAAAGAAAGAAAGAAAGAAAGAAAGAAAGAAAGAAAGAAAGAAAGAAAGAAAGAAAGAAAGTGTCATGCTCTGCCCCAGACATCTGCTCCTGAGTTTGTGGATCTTCCACGTCAGCTCCGATCTGGATCTGGGACGGTAATTCCATCCTGCCTGCTTCCCCATTCAGCGAGCGCTCACCTGCATTCACTTCCTGATTACCACCGCTGCCTTTTTAAAGGCCCGGTCCCACTGCACTTACGGATGCAAAGAGGATGTAAAACGTAAAAAAATCTTTGCCATCCGTTGGAAAACGCTATGCATCCGTTGTGTACTCATTGCATACGTGCTTCATACGCTCTATCCATCGAGCATCCGTCCACTGTGATTTCATCCGCGCAAAAAGTTTTGAGCTGCACAAAACTTTTAGAACGGATGAACTTTCCGCCGCGTACGATGTAAATCCGCGACATATACGAGTGTGGCAGCGGGGGCGTGGTCAAGCGCCGGTCTGTGACAGGAGGGCGGAGTCAGGGAAGGTAAGTGGCAGAATCACGTCACCTGAGAGCAATTAACCTGTTTGTGTGTCTTCCCAGTGACTGCGCCCTATATCAGGAGGGAGAGCGAGAGCAGAAGGAGCTCAACCCTGAACCAGACGCCGGTTGTGTGTGTCTGTGAACATTATTGTTAGACTGAAAAGTGTGGCAATAAAGCCAATTTATAAAACCTGATCTCTGTCCTGCCGTCCTCTGTGCTCCACCCACACGTAGGGTCGCTTACAGTGGTGCCGAAACCCGGGACAGTGGAGCACCAAACCAGCAGCCCCATGGAATCCTCCCCGTTCGCCGATCTGGTCCACGCCCTCGCCACGGCTCAGCAAAGCCAGCACCAGGCACTCGTCACGCTCCAAAAGGAGCAGGAGCAGCGCTTCAAAGCCCTGGTGCTGGCCCAGCAGGAAGATCGCGAGGCGTTCCGGCATCTCCTCGCGTCGGCGGGGTCCACCAGCGCTCCGGCCGCGGGCCCGTCTCCCCTCATTGTCACCAAGATGGGCCCGCAGGACGACCCCGAGGCGTTCATCACGTTGTTTGAACAGGTCGCCGAAGCCTCGGGGTGGCCGATGGAGCAGCGCGCGGCGCGCCTCCTCCCCCTGCTCACGGGAGAGGCACAGCTGGCCGCGCTACAGCTCCCCGCCGACCGCCGGCTGGCCTACACGGACCTCCGCCGGGCCGTCCTCCAGCGCGTGGGGCGCACACCGGAGCAACAGCGCCAGCGCTTCCGCGCGCTGCGACTGGAGGAAGTCGGCCGGCCGTTCGCGTTCGGCCAGCAGCTCCGGGACGCCTGCTGGCGGTGGCTGAGGGCCAACGATCGCGACACCGAGGGAATCGTCGACCAGGTGGTACTGGAACAGTTCATCGCCCGCTTACCAGCCGGAACCGCGGAGTGGGTCCAGTGCCACCGCCCGGCGTCGCTGGATCAGGCAGTCGAGCTGGCGGAGGATCATCTGGCGGCTGTCCCGGCGACAGGACAGCAGATGGCATCTTCTCTTCTCTCCTCTTCTCTCTCTCTCTCTCCCCCTCCTCCTGTGTCCTGTCCTCGCCCCATTCCCCCTCCGCGGAGGCGGGGGCCGGCACCCCCCCAGCCGGCCCGCCGCACCCGCAGTGCCCTCCCGTTTCTCCCTTCTGTGTCTGTCTCTCCCCCACCTCAGGTGAGTGAGCCCCAGATCACCGGTGCAGAGGGAAAGCCCGGGCCGGTTTGCTGGCGCTGCGGGGAGCCGGGCCACCTTCAACAGCAGTGCACGGCAATGGAAGTGGGCGCGGTGGTTCGGATCCCCGACGCGCCAGAGGCCGCCCTCGATCGGGCCGGAGCGTATCGCATACCGGTGAGTATCCAAGGGGCTACATATCAGGCGTTGGTGGATTCTGGTTGTAATCAGACCTCAATTCGCCAAAGCCTGGTTCAAAACGAGGCATTGGGGGGAGCACAAGGGGTGAAGGTGTTATGTGTGCACGGGGATGTTCACAGCTACCCTTTGGTGTCGGTCCACATTATTTTCAGAGGGGAAAAATTTATAGTAAAGGCGGCGGTTAATCCTCGCCTTACCCACTCTCTAATTTTGGGGACTGATTGGCCGGGATTTCGGGGTTTAATGACACGCCTAGTCGAGAGTGGGTCCTGCCATTTGACAGGGGGAGGTCCCGGTGTCGCTTTGGCGGGAGCAGCTGTCACAGAGCCGTCTACGTCATCTCCGCGTCAGAGTGAGGAGCCGCCGGCTCCTCCTCTCTCTATTGGGGAATCCCTCGCGGATTTCCCATTAGAGCAGTCGCGAGACGAGACTCTGCGGCATGCGTTTGACCAAGTGAGAGTAATCGATGGTCAAACGCTCCAGCCGAACGCCACCCCGTCCTTCCCCTACTTCGTGATTATGAAGGATAGATTATACCGAGTGACGCAGGACACTCAAACTAAAGAGCGCGTCACGCAGCTTTTAATTCCGAAGAGCCGCCGGGAATTGGTATTCCAGGCGGCTCACTTTAATCCCATGGCCGGACACTTGGGGCAGGATAAAACACTAGCCCGAATAATGGCCCATTTCTATTGGCCGGGGATTCGCGGCGATGTCCGTAGGTGGTGTACGGCATGCCGCGAATGCCAGTTAGTAAACCCAGCGGCCATTCCAAAAGCGCCTTTGCGCCCTCTACCGTTAATCGAGACCCCGTTTGAGAGAATTGGGATGGATCTCGTCGGGCCATTAGATCGGTCAGCACGAGGGTACCGCTTTATATTAGTTCTGGTGGACTATGCAACGCGATACCCGGAAGCAGTGCCTCTGCGCAATATCTCAGCACGCAGTATTGTAGAGGCACTCTTCCGCGTCATCTCCCGAGTTGGAATCCCGAAAGAGATTCTGACTGATCAAGGCACTACGTTTATGTCACGAACACTGCGCGAACTGTATGGGTTATTGGGGATTAAGCCGATCCACACCAGTGTGTATCACCCACAAACGGACGGTTTAGTGGAACGATTCAACCGCACCCTCAAAAATATTATTAAAAAATTCGTAAGTGAGGACGCACGTAACTGGGATAAGTGGCTCGAACCCTTGCTGTTCTCAGTGCGAGAGGTCCCCCAAGCCTCCACGGGGTTCTCCCTGTTTGAATTATTATATGGGCGTAAGCCGCGCGGCATCCTGGACGTGCTGCGGGAAAATTGGGAGGAGGGACCTTCACAAAGTAAGAACGAAATTCAGTACGTTATGGACCTGCGCGCAAAACTCCACACGCTCACCCACCTAACTCAGGAGAATTTGCGGCAGGCCCAGGAACGGCAAGCCCGCCTGTACAACAAGGGTACGTGCCTTAGAGAGTTCACTCCGGGAGATAAGGTACTCGTACTGTTGCCCACGTCGAGCTCCAAATTGATCGCCAAGTGGCAAGGACCCTTTGAGGTCACACGGCGAGTCGGGGACGTCGACTATGAGGTGAGGCGAACGGACAGGGGTGGGGCGCTACAGATTTACCACCTCAACCTGCTTAAACTCTGGAACGAGGAGGTCCCCGTGGCGTTGGTGTCGGTAGTTCCAGAGAAGGCGGAGCTGGGGCCGGAGGTTCAAAAAGGGACATTGGCATCATGTACCTCTCCGGTCCCCTGTGGAGACCACCTCTCCCCGACCCAACTCACGGAGGTCACCCAGTTGCAGACCGAGTTTTCGGATGTGTTCTCGCCCCTGCCCGGTCGCACTAACCTCATAGAGCACCACATAGAGATGCCCCCGGGGGTGGTAGTGCGTAGCCGCCCTTACAGGCTACCCGAACACAAAAAAAAGGTGGTTCGGGAAGAACTTCAGACCATGCTCGAAATGGGCATCGTCGAGGAGTCCTACAGTGACTGGAGCAGCCCGGTGGTCTTGGTACCCAAGGCCGACGGGTCGGTCCGGTTCTGTGTGGACTATAGAAAAGTCAACGCGGTGTCTAAATTCGATGCGTACCCAATGCCTCGTATTGATGAGTTGCTCGATCGACTCGGCACTGCTCGCTTTTATTCGACACTGGATTTGACGAAGGGATATTGGCAGATCCCCTTGACTCCACTATCCCGAGAAAAAACGGCCTTTTCCACACCGTTTGGTTTACACCAATTCGTCACCCTTCCGTTTGGGCTGTTTGGGGCCCCCGCAACGTTTCAGCGGCTGATGGACAGAGTCCTCCGCCCTCACGCCACATATGCGGCAGCATATTTAGATGACATAATCATCTATAGCAATGACTGGCAGCGGCACCTCGAACATCTGAGGGCTGTCCTTAGGTCGCTGAGGCGAGCGGGGCTCACAGCCAACCCAAAGAAGTGTGCGATTGGGCGGGTGGAAGTACGGTATCTGGGCTTCCACTTGGGCAACGGGCAGGTGCGTCCCCAAATTAATAAGACGGCAGCAATTGCGGCCTGCCCGAGGCCCAAGACCAAAAAGGGGGTGAGACAGTTCCTGGGGCTGGCTGGCTATTATCGCAGGTTTATACCTAATTATTCGGACGTCACCAGCCCGCTGACTGATCTCACTAAAAAGGGGGCACCAGATCCAGTCCAGTGGACGGAGCAGTGCCAGCGGGCTTTCTCAGAGGTAAAGGCTGCACTGTGTGGGGGGCCACTTCTACACTCCCCTGACTTTTCTCTCCCTTTTATGTTGCAGACCGATGCGTCGGACAGAGGGCTGGGGGCGGTTTTGTCCCAGGAGGTGGAGGGGGAGGACCGCCCTGTCCTGTATATCAGCAGGAAGCTGTCGGTGCGTGAGGGGCGCTACAGCACCATAGAGAAAGAGTGTCTGGCCATCAAGTGGGCGGTTCTCGCCCTCCGGTACTACCTGCTGGGGCACCCTTTCACCCTCTGTTCGGACCACGCGCCCCTCCAGTGGCTCCACCGCATGAAAGATGCCAACGCGCGGATCACCCGTTGGTATCTGGCGCTCCAACCCTTTAATTTCAAGGTGGTCCACAGGCCGGGGGCGCAGATGGTCGTGGCGGACTTCCTCTCCCGTCAAGGGGGGGGGGAGTCGGCTGCAGGCCGGACAGCCGCCCGGCCTGAGTCGGGCGGTGGGGGTATGTGGCAGCGGGGGCGTGGTCAAGCGCCGGTCTGTGACAGGAGGGCGGAGTCAGGGAAGGTAAGTGGCAGAATCACGTCACCTGAGAGCAATTAACCTGTTTGTGTGTCTTCCCAGTGACTGCGCCCTATATCAGGAGGGAGAGCGAGAGCAGAAGGAGCTCAACCCTGAACCAGACGCCGGTTGTGTGTGTCTGTGAACATTATTGTTAGACTGAAAAGTGTGGCAATAAAGCCAATTTATAAAACCTGATCTCTGTCCTGCCGTCCTCTGTGCTCCACCCACACATAGGGTCGCTTACAACGAGCAACAAACGTTCTATGTCCGTTATCATCCGTTAAACGTCTGCTGTATCCTCTCTGCATCCTCTGGGCATCCTCGCAACTCACATCCGCTGCAGCTGAAAATGGAAAGAGGGAGGAAAGATAAGGTACATGAAACATCTATTCATCGTTAGTAGCACGGAAATAGAAAGGATGCAAGCATATGCATCTCATATATAAAGTATTCAAAACGGACAAAGCGTTTATATCTGGGATGTATCTCGTATATTTAGGATGTCTGGAGTATGTCTAGAGTATGTAGAAGGACACCTAGCGGACAATCGATATTTTGTATAAAAAGGGGGAGAAAATCATCTGGATCTCTCGATGTAGCCGCCAGCACGTCTTTCCGCTTTATGCTGACGGCGTGCGTGCTGCATCCCTTTATATCCGCGGAGCAGACGCAATTCATACCCCCCGCATGCGCAGTGAACGGTCTGCATCCGATATACATCCGCGCAACATCCCCTTTGTTTCCATTAGGCGTACGTGATGCATCCCCTTCATCCGCTATGCATCCGCTCTTTCTGCTATGCGTCCGCTTCTCAGTTATCACCGGTAACCCCTTCAGAGCTGTCATCCACTTCCATCTGCTTTCATCCGCTAGGCTTCCTATGAACATGCATTTAACATCCCCGCTATATACTACCTACGTCCGTTCTTTTCCGTTCTGTTTTCGCAAATTTTCGCCAATTTTGTCCATTTCTGGAGCGGATGAAAACGGATAGAGCCACCCCTGAAATTTTGCTCGTCCGCTGTGTCCTTTTTGCATACGTTTTGTGTCCATTGGCCAGTGGGACCGGGCCTTAAATGCCGTTCTCAGCCACAGACAGTGCCAGAACATCTCGTATGTAGACTTTAGTCATTTTTTGCCTCGAGAGTTTTTCATGTTTTTTTCCTCCAAGTGTTTTTTCATGTCTTTAGTACGATTCGCATGGGATAAGTATTACCCCCGCACCTCTGTGTTATTGTGTGGCGCATTCGGACGGGATAAGCAAAAGTCTGTAATTCACTGAATTTACAGACATTGTGACCGGATGTGTCGTAAGTTCACAGCATCCTGTTTCGTCTTGTAGACAGTAGAGATGGGATTTATGGCTCTTTGATGGGATCCGCATCTTTGTGATCCATTCTTTGAAAAGAGCCGTTCAAAAGACTGGCTCATTTGTCTCTTTTTAAATATTTATTCAGTTTTAAGAAGACAGCGTCTAAAGAAGCCAGATCCCTCTGCTTAGACAGTGACATCAATATTTCTGGACATACCTTTTATATAAAGCAACCTAGACTTACATTATTGTAACCCCTAAACGCTCATAAATAACCATTAAAAAACAATGAGGGCTTCAATGAATGTCCATGCAGAACGGCTTTTCTGTAAAAAAAAAAAAAAAGAACCCACTCAAGAACATAGTTATCAAGAACGCAAGAATATTTTATAGAAAAACACTTGTTTTACAAAAATATTTAAGTCTGAGATACAAAATCGATACAACTACAATAAATATAACACAAGAACTAGTTATCACACAAGAACATTTTAATAGAAAAAAACAAACTTTCTATATTAAAAATATTGAAATTGTAACAAAAATAGATACAACTAAACAGTCAGATAAATAAAGTTATAACAAGAACACAAGATTATTTTAATAAGAAAAAACAAACTATTAATGCAAAAAAAATATTATTATTAGAAAAATAGATACAACTAGACAAACAGATAACTAAATAAAATACACAAAAATAGAACAAACAAAATGACGATAGAATAAATTAAATGAACGTCCGTGCAAAGTAGTTTTCCCACAATATTATCATTAATATCACACAACAACATTATAAACTATATACAAAACAATTTGAACTATTAGGCAAACAGACAAAACTTGAATAAATAAAAGGCAAATGCTGTTTAGCCGCCTACTTGTCCTTGGGCAAAAGCTTTTTCATCTGAAACACAGTACAGAAAAAGAACGACAGAAAGAACGGCTCCCCCAGCTCGAGACTCGGTTCTCATCGTTCATGCCTAGGAGCCGTTCAAAAGAATCGGTTCGTTCGCGAACGTCACAACACAAGTAGACAGGAGTTCAAAATGCTTATCTGGTTCAAATACGGGATAGGCCTACTACCACTTGCCCCTGAAATGCTGTTTATCAAAATTTCACCCGTATCCTCCATTATTCACTCCAGAAAAGTACAAGAGACGCGCGTTTAATAATTACAAACACAGACATGCGCATTCACACGGGGCTTGTATTACCACTGGACGTCTGTGTTTTGCCGAAACACAGTAGGTAATTCGCGGCGGAATTATTACTTGGCGAATTACGGACATGGCGCATTCGCATGGGACTAAGAACTCAGACATTCTCTGTAATTATTCCGAATTACCAGAGGTCCACAGGTAATACTTATCCCATGCGAATAGGGCTTTTGTCTGCCTCGTTTTTTCAAGTCACGTTTCATGGGGGTTTTTTTATACCTGGACTAGGTATGTAATATTCCGTTATTGTTTTCTTAATCAAGTTTGTTTACATTTTTGCCTTGCCTCTTTCTGGATTAAACCTACTACACTTCTTGGATTACTGTCTGTGTGCGTGTTCTGCTTTTGGGTCCTAATTCATCACACCTCCAGCAACCCTAACAGTACGTTCTGGCCAACATGGATCCAGCAGAATTCGCCCATCTGAGAACGGCCATCCAACAACAAGGGACTCTCCTCGGGACCCAGCAACAAGACCTACGACAAGTCAATCAGACCCTCGCCACCCTGTCTGACTCCCTCAACCTCCTCATCACACAGATGTAGCATTATCAAGCCATGCCTACCCCTGCCCAGCCATCTCTGACTCCAATTCCTGCCACCGTCTTTCTCCATGAGCTGAGACTCCCAGCACCTCAACCCTACGATGGAGAACCAGGTACTTGCAGATCATTCTTATCTCAATGCTCATTAATCCTAGAGCTGCAACCTCTGGCCTTCCCCACAGAACGCTCCTGGGTAGCGTATACCATCACGCTCCTCACCAGCAAGGCCAGGGAGTGGGGGACAGCGGTCTGGGATCCCACTGCACATTTCTGGTCCAACTTCAAAGATTTCTCCAAGGAGATGAGGAAAACTTTTGATCCCTCTCTCTCTGGCCGGGAGGCGGCTAGAGAACTCATGGAGCTGCTAGAGAACTCATGGAGCTCAGGGGTCCTGGTCTACCTCAGACTACGCCATCGAGTTCTGGATGTTGGCAGCATCATGCAGTTGGAACGAGAGCGCCCAGGTCGACGCGTTCCTGCATGGCTTGTCCGATACCATTCAGGATGAACTGGTATCGCGGGAACTGTCGTCGGACCTCTCCAGCCTCATGGACCTCGCCAACCGTATTGACACTTGTATCCAGCAATGGAGGAGAGAGAAGACTTGCCCCAGCTTCACCTCCTCTCCATCTCCCGCTTCATCCATCAAACCCATGCAGGTAGACTGGGTTCGGGTGTCAGCTGAATGACAGCGCCAGCGGAGCACAGGGGCTTGCTTCTACTGCGGTCAGCTGGGACACATCTGCTGAGCCTGCCTATTAAAAGGACGAGCCCACCAGTGGATTGAGGGGCCCTGGTGGGCAACAATCAAAACCAGCCCCCCACTGATCGACCATTACTCCCTGTCATCATCATCCTTGACAACCAGCATCACCACCTCCAGGCCCTCGTTGACTCAGGGGCGGACAGGAACCTGATCTGCTCTGCCACCACCAAGCATCTGGGAATCCCACTACTTGCTCTCAATGTTCCTCTCACCGTCCTGACACTCAATGCAGCGCTCGAAACTAACGGTGTCCCGACGTCCCGGGGACCATAAAAAATGTCATCAGGACACAAAATTATCATATCTGGGACAATCCAGGGACAATGGAAAAAAATAGATCTAGAAAAAAAGTTCTACATTAATATTATTTACAAAGCCGTAACACATACGTAGACATTCACCTAATTTGTCAATTTTAATTTTAAAACATTAACAGCGAAAAATACATAGTAGCTACACTTTCGATGCACCTGCATCAGTAGGCTACAGAGCAGCGCATTCTGTTCTAGAATCTTCAGCCGGAGTCCGCATTATATGGACTTGGAATGGAATTGCTACCGCACACGCTGCGCCGACTCTTGCCAGAACAAAAATGCTTAAGTGGTTGAAGCGGACCGACCGCGGGGAAGAAACTGAAAGCCCAGACATAACGTCTCCAGGACCTTCAGGATCCAAAGTGTCATCGCCTGTCAATGTGGCAAGTTATTTGTGATTATTAGGTTATGACTTATGATGCTATGGTTAGGTAGGAACTACTGTGGATAGGGCTGGTCTGCAGGCAACACTAGCAACTGAATGAACTTAATGAACACTGTTAGACACATTATAAAATACAACAGGAATGATGTGGATGATATTGACGGAAGATACCATTCAACAGAATAAGTGAGTTTTCTTGGTGTCTTTCTAGTTCAGAAAGTTTAGTCAGTCAGCAGCACAACTAGGCTAGGACCTGGCACTATATTGATGTTGCTAACATTTGCACCCACGTTTCAGCAGCGAAAGTTCATAAAAATGGATAACGGTAATGGATAACGGAAAGTTCATAAAAATGGATAACGGTAATGGATAACGGAAAGTTCATAAAAATGGATAACAGTAATGGATAATGGAAAGTTCATAAAAATGGATAACGGTAATGGTGAAAATTATAAGTTGGCCTTATAAATGCCAACAGATATTCAAGGTATAAGTACATGAAATGAACATAAAAGGGGTCTTATTTTCAACTAAAGTGTACTGCAGATGTAGTGAGTTGAAACATTTTCTGAATGAGCTAGCTGGCCCCTTTAAATAAACGGGTATCTATTCATACAGTGAGATCGCCAAAGTTTAATAAACTGAAAATGCAATAACTGTAATTTTGAAGTAGATGATGTATAGGACATGTGTCACTTGTGTTTTGTGACTTATTGTAAAAATGATATAAAGGGTTCAAAATCGCATAGTTACAAATATAATAGTAACTTCATATGATAATATTAACCACTGGTTATTTCAGAGAGGAAAAAAATGGGGACACTATTGCTTCCATTCGGGACAATACAACACAGAATTCGGGACCACTGGGGGACACAAAGAAAAAAAGTTAATTTCAAGCCCTGACTCAATGGCACCAGCTTGACCACCATCACCCACCTCACCACCCCGCTCACCCTGAGGATTTCCGGTAATCATTCTGAAACCATCCAACTTCACGTCATGAACGACCCCCACATACCCATCGTTCTAGGATTACCTTGGTTAATGCAGCACAACCCCCACCTAAACTGAGCCAACAACACCATCTTAGGCTGGAGCCAGTCCTACCTAGCTTCCTGCCTGTACTCCACTCTGCCTCCCGCCAAGCCACCGCAGCCTTCAGCCAGTGAGTTTCCCGACCTCTCTCACGTGCCTCCGGAATACCTGGATCTAAAGTTTGTCTTCAGTAAGACCCGAGCAGTGTCCCTCCCTCCTCACAGACCCTATGACTGTGGAATCAACCTCCCGCCCGGGACGGCACCACCCAAAGGATGACTCTACTCTCTCTCTCCTGTCGAAAGGCAAGCCATGGAAGAGTACATTTCAGAGTCCTTGGCAGCTGGGATCATCCGCCCTTCCTCCTTCCCAGCAGGGGTGGGATTCTTCTTTGTGGAGAAAAAAGACAAGTCGCTCCACCCCTGCATTGATTATTGAGGTCTCAACGCCATCATGGTCAAGAACCGCTACCCACTACTGCTTATGACCACGGCCTTTGAACTATTCCAGGGAGCCAAGGTATTTACCAAGCTGGATTTACGTAATGCCTACCATCTCATCAGGATCAGGGAAGGAGATGAGTGGAAGATGGCCTTTAACACCACCATGGGTCACTACGAGTACCTCTAGTCCCCTTCGGCCTGACCAACGCTCCTGCAGTCTTCCAGGCACTCGTGAATGATGTCTTAAGGGACTATCTCAACATCTTCATTTTCATGTACGTGGATGACATCCTGATCTTCACCCACTCCCTGGAGGAACATCGGGGTCACGTCCAGCAGGTCCTCCAGCGCCTGTTAGAGAATAAGCTGTTTGTCAAGGTGGAAAAAAATGAGTTCCACCAGAGCTCTGTCTCGTTTCTGGGGTTCATCATCTCCCCAGCAAGGATCCAGATGGACCCCCTCAAGCTTGAGGCAGTCACTGACTGGCCCACCCCATCCTCATGGCGGGAGCTCCAGCATTTACTGGGGTTAGCTAATTTCTACAGGCACTTCATCCGCAACTTCAGCACGGTGGCCAGACCTCTCACGGCATTGACCTCAATCAAGAGCCCATTCAAGTGGGGGGAGGAAGCAGAGAAAGCCTTCTCCATGCTCAAATGCAAATTCACCACAGCACCCATCCTCACCATACCCGACCCGGCCAAGCAGTTCATTGTGGAGGTCGACGCTTCCGAGCCCGGGGTCGGAGCCATTCTCTTCCAGATGGCCAATGATAACAAGGTCCACCCCTGCTCCTTCTTCTCTCGCCGGCTGTCCCCTGCTGAGCAGAACTACGACATCGGCAACAAAGAGCTGTTGGCCATCAAGCTGGCCTTGGAGGAGTGGAGGCACTGGCTCAAGGTGTTGGATCTCCCCTTCATTGTCTGGACCGACCACAAAAATCTAGAATACCTCAAGTCCGCCAAACATCTCAACTCACGTCAAGCCCGATGGTCTCTCTTCTTCTCCTGATTCCAGTTCATGCTCTCCTACCGCACAGGCTCCAAGAACAGCAAACCTGACACCCTGTCAAGGATATTCTCTTCCCACCAGGAGGAGTCTAGATGCCCGAAACCATCCTCCCCCCATGCTGTCTGGTGGGGGCCGCCCTACTTGAGGTAGAGACGTTAGTGCAAAAGGCCCTGGAGCAGGACCCCGGAGCTGGTAACTCTAGCAATATACCACATAACCATCTGTTTGTTCCCTATTCTGTGTGAACCCAGGTGCTGCAGTGGGGTCATGGCTCCAAGTTGGCTTGTCACCCGGGAGCTTCTCGAACCCTGGCACTCATTCAACAACGCTTCTGGTGGCCATTGATCAAGGAAGACGTCCAGGAGTTCGTGGCAGCCTGCAACACGTGTGCCTGGAACAAGACAGCCAATCAACCCCCTGCTGGCTTGCTGAGACCCCTCCCGACTCCTTGTTGACCCTGGTCATACATCGCCCTGGACTTCGTCACGGGACTCCCCAACTCAGGTGGCAACACATGCATTCTCACAGTCATTGACCGTTTCTCTAAGTCAGTTCACTTCATCCCTCTGCCCAAGCTTCCCACAGCTAAAGAAACTGCCGAACTACTTATCCTCCACATCTTCCGCATACACGGACTCCCCTCTGACATCGTTTCCGACCGGGGTCCTCAGTTCACTGTGCAGTTCTGGAGGGCCTTCTGCAAACTCATTGGGACCTCCTGTAGTCTCTCCTCAGGTTTCCACCCTCAAACCAACGGCCAGGCAGAACGGGCAAATCAAGACTTCGAACTAGCATTTTGAAAGAAAGAAAGAAAGAAAGAAAGAAAGAAAGAAAGATATACAAGCTTTTTTAAAGAAAGTCAAGAAAGAAAATAAAGAAAAAAAGAAATGCAAGAATGCGAAGAATTTAAAAACCATAAAGATAAATTAGCTTTTTGAAAGAAAGAAAGAAAGAAAGAAAGAAAGAAAGAAAGAAAGAAAGAAAGAAAGAAAGAAAGAAAATGCAAGAATGTGAAGAATTTAAGAACCATAAAGATATATTAGCTTTTTGAAAAAAGAAAGAAGCAAACAAACAAACAAGGTGACAGCCAGGATAGTCAGCCACAAAGTCCTCACACATTTGTGCATGAAGAGTCTGACTAATGAATTCACTTTAATCAAAGGTCATATCACTTCACTGAAACGCTATGGTGTTCAGTGTTAAACATCAACAAGAGAGAAACTATATGGATAATAAAATCCCTCCATTGCCAGTGAATAATAACACTTTTTTTTTTTCGCGGTGCGGTTTCCATCAAATCCTGCGCTCTGATTGGCTGGCGAGCGGGTCCGTATCCTATGGTACGGACCCCAGTTACGGACCTCTGGCGACTCGCTCATTCACAACAACAACAAACATAGTAGCATTTTTTGTCAACATTTATCTTTTTTTTTATAAGATTTATTTATAAGATTATCAAAAATCTTATAAAAATTTTGCCAGCATTTCTCAGGAGAATAGCATTAATTTTACATCATGGATAGCGATAACGACAGTCTTCACAGCGAAAGTGAGTTTTATTACCCTGAGGAAGAAGAAATAAAAGAAAACATTTCAGGAGAAAGCTAAAAACCACTAACTTGCTAACGCCAAGCAAAAACATGGCTGAATCCTGAATGACTCCTATTTGTATAAATAGGGAACTACATAGGCGGCAAAATGTAGTTGTTTTTTTTTTCCTGCCATGGAAGTGCACTTGTATACCGAGGAGAAAGCAATTTGCATTACAGCCGTGAATAAGGATTCAAAATCGCGGCTCGGCTCGGTTTTCCCTTTCGGGTGCTCTTGTTTTCTGTTAGAATTTGGTAAAGAAAAAATAAATATATTATTTAACAGCTTAAGGTTGGTCCGTATGGTGAAATACAGTGACCTCGGCCTTGAATACTGACCGAGGCCCAGAGGGCCTCGGTCAGTACTTTCAAGACCTCGGTCACGGTATTTCACGATACAGACCTCCCAGCTGGTAAATAACATATATATGGCACAATTCAGTTCACTTATTTGATAAAGTTGCATATAAAAAATCCAGCAGAGCGAGCTGATAGTGTAGCATGATTTTAACGTTTCCAGCTTCGCATTTTGTAGTGCTGTCCTGCAGAATGAACAATAACACTCAGTGGGATAAAAAGCACAGTGTGATTAAAGCACACACACACACACACACACACACACACACACACTGTTTCCCTGTGAGAACAGTGCTGATTGTCCACCCACATATTCTCTTTAAATCACTATCTACAACAATCAGACTTTTTACCAAAGAGGCCAACCGGAGAAGACATGTCATTTAGCACACACGCACGCGCACGCGCACACACACACCACAACAATGTAATGTGTGTGTGTGTGTGTGTGTGTGCTGTTCACCTCTTACATGGGTCTGAATAGTACACACATCATCACACGTCCTTTCCAACACATCAAAACACATCTACCATATATGCTTCAACAATCACTCATGCATTTTAATTCGACATGCTTGAGGACTGTTCTCAGTCCTGACTGAGATATTCTGGTTGCCAGTACTTGGTTTCCTACAGTAGAAGGGGGAAGAAGTCACACAGCCCTTTCAGGCATTGAGCTCACATCCTGGCACATTTCCACCCATGTGCTGCATTATCATGCATGAAAGCATTGATTTAATTACTTAACATGCAGTCACTCAGTAACACACTGTATAGTGTGTGTACCCCACACACCACACGTCAGGATGGTGCAGATTTTATATGTAACAGCAGAAGGCACCGGCTGTCAGGTCCTCATGCCCACACTTTGATTGGCAGGGTGTTTATTTTATTGCTATAGTTCAGCTCTTTCTGCACATAATTACACAGTTTAGAGCCTGTTTTTTCCCCTCACAATCGTAATATTCACTGTCTGAGCAGTGGCAGTTGTGAAAGTTCATGTTCCCTGAGGAAACTGTTAACTGTCATATGGGCTGTTTTGTAATTAATGAAATAATCAATCCAAACTGGTATGAAATTGATTATATTTATTACAATCCATTCAAACTCAGTTGTGTCTACCCCTCAGAGAGTCTGTAATATAAAAAAAAAGTAAAAATTAAGCAGTTTCAGGAAAATCCAGTATAGTATTGTGAATAGATAATAATTGTCAAAACTCAATTTTAAAAATTGGTACATTGTTATCTCACAAATCACGTCCTTCCCAGGAAAAGATAATCTCATCATATCAGTCCATTTTTATTTCAGTTTACTGCCTATTAAGTTTTATATCAACGACAGTGTTTTGCTAATGACATGCAGGTATAAAGCTCATCTCCCTTTCATAGCCCTCGGTCTCTCACCTATATTACATAGCTATAGAGTTACAGTGGGGGGGGCCTAGTCCTCTGGTAACCGCAAAAGTTTGACTTCCCACTCGCATTTGTATTGGAGCATGCCTTGCCAGATAGCAGTAGGTACCATTTTTATGATGGTATGACCTGACCATGAGTAGAGCTCATGATCTCTCGATCGAGAGGTGGACATGCTAACCATTAGGCCACTCGCCGGTAATATAATATTAAAGCTGTACACCAAATTTAATCAAAATCTATTCACTACTTTTTGAGTTACATTCGCAACAGACAAAAAAAAAAATCTTAGATCCACATACATATCCGAATTTGCATCAAAATCTAAATAATTGTTCCTTGGCTCATGGCCCACCTATCCTCAAAAGTTCATCAAAATCTGTTCACTACTTTTTTGAGTTATGTTGGGAACAGACAAAAAAAAATCCTGGCTCCACATACATATCTGGATCCTTGGATCCAGTTGTGAACAGACGAACAAACAAACAAACAAGCAAAGGCAAACACATAATCTCTCCAACAAAGTCGGCGGAGTTAATAATATCAATGCCTTGGATTAACCAGTGTTCACACGAGTGAGTAACAAAGCGACAGGCAATCATTCATTTCTATGTACATGTGTGACACAGAGTTACAAATTCAGCAGTAAAACAATGTGATGCTTTAAAGTGACAAACCCAAAAGATTGTCTCAAATGATCCTTTGGATTTGTGTTCCTACCTGCAGTCAATTCCCATTTACTGTTTGATGCCCAATAATGGTAGAAAATCGTATAACCATGGTGTCATCTTATATATTTGTTATATATGATCTCTCATTAAATGTGTATAGAGAAATTACAGAGAAAAATAAAGCTCGGAAGAAAGTAACAGAGATCATTGGTGTCTCTGCTGAGTGCATATAGTACCTAGTACAGTTAGCTTGTTTTGCTAATCTGCTAAAGAAGCTAATATGAAGCCTAGCATGTAATAAGTAAATCAAACATAAATAAGTGGTATCATGTAGTAATCTGTATGCTATACATTATGGTTACTACCACTTCTGGACAGTGCAGGTGTACAAGAGACAACTATAGCAGACACTATACACCCACCAGTCACAAACGATAAGCGATTCTTGTGCTTGTGCAACCATGGCCTAAAGGTTAGAAAAGCAGCCTTGGGCCCAAAGGGTTCCTGGTTTGATTCCCTGGACCAGCAGGAAAATCCATGGCTGAAGTGCCCTTGAGCTTGTTGTATGTTGCTCTGGATAAGAGTGTCTGCTAAATGCCTGTAACATAGTGCATGCAGTATTAATTACAGCTCAGCTGATGGTAGACGTTTTTCTTATATCGCCCTAAATTCTGGAAGTGTGTTCCAGAGGATATTAGGAACACAGGCTGCATATATGTTTTTAAATTCAGGTTAAAGACCTACCTATTTTGACTCAAAATGAAAAGTGTTATATATTTAGCAAACATTTTATGCAGAGAAACTTATAAAACATGCAAAGTGTTTGTAACTAGCAAATCTGCAAGATTTATAACCTGAAAGACAAAAGACAAATGCTAGTTTGTACAAACAAATGTTAGACTGTTTGAGGTGGTGACAGAAAGACAGACAAAAAGAAGTGAGACCCAACAGATGTGTGTGTGTATATATATATATATATATATATATATATATATATATATATATACACACTAGTGCATCTCAAAAAATTAGAATACCATGAAAAAGTTCCTTTTTTCATAATTTAATTCAAAAAAGTAAACTTTCATATATTCTATATTCATTACATGTAAAGTGAAATATTTAAAGCCTTTTTGGTTTTAATTTTGATGATTATGGCTTATAGCTCATGAAAATCAGAAATCCAGTATCTCAAATTATTAGAATATTCCCTAAGATCAATCAAAAAAAGGATTTACAATACAGAAATGTCCAACTTCTGAAAAGTATATTAATTTATACACTCAATACTTGGTTGGGGCTCCTTTACCATGAATTACTGTATCAATGCGGTGTGGCATGGAGGTGATCAGTCTGTGGCACTGCTGAGGTGTTATTGAAGCCCAGGTTGCTTTGATAGTGGCCTTCAGCGTATCTGTATTTTTGGGTTGGGTGTTTCTCATCTTCCTCTTGACAATACCCCATAGATTCTCTATGGGGTTCAGGTCAGGCAAGTTGGCTGGCCAATCAAACACAGTATTATCATGGTCAGCAAACCATTTGGTAGTAGTTTTGGCACTGTGGGTAAGTGCTAAGTCCTGCTGGAAAAGGAAATCAGCATCTCCAAAAAGCTCGTCAGCAGATGGAAGCATGAAGTGCTCTAAAATCTCCTGGTAGATGTATATCTGTGAAGATACTCAGTCATCCAGGTACATAGTAATCTGTGGTTGGTAGAAGAGAGCAACTGGACTTGCTTGAAGATTCTTGAAGACATTTCGCCTCTCATCTGAAAGGCTTCCTCAGTTCTGTCTGACTAATGGGGAGTATGAAGTATTTATCCTCTCATGGATCATCATAGAATCAGAATCAGAATGCTGATGGCTGCATTGTAGGTGGCTGATAAAAGATGTCTTAGACACCCACCTCTGTTCAGTGATGGTCGTTCCAGGTTGACAAAAATGAACGATCCTCTCTGGCTAAGATGTCTGCCAGTTTTCTGGAAGTCCTCTCATACTCCCGCACCAGTCAAAGGGATCTCATCCCAAAGTGCGTAGAAACATATCTGTGAAGATACTCAGTCATCCAGGTACATAGTAATCTGTCATAGTAATCTGATTCTTGAAGATTTCAAGAATCTTCAAGCAAGTCCAGTTGCTCTCTTCTACCAACCACAGATTACTATGTACCTGGATGACTGAGTATCTTCACAGATGTGTTTCTACGCACTTTGGGATGAGATCCCTTCGACTGGTGCGGGAGTATGAGAGGACTTTCAGAAAACTGGCAGACATCTTAGCCAGAGAGGATCGTTCATTTTTGTCAACCTGGAACGACCATCACTGAACAGAGGTGGGTGTCTAAGACATCTTTTATCAGCCACCTACAATGCAGCCATCAGCATTCTGATTCGGATTCTATGATGATCCATGAGAGGATAAATACTTGATACTCCCTATTAGTCAGACAGAACTGAGGAAGCCTTTCAGATGAGAGGCAAAACATCTTCAAGAATCTTCAAGCAAGTCCAGTTGCTCTCTTCTACCAACCACAGACTCCTGGTAGATGGCTGTGTTGACTTTGGACTTGATAAAATACAGTGGACCAACACCAGCAGATGACATGGCACCCCAAATCATCACAGACTGTGGAAACTTCACACTGGGCTTCAAACACCTTGGATTCTGTGCCTCTCCACTCTTCCTCCAGACTCTAGAACCGTGATTTCCAAATTAAATGCAAAATGTACTTTCGTCTGAAAAGAGGACTTTGGACCACTGAGCAACAGTCCATTTCTTTCTCTCCTTAGCCCAGATAAGACACTTCTGACATTGTCTCTGGCTCAGGAGTAGCTTGATATTAGGAATGCGAAAGTTGTATCCCCTTTCTTGAAGATGTCTGTTCGTGATGGGTCTTGATACACTGACACCAGCCTCAGTCCACTCCTTGTAAAGCTCTCCCAAGTTCCTGAATCAACTTTTCTTGACAATCCTCTCAAGACTGCAGCCATCCCTGTTGCTTGTGCACCTTTTCCAGCCACCCTTTTCAGCAATGACCTTTTGTGGCTTACCCTCCTTGTGGAGGGCATCAGTGATCATCTTCTGGACAACAGTCAAGTCAGCAGTCTTCCCCATGATTGTGGTTGTGTGTACTGAACTAGACTGAGAGATACACTGTGTTCATACTGTTTTAATCAAACTCGAAATGAAATATTCTAATATTTTGAGATGTTTTTTTGTTTTTGTACTGTATGCCATACCGATTAAAATAGAAAAATGCTTAACATTTTAGTTTGTGTAATGAGTCTATACATTTTCACTTTCTTAAATAACTGATGGAAAATATTGAACTTTTTCACAATATTCTAATTTTTTGAGATGCACTAGTATGTGTGTGTGTGTGTGTGTATATATATATGTATATATGTGTGTGTGTATATATATGTATATGTGTATATATATGTGTGTGGGTGTGTGTGTGTGTGTGTGTATGTATATATATGTATATGTGTATATGTATGTATATATATGTATATATATGTGTGTGTATATATATGTGTATGTGTGTGTATGTATATATATATATATATATATATATATATATATATATATATATATATATATATATATATATATATGTATGTATATGTGTGTGTATATATATATATATATATATATATATATATATATATCCATCCATTATCTGTAGCCACTTATCCTGTACAGCAGCGGTCCCCAAACACCGGTCCGCGAGACATTCCAGACCGGGCCTTGACACAAAAAAAAATGCAAGGGGGAAAAAAAAACATAAATGCGCTCATCACACCCGTTTAGATGTCAAACGTCTACGTGGAGACTGCACAGATTGCATAGGTGGCCCATAACAGTATATTAAACAGCTTTTTTTTTTCAATCATGATGACTGTCTGTCTGTCCCGCCCCTCAACACGTAGGCTACTTAACCCGCAGCGTAGTCTCAGTTCAGCTCAGTTCATGGTCAGCGGTACTGTACAGTCAGTGCTACACGTTAGCTAAAATGAACAAAAAGCAGACGTCGTTAGCGAATTTCTTTGGTGTGGGTAGGGGCGAAAAAAGGCCCACTGATGATACTGGTGAACCAGAAACGTCGAAGAAAAAGAAGGGATCTTTCAATCACAAATATGACGAGTCATATCTTAAATATGGGTTTGCACAGACCGGTGACTCGCATGCACCAAATCCCTTGTGTGTGGTATGTGGTGATAAGTTGTCGAATGAGGCTATGAAGCCATCCAAGCTCATTCGACACCTAGAATCCAAACATCCGACACTTAAACACAAACCCCTTGAATTCTTTGAGCGTAAAAAACATGAACAAGATTCACAAAAGCTCGTGCTCAAGACAACTGCATCTATGAATGTGGCTGCGCTAAAAGCCTCATACTTAGTGGCTAATCGAATTGCTAAATGCAAGAAACCTTTCACTACTGGGGAAGAGCTAATTCTGCCATGTGCAAAAGACATGTGCAATGAAGTCTTTGGGGAGGCAGCAGCAAAAAAGATAGGCGCGGTACCTCTTTCGGCCAGTACTGTCCATAGGCGGATTGATGACATAGCGGAGGATATTGACAACGTCAATTGACAATGTTCCAGGTTGACAATGAGGACGTCAAACAATCACATCCATCCTTCAAGCTGCTAATTGGTGGCGATTTTAATGCTACAATTGGTAACGACTGCCAAAACAACAATTGGAAGTGTATAGGCTCCAATAACGATGTTGAACCAACCAGCTTTAATGGAACAAAACTGATGGAGCTAGCCGAGAGTAACAACTTGTTTGTTCTTAACACCTTGTTTGCTACTAAATCGCAAACTCATAGGTGGACATTTAAATCCAATCTCGGATACTTTCGCCGCCTTGACTACATCCTCGGTGAATGGTACTTAAAGTGAGCTGCTAGAAATTGTAGAGCCTACCCAGGAGTAAGTGCCTCATTCGAGTCAGACCACCGTGTGGTTGTTCTTGATGCTATGCTTCCGAGCAAGGGTAGAAGAAAGAAAATCTTCAAAAAGAGCGGACCTAAAGAACGTCGTACGCTGTACATCAATGCACTGAGGGACATGAGGTTATACGAGCATCATATACTAAACAACTGGATGAGCTTCTGGAGCATGCCCCCTCGTCTGATCAGGTTGATGTGGTTGAGAACCAAGTTGTGTCTGCCATCTGTAAAGCTTCTGAAGAGACTATTCCAACGAAAACCAGAGACGCCGAGCAGAAACCTTGGGTGAATGACGACTTTCCCTACTTGAAAAACGGTGAAAATCAACGAATGTCATCGAAAAGAAAGAACTGTCTATGGAAATTAAGAAACTCCGCTTGGATCTGAAGAGCGCCTTTTTTAAAGGCAAAGCAAATAAGATCAACTACGCCAGCGAACAGAGAGCCGTCGAGGAGGAATTCAGATTGGCTAAGAACTATACAGCACTCCAGAAATCCAGACAGCAACTAATCCAGCCTGAAAAGCTCGAGGAACATTTCGTTCAACACCTAGGAAAGAGAGATTTCATTACACAACCCGAGCTGGCCCAACCCGAAAACTACCCACACGTCCTACCCCCACAAGACCTGGACCCTATTGAGGAAGGCCCGCCCGTACTCTCTGAAGTTGAGAGCTGTTTGTCAAAGTTTAAGAACGGCAAGTGCCAAGGAACTGATGGTATCTACGGTGAGCAGTTAAAGTACTCCAACTCAAAGCAGCTACTTGTCTACCTGGTATTCCTGCTTGGGATCATCTGGAAATTTATCAAAGTACCGAGTACCTGGCTCATCTCATTCATAACATGCCTATACAAGAAAGGTTCTAGAACCGTAGCAGAAAACTATCGTGGTCTGTCGATTATCGCTACCCTGTCTAAGCTTGCATCCATGGTCATCACGCAAAGAGTTTGGACAACCTATGAATCTATTTTGATGCCGACACAGTTTGGATTTAGACAGAACAGGTCCACTTGCGATGCAATATTCATTGTGCGGCACATATTAGACAAAGAACGCCAACCTCTCTTCCTGTGCTTCATCGATCTGAAAGCGGCCTACGACTGGATTCCACGCGAGGCGTTGTTCCGAGTTCTAGAGATCTGCTTAAATTGCCCTACATTAATCTCCATCCTAAGGGCCCTGTATTCTGGTACCAAGGCTTGCATCAGGCGCACGGCTAGGTATTTTGAAACCTTTGTGGGATGTAGACAAGGGGCCCTCGAGAGCCCGTGTCTCTTTAATATCTACATGGACTTCGTGATGAGATGCGCTAAGCATGAAATCCATACTCAGTTCCCAGAGGCTGGAGTCCGCATAGAGTTTACAATCCCCAACGAAGTATCCCCCCGAGCGCTTCGTACCACCAAAGCGCATGGTATCATTAGAATAACGGAGTTACTATATGCGGATGATGTTGTGCTCTTTTCAGAAAGTATCGATGAGCTTCAGAAGATTATTGAGATCTATGACAACACTTTTACAAGATTCGGTTTATGTATGTCCTACAAGAATACCAAGACTATGGCATTCAATGTTGATGAAAGCATAAAAGAAGAGAAAAGTCTAGTGACTGTCAATGGTGTTGCACTTAAGAACGTGAGAGAATTCCGGTATCTAGGACATCTGATGACAAACACTAACAAAACATCAGCCTTCCTTCACCAAAGAATTGCCTCAGCATTTGAGAAATGGAATGAGCTGAAGCACATCCTTACTGATCGTGAAATCTATCTAAGTACGCGAATGAAGTTTTTAACCTCCTGTGTCCGCTCAAGGCTGCTCTACAGTGTTCAAGCGTGGGATTTCACATCAGCAGAGACCCAAAAGTTAGAGGTGAGCTGGAACAGCTTCCTGAGAAAAATGATCGTGGGAGGCTTTGCCCGTAAGAATGCTCCACCGAAAAACAAACAACGAAAGGGCGTGGGCTCATCCTCCCTCGTTGATGGAGAGCTTGACTGGGCATATAAAATCTCAAACAGTAAGCTTCAGAGCATTACCGGCTCTACACCGATAAAACACTACTACCAGACCAAACATCTACAGTATCTTGCACACATCTGTCGGATGAGCAATGACTCCCTACTGAAGAAAGTCCTTTTCGATAGAAGAACTAACTGGAATAAGATGGAGGAATGCCTGAATATGGACAAAAAACAGATCTTGAAAATGATGCACAAGACTGACTTCACGCAGCTGTTGGCCTCTTGTTTTCCATCAGCCAAGCAGCTGCCCCCCAAGGCCGACCACGTGCCACGCGGGAAAACATGATGATGATGATTGAGACACTGTTGTTGGAGAGGGTAAGAGGGTCACTGTGGTTTGCGATTCAGGTTGATGAGTCCACTGATGTGGAAAACCGGGCAATTCTGCTTGTTTTTGTGTGGTACATTTTTTAGGAGGATGTGCAGGAGGATTTGTTGTGTGTACTGCCACTCCCAACAAACACCACAGGTGCAGAATTATTTCGAGCTTTGGATGGTTATGTGTCCGGGAAGTTAGACTGGTCCTTCTGCATCGGCATTTGTACTGATGGGGCTGCAGCGATGACTGGGCGGCTGTCCGGTTTCACTGCAAGTCTCAGAGAGGTTGCACCTGACTGCGAACACACACACTGTGTCATTCACAGAGAAATGCTGGCCAGCCGTAAATTGTCACCTGAGTTGAATTCTGTACTAAATTATGTAATTAAAATTGTCAACCACATCAAAGCACACGCACTCAACACCCAGTTATTTGAACAGCTCTGCGAAGAAATGGATTCAGAGCACAAACGCCTTCTCTTGCATGCAGAGGTCAGATGGCTGTCGAGGGGGAGATCACTGGCCAGAGTGTTTGAGTTGCGAGAGCCTCTGCAGAAATTTCTGGCAGAAAAAAAAATCTGAGTTGGCCGCGCATTTTGGTGATGACCATTGGGTGTCAAAACTCGCGTACCTCTGTGACATTTTCAGCTTGCTTAATGAGCTCAACCTGACACTCCAGGGGAGGATGACAATGGTCTTTAAAGTGGCAGATAAAATTGCTGCATTTAAAGCAAAGCTGGCTCAGTGGGGACGTCGATTAGGCAGGGGTGTGTTTGATATGTTTCATACATTAGTGGGGATATTGGGAGAGACTGAGGCAGCGCCAGCTCTGTCGGAGCTGATTCGTGATCACCTTGTAGCGCTTTCGAAAGAATTCGAACGGTACTTCACAGCCGCCACGGATCCGCGTCAAAAAAATGAGTGGATCCGCAAGCCGTTTGCCAGCATCCCCAATCACCTGCCCGTTCAGGAGGAAGCACAGCTTCTCGAACTAGCAAATGACGGTGGTCTTAAGACTATGTTCGAGCAAACCTCTTTACCTGCATTTTGGATCAAAGCCAAAGCGGAATACCCGGAAATAGCCGCAAAAGTGCTCAAAACATTGCTTCCTTTTCCAACCACATACCTATGCAAGGCCGGGTTTTCTGCAATGACCATGACCAAAACAAAACTGCGCAATCGACTGGACATTTCAAACACATTAAGAGTGTCACTGTCTTCCATCACCCCCAGATGGAATCTTCTTGTTGCAGGGAAACAAGCACAGGGCAACCATTAAAATAAATTGCATTTTGGCCTCAACGCGCGCTAAATTTATTAATTCGTTGTATTAATTTGTACAGTACATATTGTGTTGTGCATGTTGTTTCGCGTTTACTTCCTGTTCATAGTTCAATTTTCACTTGCTCAAGTTCATGTTCTTTTTCAAGAGTTTGTTACCTACTGTTCATGGCTGAAATGGTTATTTTTTTAATATGCATGCACAACACCATATGGAATATCACCAAAATTGTCCCCTAATAATAAATGATCATGTATCCCCCCCCCCCCCCAAAGACCCCCAATGGTTGGAACATACCAACCTTAAAGTCACTTGTGAATAAATACCCCCACATATTGTATCCTGCTGACTATCCTCATTTGTAAAAGTATGTGCACGCGAACATATGTGCCCCCCCCGGTTCGCTGGGGAAAAAATGAGAACCAAACCGGTCCTTGGGGCTGAAAAGGTTGGGGACCCCTGCTGTACAGGGTCGCAGGCAAGCTGGAGCCTATCCCAGCTGACTATGGGTGAGAGGCGGGGTACACCTTGGACAAATCTCCAGATCATCGCAGGGCTGATACATAGAGACAAACAACCATTCACATTCACACCAACAGTCAATTTAGAGCCACCAATTAGCCTAACCTGCATGTCTTTGGACTGTGGATAAAACCAGAGCACCCAGAGGAAACCCATGCAGACACGGGGAGAACATGCAAACTCCACACAGAAGGGTCCCCGTTGGCCACTGGGATCAAACCCAGAACCTTCTTGTTGTGAAGCAACAGTGCTAACCACTATATATATATATATATATATATATATATACACAGTGGTGCTTGAAAGTTTGTGAACCTTTAAGAATTTTCTATATTTCTGCATAAATATGACCTAAAACATCATCAGATTTTCACACAAGTCCTAAAAGTAGATAAAGAGAACCCAGTTAAACAAATGAGACAAAAATATTATACTTGGTCATTTATTTATTGAGAAAAATGATCCAATATTACATATCTGTGAGCGGCAAAAGTATGTGAACCTTTGCTTTCAGTATCTGGTGTGACCTCCTTGTGCAGCAATAACTGCAACTAAACGTTTCCAGTAACTGTTGATCAGTTCTGCACACCGGCTTGGAGGAATTTTAGCCCGTTCCTCCGTACAGAACAGCTTCAACTCTGGGATGTTGGTGGGTTTCCTCACATGAACTGCTCGCTTCAGGTCCTTCCACAACATTTCGATTGGATTAAGCTCAGGACTTTGACTCGGCCATTCCAAAACATTCACTTTATTCTTCTTTAACCATTCTTTGGTAGAACGACTTGTGTGCTTAGGGTCGTTGCCTTGCTGTATGACCTACCTTCTCTTGAGATTCATTTCATGGACAGATGTCCTGACAGTTTCCTTTAGAATTCGCTGGTATAATTCAGAACTCATTGTTCCATCGATGATGGCAAGCCATCCTGGCCCAGATGCAACAAAACAGGCCCAAACCATGATACTACCACCACCATGTTTCACAGATGGGATAAGGTTCTTATGCTGGAATGCAGTGTTTTCCTTTCTCCAAACATAACACTTCTCATTTAAACCAAAAAGTTCTATTTTGGTCTCATCCGTCCACAAAACATTTTTCCAATAGCTTTCTGGCTTGTCCATGTGATCTTTAGCAAACTGCAGACGAGCAGCAATGTTCTTTTTGGAGAGCAGAGGCTTTTTCCTTGCAGCCCTGCCATGCACACCATTGTTGTTCAGTGTTCTCCTGATGGTGGACTCATGAACATTAACATTAGCCAATGTGAGAGAGGTCTTCAGTTGCTTAGAAGTTACCCTGGGGTCCTTTGTGACCTCGCCGACTATTACATGCCTTGCTCTTGGAGTGATCTTTGTTGGTTGACACCTCCTGGGGAGGGTAACAGTGGTCTTGAATTCCCTCCATTTGTACACAATCTATCTGACTGTGGATTGATGAAGTCCAAACTCTTTAGAGATGGTTTTGTAACCTTTTCCAGCCTGATGAGCATCAACAATGCTTTTTCTGAGGTCCTCAGAAATCTCCTTTGTTCGTGCCATGATACACTTCCACAAACATGTGTTGTGAAGATCAGACTTTGATAGATCCCTGTTCTTTAAATAAAACAGGGTGCCCACTCACACCTGATTGTCATCTCATTGATTGAAAACACCTGACTCTAATTTCACCTTCAAATTAACTGCTAATCCTAGAGGTTCACATACTTTTGCCACTCACAGATATGTAATATTGGATCATTTTCCTCAATAAATAAATGACCAAGTATAATATTTTGTCTCATTTGTTTAACTGGGTTCTCTTTAGCTACTTTTAGGACTTGTGTGAAAATCTGATGATGTTTTAGGTCATATTTATGCAGAAATATAGAAAATTCTAAAGGGTTCACAAACTTTCAAGCACCACTATATATATATATATATATATATATATATATATATATATATATATATATATATATATATATATCAGGGTCACAATGAAATCTTTAAATGTTTAGAATCTAGAAATGAAATTTGCTCCTTATTCGTTTTTGTGGATAAGCAGAATTTCACATTTTACAAGCTAGAACTTTGCTTGTGATTGAGATGCAGTATGTGTAAATATGACACCAATTTCAGTCTGTAGTTTTATGTATATATAATTATAGATAGTAGAAATTTGACCTTGGTTAGAGTTACGTGTGGGGATCTCATCTCATCTCATTATCTCTAGCTGCTTTATCCTGTTCTACAGGGTCGCAGGCAAGCTGGAGCCTATCCCAGCTGACTATGGGCGAAAGGCGGGGTACACCCTGCACAGCAAATTCCTCAGTGTTGAATTAACACCCAGAGTGTTTATATTGGTCCAATTGGACCAATATAAATACTCTTGGTGTTAATTCAACACTGGGGAATTTGCTGTGTGGACAAGTCACCAGGTCATCACAGGGCTGACACATAGACACAGACAACCATTCACACTCACGGTCAATTTAGAGTCACCAGTTAACCTAACCTGCATGTCTTTGGACTGTGGGGGAAACCGGAGCACCCGGAAGAAACCCACGCGGACACGGGGAGAACATGCAAACTCCGCACAGAAAGGCCCTCGCTGGCCACGGGGCTCGAACCCGGACCTTCTTGCTGTGAGACGACAGCGCTAACCACTACACCACCCTGCTGCCCATGTTTGGGGATAGTATACTTTATTAAAAAGAAAAAATATACCCACACACTGTCGCTGCTGCTCTCGAAGACCTACTACGGTCGAAACGTTGTGTATCTCATCTCATTATCTCTAGCCGCTTTATCCTTCTACAGGGTCGCAGGCAAGCTGGAGCCTATCCCAGCTGACTACGGGCGAAAGGCGGGGTACACCCTGAACAAGTCGCCAGGTCATCACAGGGCTGACACATAGACACAGACAACCATTCACACTCACGGTCAATTTAGAGTCACCAGTTAACCTAACCTGCATGTCTTTGGACTGTGGGGGAAACCGGAGCACCCGGAAGAAACCCACACGGACACGGGGAGAACATGCAAACTCCGCACAGAAAGGCCCTCGCCGGCCACGGGGCTCGAACCCGGACCTTCTTGCTGTGAGACGACAGCGCTAACCACTACACCACCGTGCTGCCCATGTTTGGGGATAGTATAC
The DNA here is from genome assembly GCF_027579695.1 of Neoarius graeffei. Classification (NCBI taxonomy): domain Eukaryota; kingdom Metazoa; phylum Chordata; class Actinopteri; order Siluriformes; family Ariidae; genus Neoarius; species Neoarius graeffei. The sequence goes on along the minus strand of NC_083589.1, from coordinate 39,154,979 downwards.
TTTATTAAAAAGAAAAAATATACCCGCACACTGTCGCTGCTGCTCTCGAAGACCTACTACGGTCGAAACGTTGTGTATCTATCAATAAAATCACTGAGAGCAGCAGCGACAGTGTGCGGGTATATTTTTTCTTTATAATTGACGGACTTTTTTACCCTGCACCTGTACAAAGTTGGATGTGCGTGCACTCTCTACTACGATAGTATACTTTGACATGCAACCACAGTGTCTTCACTGTCCTGAATTCATGATGTTTGAAGAAAAAAAAAAGATGGCACAGTTTTCACATACTCCCAGTGATCATATGCCACAGGTTTTGATAAATAACTCAGGCACCAAAGGGTGATGCAGTAATCCCATCTCATGTATTGTGGTTGTTCTAGATTGATTTATACAGCTGGAGTCTAAAGCTGGAGTTTGCCTGACTGTGCTCTGTATGACAGAGACATTAATATGGATTAGAAGAGCAGGCACCTCCTGCTTCATCTCGCAAAAATTCCAGCATGCAGTTCTTGCTCTATTAAAAGCTGATGTAAAGGCAGCAGGTAGCATTGCTATTTTACAGCTCCAGGTTCCTGGTTTGATCTTATTATCTTATTGTGTGGAGATTTGCATGCTCTCTCCATGTCCACATGAGTTTCCTTTAAATTCTCAGACTTCTTCCCAGCTCCCATAAACATTCCGTTAGGCTTTGTGTGTGTGTGTGTGTGTGTGTGTGTGTGTGAGACTGCCATCCCATTAAGTATATTCACACGTCACACTCAGTGATTGCTCCAGTTCAGAATCCAACGCAACCCTGAGGATAAAGTGGTTATGATTGAATAATGAACTAAATCTAATGTATCAGACTGAGATACATTGCTATAGATTCACACTGCACTATATAACATTTGTTAATTGTTATTGGAGTACTGGCCTTTGCAGCAGTGATATCACAGAAGGCTGCAATATGCAAATAAGCCCTATGACTAATCATTAAATGTGAGCTGTGAGCATCCTGACTAGTCTCATTTCAAATGAGAGTTCCTGTGGGGGTTTGGATGAATCATGGCATTCACATCATCCAACAAACGGAAATTATTTTCTTCAAACTAATTCAGGCCAGTCTTTAACCACGAACATCAACGGGTTTACAAATCTGGTTTTAATAGGCTGCAATTATTCATTTCTTAATATTGCATAAACACAGATATATAGAGAATTACAAGCTGTGGCAGTAGGTATGTAACATCTAAATATTTAAGTGTACGGTTGTGCTGCTAAAGGTTCTAAAAGTATTAGCACACCTCTATGTAATGTCATTGTTGCATTCATGGAGGAATAGTTATCAGAAATACAGTAGGTGCGGAACCTTGCGTAGTGATTGCAGTGTAGTGCTATTATACAGGCCTCAAACTACCTTTTTAACAATTACACATTGTTTTTAGTACAATGACAACTAAAGGCTGGTAAAGCAAATCAAATCGTGCATTATTGTAATTCAAGATATTAGTATATCTGTAGGACAGAACTTATTACTGTATTACTTAAATCGCTTTAAATTATATACTTGGTTGTTAATATAATCGCATCTCATCTCATTATCTGTAGCCACTTTATCCTGTTCTACAGGGTCGCAGGCAAGCTGGAGCCTATCCCAGCTGACTACGGGCGAAAGGCGGGGTACACCCTGGACAAGTCGCCAGGTCACCACAGGGCTGACACAGAGACACAGACAACCATTCACATTCACACCTACGGTCAATTTAGAGCCACCAGTTAACCTAACCTGCATGTCTTTGGACTGTGGGGGAAACCGGAGCACACCCACGCGGACACGGGGAGAACATGCAAACTCCGCACAGAAAGGCCCTCGCAGGCCACGGGGCTCGAACCCAGACCTTCTTGCTGTGAGGCGACAGCGCTAACCACTACACCACCGTGCTGCCCCTTTTAATATAATATGGTGGTCAAACATTATATACTATAATAGCCATGGAGGGTGGCATGGTGGTGTAGTGGTTAGCACTGTCGCTTCACAGCAAGAAGGCCCTGGGTTCGAGCGAGACCCAGCGGCCGGTGAGGGCCTTTCTGTGTGGAGTTTGCATGTTCTCCCCGTGTCTGCCTGAGTTTCCTCCAGGTGCTCTGGTTTCCCCCACAGTCCAAAGACATGCAGGTTAGGCTAATTGGTGGCTCTAAATTGACCGTAGGTGTGAATGTGAGTGTGAATGGTTGTTTGCCTCTATGTGTCAGCCCTGCAATGACCTGGCAACTTGTCCAGGGTGTATCCCACCTCTCGCCCATAGTCAGCTGGGATAGGCTCCAGCTTGCCCGCGACCCTGTAGGACAGGATAAGCAGCTACAGATGCTGGATGGATAATAGCCATGGCCTAATGGTTTGAGAAGAAGCTTTGGGATTAAAAGGTTGCTGGTTCGATTCCCTGGACCAGCAGGAATAGCTAAAGTGCCCTTGAGCAAGGCACCTAATCCTCAACTGCTGTTCTGGGTATGTTGTATGTTGCTCTGGATAAGAGTGTCTGCTAAATGCCTGTGATGTAATAATAATATTTAGTGGAAAATATCACTTTCTCAACCCAAAGACATCACTTCTCATATTTTGGTTGCGAACCTAGATGCCCTCTAGACTTTTCAAGCCTCTTTAAGTCACTTTTCTAAAAATGGCATACAACTGGTAAGGGAAAAAAAAATCCAAATGGCAGAAGATGTAAAAATGATGAGCCTCGATGGATTAAGAGTTATCAGCTAAGCTAAGCACTCTGATCCCTGAAAGGTTCCTCACTGAGAAGTGTGATAAATCCATCCCATAATTCCTTGTTGCTAGCCATGAAACCTTCCCAAAGGCACACAGTTCCCCACAAGGTGTTCTTCTGAAGCATTTTAGCCAGACTGTCAACACGTCTATTTTGAAGAGTGTAGTTCTATGCCCTTGTCTTGCACACAGCAGAGCGCCTGCTTTAATCCAGTGACTAAAAATAAGAAGCTGATTCTACAATATAATTGACGAGGTAGCTTTACAGTGGTATGATTAGGCAATTTCAGTAAATAGTATAAGTATAGGCTTAAACAAAGTACATGGAGGATTTGTTTATTTGGTTTTTGCATCTTTATGGAATAAGGAAATTAGTCATTCATATCATTTCTACACATTTGCTGTGCAAATGTAGTTATAAAATTGCATAGTTGAGAAGCCTGTAACAATATGCACATCATGATACAGGAACGCAGTTATGGCTTCCAAAAATTCTGCAATAACTTGGATATAATGATGCAAATTCATATCCTTTAGGGAGTAAGTAGATAGATCTGGACAGCTGAATGTAACCATTTCAACCTTACTATACATCTAGATTACATAGGTCATCTGCAAACCTTGAGATAGAAGCGACAGTGCATGATGAGCCTGGCACATCAATCCAGAGTACTTCCATAACCTTTCTGTTTACTCGGATTATTGAAAAGCACAAACAGTTAAACAGGGATTGATCTTGGGCACAGTTCAGAGAGCTCACATCACACAGAATATAGTTACTGTCTGAAGTTCAGACGATGTTCTTCAGTGCAGAGCAGAAACATCAGTGAGAGCACGTTCCACTGTAACGTTTAGACAGAGATGTGAGGCCATCTACTGGAGATAACTGCCATTACCATAACAGGCTAACCAGTGGTTTTAATTATTCAATTCTAGGCAGTTATTAGCACCTACAGAGAGCCACTTTGTACACATATTTGTGTCATTCCCAGCGTTGTAGTCGAGTCACTAAACCTCGAGTCTGAGTCCAGTCTCAAGTCCCCAGTGTTCAAGTCCAAGTCATTTTTAAAAAATTCGAGTTGAGTCCACTACTGATCTGAGTTGAGTCCGAGAACAAGACTCCAACCGCACCATTTGACGGTGGCTGTTTTAGTGCCATTAACATTCGTTTGTTCCTGAACGTGACGTATGAACAGGTGAATGTGCTTCTCTTTGTCAGGGAGTGTGAAGTATTCTGTCAGAGATAGTTGGGAGACGGATGTAAGTGCAGAAGGTGTGTTTATTAATACAAGTGAAGAGGGTAAACAATCCAGAATGGCAGGCAAAATCGTAAAACAGTGAAACAAGCAATACGTTGAGCGACACACAAACAGGCTATCGTAGACTCGGCAGAATCAAAGACAAGAAACAGGAAATCAGGAATCAGGAAACCAAACAAGGAAATAAGGCTCGGTAATGTATCAGCAACGCAAATCAATACTTCGCAAAGTAAGTGTGTTTTCACAGTTTTTATACAGGTGCGCTGATTGCGTCTTAATCCTGTGCGTGCATGCAAGAGTCCACTTGGCGTGCACGCTGTCTAGAGTGCACCCAAGAGTCTATCTGATGCACGTGTCAAGGCATGCAGGTGTGACACTTTTGCACGAAATTAGAACAAAAATTAATGTAGATATAACTATCTTATGCCAAATTATTATGGCATGTTACAAAAAATAAAGAAAAAAATCCGAGTCCTTGTCTCCAATTTACGAGTCCGAATGCAGTTAATGCATGAGCCAGAGTCAAAGTCTGAGTCATCAGTGCTCAAGTCCAAGTCGAGTCACGAGTCCTTAAAATTAGGGCACAAGTCAGACACAAGTCCGAGTCCCGGACTCGAGTACTACAAGCCTGGTCACGCCATAATATTTTACTTAATTGTTTAATGAATAATCAGTGGCATATGTGTATGATCTGTCAGATATTACAGAATTCTGTCCTGTTTTTAAACTAGTAAACAGGGCAGTGAAAAAATAAAACTTCCACTATTAAGAAATATAGGGATTTTCCGATTCCTAACTCTTGTTTTCTATGGGCTGCACGGTGGTATAGTGGTTAGCACTGTTGCCTCACAGCAAGAAGGTTCTGGGTTTGAGCCCAGTGGCTGATGGGGGCCTTTCTGTGTGGAGTTTGCATGTTCTCCCAGTGTCTGCATGGGTTTCCTCCGGGTGCTCTGGTTTCCCCCGCAGTCCAAAGACATGTGGTTTGGTTAACATGGGCTGAAGTGCCCTTGAGCAAGGCACCTAACCCCCAACTGCTCCCTGGGCACTGTAGCAGAGCTGCCCACTGCTCTGGGTATGTGTGTGCGCTCATTGCTCACTTGTGTGTGTGTGTGTATGCATGTGTTCGCTGCTTCAGATGGGTTAAATGTAGAGGAGGAATTTCACTGTGCTTGAGTGTATAGTGTATAGAGACTTCTTCTCTATACAGTGGTGCTTGAAAGTTTGTGAACCCTTTGAAATTTTCTATATTTCTGCATTAATATGACCTAAAACATGATCAGATTTTCACACAAGTCCTAAAAGTAGATAAAGAGAACCCAGTTAAACAAATGAGACAATAATATTATACTTGGTCATTTATTTATTGAGGAAAATGATCCAATATTATATATCTGTGAGTGACAAAAGTATGTGAACCTCTAGGATTAGCAGTTAATTTGAAGGTGAAATTAGAGTCAGGTGTTTTCAATCAGTGGGATGACAATCAGGTGTGAGTGGGCACCCTGTTTTATTTAAAGAACAGGGATCTATCAAAGTCTGATCTTCACAACACATGTTTGTGGAAGTGTATCATGGCACAAACAAAGGAGATTTCTGAGGACCTCAGAAAAAGTGTTGTTGATGCTCATCAGGCTGGAAAAGGTTACAAAACCATCTCTAAAGAGTTTGGACTCCACCAATCCACAGTCAGATAGATTGTGTACAAATGGAGGAAATTTAAGACCATTGTTACCCTTCACAGGAGTGGTCGACCAACAAAGATCACTCCAAGAACAAGGCGTGTAATAGTCGGCGAGGTCACAAAGGACCCCAGGGTAACTTCTAAGCAACTGAAGGCCTCTCTCACATTGGCTAATGTTAATGTTCATGAGTCCACCATCAGGAGAACACTGAACAACAATGGTGTGCATGGAAAGGTTGCAAGGAGAAAGCCACTGCTCTCCAAAAAGAACATTGCTGCTCGTCTGCAGTTTACTAAAGATCACGTGGACAAGCCAGAAGGCTATTGGAAAAATGTTTTGTGGATGGATGAGACCAAAATATAACTTTTTGGTTTAAATGAGAAGCGTTATGTTTGGAGAAAGGAAAACACTGCATTCCAGCATAAGAACCTTCTCCCATCTGTGAAACATGGTGGTGGTAGTATCATGGTTTGGGCCTGTTTTGCTGAATCTGTGCCAGGATGGCTTGCCATCATTGATGGAACAATGAATTCTGAATTATATCAGCGAATTCTAAAGGAAAATGTCAGGACATCTGTCCATGAACTGAATCTCAAGAGAAGGTGGGTCATGCAGCAAGACAATGACCCTAAGCACACAAGTTGTTCTACCAAAGAATGGTTAAAGAAGAATAAAGTGAATGTTTTGGAATGGGCAAGTCAAAGTCCTGACCTTAATCCAATCCAAATGTTGTTGAAGGACCTGAAGCAAGCAGTTCATGTGAGGAAACCCACCAACATCCCAGAGTTGAAGCTGTTCTGTACGGAGGAATGGGCTAAAATTCCTCCAAGCTGGTGTGCAGGACTGATCAACAGTTACCAGAAACGTTTAGTTGCAGTTACTGCTGCACAAGGGGGTCACACCAGATACTGAAAGCAAAGGTTCACATACTTTTGCCACTCACAGATATGTAATATTGGATCATTTTCCTCAATAAATAAATGACCAAGTATAATATTTTTGTGTCATTTGTTTAACTGGGTTCTCTTTATCTACTTTTAGGACTTGTGTGAAAATCTAATGATGTTTTAGGTCATATTTATGCAGAAATATTGAAAATTCTAAAGGGTTCACAAACTTTCAAGCACCACTGTACGATACAGATATCAGGTGATCAGGTGACACTCAATACTGAGCCTATGCCAAAAACCTCTTGATAACAGACTCTGCACATTTCTGTCGCCAAGTTATGTCAAACATCAGAACCATGCCGGCTGTGTCTTGTGTCCGTTGGAAAAACTGGCTCCTATGTGGTGTAATATATGTCAGTGAATCCAGTACCAGTTCAGCATTGGATTAGAATGGTGTATCTTTAAATACAGAGTATAAATTAAGTGTAGAGGGTAATGTTGCCACCTCACAGCTCCAGAGTCCTAATCTCCAGGTATTGTCTGTGGGGAGTTTCACATGTTCTCACATGTGTGGGTTTCCTTCAGCCTCACAAAAACATACCAGTTGGTGGATCTGAGTATGCGAAATTGCCCCTAGGTGTGAATGAGTGTGTGAATGTTTGCGTACATGGAGTAAGGGCAAGTGGAGCAAAATACAGGGACAAGAGTGAGAGCAAAAAAGAAAACTGTGCAACAAGTATGGAATACAAAACATTTACTTTGAGACATGAGGATAATGGAATAAGAACTCATTTTACATGGATCAGAAATGCAGACATTCATTTTAAAGACAGGTTTCTACATTATCTTCCCTACAAAGGCATTATTCATTCATTCATTCATTCATTCATTCATTCGATAACTGCTTTATCCTGATCAGGGTTGTGGAGGATCCGGAGCCTATCCTGGGAATGGTTGGACCGAGGCAGGAATACCCCTGAATAGGAAACTCATCTATTACACACACACACACACACACACACATATTCAGATATACATTCACACCTAGGGAGAAGTTAGTGTAGCCAGTCTACTTACTGGCATGCTTTTTGGAGGTGGGTGGAAACTGGAGAAAACCTACATGGACAAGGGCAGAAAATGTCAAACTCGTGCTAAATGTAACCTGAGCTGAAAATCAAATAGGGACCCTAGATCTGTGAGACAGCAATGCTAGCTGCTGTACCTCTATGGCACCCACAAGAAGAATTTTCTCATCTCATCTCATCTCATTATCTCTACCTGCTTTATCCTGTTCTACAGGGTCGCAGGCAAGCTGGAGCCTATCCCAGCTGACTATGGGCGCGAGGCGGGGTACACCCTGGACAAGTCGCCAGGTCATCGCTGGTCAAATATGATATATTATTAAATTTGATGTACAAATGTCAGTAAAGATTGTGTGTTACAACTGGACCTTCTGGCAGGGCCTTGCAAACATTTTGCAACAAGAATGTAAAAAAATAAAATAAAATGAAATAAAATAAAAAGCGCTCCCTTCTGCATGCAGAAGCTACACAGGTTTACTTTATGATTCATCTTAATTTCATGATTCAAATATTAGACACATTAGACAAAGAAGTATGGTTATATTTATTAAATTATTAGAACTTATTAGAGTTTTTTATTCCAGAATTTTTCACCCATAAAACCCAAACCAGGCAAGGCAAGGCAAGGCAAGGCAAGTTTATTTATATAGCACATTTCATACACAGTGGCAGTTCAATGTGCTTTACAGAAGTAAAAGCAAAACAGTAAACAATAGAAAATAAAATTACATAAAATAAATGGGGAAGAAAAATAATAAGAATTAAACAATAGTAGAAATAAAATAATAAAATGAAGTAAAAGTTCAGTAAAAAACAGCAGAATAAAATAGAATAAAAGTTAAGTAAAGTTTAAAACATGCAGAGACTGTAAAAGTTAAGAAAGTTTAAAACATGTAAAAATGACAATATTAATCATTTAGCAGAAAGCATCTGCTAAATGTTGTAGTTAAGACCAAGATCAAAGTGTATAGACCAAGACAAGACCAAAACTTTGAGGGGTTGAGATCAAGTCAAGACCAAGGCAGGGTGAGACTAATGCCGCTTTTCCACTACAAACGCGGCTGAGCCGTGCGGTGCTGATTCGAGCTGAGTCGAGCTGAGCTGGGCTATTGAAGTTGCATTTCGACTACAACCGCGCTGAACCATGCTGGCTGGAAGTGGGTGGACACATTGGGTGGAGTTAGCGAAAGTGGGTGGACGTCACGTGATATCGTTAAGCAGCGCAAACAGTGACATCAGTGATCTTTTAAGCGGTAGTCTCACGACCCGAATAGTAAACAATAAACATGGAGGACATGGAGTCGTTAGTGTTGCTGGTCTTGGTGCTGTGGCTTGTTGTCACCGACAACGCCAACAGATACTGGCAAGAGCGTATAGATGAGGCGAGGCGCATAAGGCTTCAGAAATTCTCGTAATTCGTAATTCTTCTTCTTCCGGGTTTGCGGTGTTTACAGATCCCAGCGTGCTCGCGGGGTGTGTGTGGGCATGTGAGGACACTCCTCCTCACCAATCAGTGCACAGGGGAGTGTCTGCTCACGCCCCCAGCCTCACTCGGCTCGCTTTGGCTTGCTTCAGCCCCACTCCAAAACGGTGCGAGTTTTAGGGGCTAAGCAGGGCTGAAGCGAGCCAAGTCGTGCTGTTTTTTGGTAGTCGAAATGCGAGCCATGTCGGGCTGAAGTGAGCTGAAGCGAGCTGAAGTGAGCTGAAAAAGGGTAGTGGAAAAGGGCCATAAGTCAAGACCAGGACCAGACCAGTGTGTGTGTGTGTGGGGGGGGGCACAGCAAGAAAAATTTCAAATTAGGAATGAGTCACATTTTTGGTCGCATTTGAAGCAGAAAATAAAATAAAAATCTTGAAATAAAATCTTGAGTCCTCCATGTCTTTGACCGAAACAAGATAGAGTAAAATGCAGTCAATTCCGAGACGAGACTGAGACCTTCAAAAAGTGGTCTTGAGATCGGTCTCAAGTACAACAACACTAGTGCGCTCCACCAACTGGAAGGAAGGAAATTAATTGACTGATTCACAGATCCCGTTTTTAGAGAATTTATGCTTACTTTGTATCTGATTAGAGACTTTAATACCAGAAATCATAGTGTAGACATTATAGTTTGGTAGAAAAAAAATGGCAGACAATTGTTAGGATTTTTTTTTTTTTAAATACTGTTATATTAGCATCAAGCTCAGACCCCTGCGAGATTTTATGCCTGGGTCTAATAAATAGCTGGCCATTTCTCTCTCTCTTTCTCTCTCTTTCGAAATTTCCCTCTGTCTCAGTCTGATTGAATGTGGACCTGGGTTTATGAGCAGCAGCAGTAGTACTGGGGGGTTACATCCACCTTCCCTCAGGCAGTGGAGGGCACTTAACATTCGCACTGGCTAGTCACAGCCCAGAGGGAGAGCATCGTCCTCTTTGTGCACAGGACTAGGGGCTTAAAGAGAGGATGACAGGATATGTTATGCAACAGCAGGAGAAATAGCAGTGTTTTCTTCAGGTTCAGTGACCTGGAGAAAAATGGAGGAGAGAGAGAGAGAGAGAGAGAGAGAGAGAGAGATCCAACTGCCAAAGCACTAATGGGATACTGAGGGCTGCAGGCTGATAGAGGAATGATGTACATTTGTGAGGGCCTGCTGCTGTGTTAGCTTTCACAATTAGTCAACAGAATGAGGGGCATGACATCTTGTCAAATACAAAACCCATGCGACATGACCAGAAATGCTGTTATCTTATTGCTGCATGCAGTAATTTATGGGGTCCAAGCACCCTTTGCAAATAGTGTCTCTAATGGCTATTTCATCCCAGGTTACACAGAACAGTAAAGAAAGCATAGATGAATGCCAAGTTTGGGTACGAAAGCCCAGTGCTCACTGCGTGAAATTCCTGCTGAAAGCTAAAATGCCGATGGTGGCCATGTTTTTCAAGAAACTCGGTTATCACTATAAATCCACTTACAGATCAGCACAATGATGCAGTACACCATATTTCAACTTGCACACACACACATTCACACTCACACCTAGGGTCAATTTAATGTAGCCAGTTTACCTTTCAGCATGTTTTTGGGAGGAGCAATGAAACTCAAGAAACAAGAGGAAACCCAAGCACACATAGGGAGAACATGCACAGACACTCCACACAGAGGGCAGCACTACCCACTGTTCCCTCAGTAAAACACTGTATTTCATCTTATTTGATAATTTACTAGAAATCATTTTCCCCACCAATGAAGAAGCCACTTCTAAACTAGGGGGGAAAAAATGCAGGTATGTATTTTGTATCCTTTAGGAAACAGAATATTGACTTGCAGTGGAGGAGAGAAGCACAAGCATCAGTAGTCCACCGACGGGTTGTCCTGGTCAGATTTGGTCTCACAAGCTGTTTGCATATGCTAGGCAGGATTACACTGATCCAACTTAATGCCTAAGACCATGCAATCATTCATAAATACAGTCTACAGCAGTGTGAAGACATGGGCTGAGCCCAGTGCCCTGGGTCTCCATGTACCCATCTGTCACTGATTAACATTGAGGGAGATGCCAGTGGTGGTTGTGTGGTAAAGGTTACAGCCTGGTGATATTGGCACAATAGAAACTGCATTTGAATTGTAGTGTACTCTGTGTAGAGTACAAGCTGACAGCTGAATTCACTTACACAAGGTCCCCTTCAGCTTATTTTTGTCCAGTTAAATTGTAACTGTTCAATGCAATGTAGGCCAGGAAAGATAAGTGGAATGTGCTTTTAGTTTGTTGTTACCTCACCTGTGACGGAGTCAGTCACAAAATGTCAGTCAATGACATTTGACATTTATTCTTTCATTAATTCATTGATCTTTACTTATCACTTTATCCCGGTCATGGTCATGGTAACTTTAGTATGAAGAAACGCTTTTGTCTACCCAAAAGTCATCTGAGTGTTTCCTGTAGCCATGTTTGTTTTGTTATTTCCTCACCCGTGACGGAGTAAGCGGGGCGAGGTATTGTAATCAGTGCAGTTTGTTTGTTTGTTTGTGTGTGTGTCTGTCTGTCTTTTCACAATCTAGCGTCTAGACGGTTGTACCGATTGACTTCAAATTTTCAGGTTAGGTGCACAATGGTCCGTAGATTACCTGATTAAATTTTGGGGGTAATCGGGTTAAGGTCACCGAAAAGGTCAACCTTTCAGTCAGAATAGCATATTTTCCATTATAACTCAAAAACGGTTGCTGATACGCAGATGTTTACTATTATGAACATATAGGAACTCACATATGGCCTTTGATTTGGCACCATGATCTTTGACCTTGAAAGGTCAAACTCAAGGTCACAAATTTCCAGAGGGCTGTAACTTGAAAACGGTTGATAGTAGACAGATTTACCATTGTCAACTTATAGAAAGTGCCATATGGGCTTTCATTTGGCACCATGATCTTTAACCTTGAGTCAAGGCCGGATTAACTATATGGGCCTGCGGCACAGTGCCCAGGGGCACTAACCACTCACAGCCAGTGGGGGGGTACCACATGACAGAAACTTTAAAAACATTTTTCATGAATGTTTGTACACTTAAAATGGTTATACACTTGACATTGTTAAATAGTCATATATAATTCATTATGAACACTAATTTCATAAGAACAACAACAATAATCATAATTCTGAGCAAGAGTGGCCTATGTGACCATTAACCCCCCTTTCCTCAACCTGTCAGTTGAGCCAGTCCACCTACGGTGAAATGTATCAATTTTTTAAAAACCGCGGTAGAAATGAAAAATGGACAGACATCAATTGAGTGGTTGAGCAAAGAGAAAATTTAAAAAAGAGAGAGACTCCAGGCGTGTAGCTGCAATTAAAAATGTTCCAGTGTTAGATCGTTTTTTATAAAAACATCGACAACTGCTGTCACTACCAGCGCTGAAGCCGAAGCTAGTGAAATCAGCGATGCTAGTGAGGGAGATGGCCCTGCTAGCACTAGCTGGGGAGATGCTACAACCACAGCCAGTGTTAGCCGAGGGGTCGGCGACGACGAGGATCCCCTTGAGACATACAAATATATGCTGCTCATTTTTGAATAAGACATTTCAATATGCCTACATGCATATCGTTGGTTGTTTTCAGTGAATTTGATGGGCTGATGTAGCCTACTTAATAAATTTTCAATGAGGAAGAATGACCTTGTTTATGTGTACTATTGTTTATGTATATGCTACTATTTTTGACAGCAAAGGGCAAGGTTTGTGAGTGTGTGCAGGAGGTTACTGAACATGTGCGCGGGGGGGGGGGGGGGGGGGGGGGGGGCACTTGAGGTATAGTGCCCAGGGGCACCGCATTGGCTTAATACGGCACTGCCTTGAGTGACCTTGAAAGGTTAAACTGAAGGTCATGGGTTTTCAAAGGACTATAACTTTAAAATGGTTCATGATAGCCATATGTTTATCATTATCAACATATAAGAAGTCTCATATAGGCTTTCAGTTGCTGCCATGACCTTTGACCCTGAATGACTTTGAAATGTCAAACTCAAGGTCATGGGTTTTCATAGGACTATAATCTGACAGCTGATGATTGAGAAATATTACCATTATCAACATCTCATCTCATCTCATTATCTCTAGCCACTTTATCCTTCTACAGGGTCGCAGGCAAGCTGGAGCCTATCCCAGCTGACTACGGGCAAAAGGCAGGGTACACCCTGGACAAGTCGCCAGGTCATCACAGGGCTGACACATAGACACAGACAACCATTCACACTCACATTCACACCTACGGTCAATTTAGAGTCACCAGTTAACCTAACCTGCATGTCTTTGGACTGTGGGGGAAACCGGAGCACCCGGAGGAAACCCACGCGGACATGGGGAGAACATGCAAACTCCGCACAGAAAGGCCCTCGCCGGCCACGGGGCTCGAACCCGGACCTTCTTGCTGTGAGGCGACAGCGCTAACCACTACACCACCGTGCCGCCCCCATTATCAACATATAGATATAAAATAATAAAGTGCTGCTGGGCGAGGTTTGTTTTGCCTGGCAACATTTGTTTTTTTTATTGGACAGACAGGCACACTAAGAGGAATACTGATGTACTGTTTACCGCATTACATCAAGATGCATTTGATGACAGAAACATTGTGAGGTTTGTGATAAAAAACTGCAAAGCAACAGTCAGTGACATCAACAACCTCCACAGGGTAGTGGTGAAAGTATCACAAGCCACTATTCAAATAAGACTTTGAGAGCAGAAATATAGAGGCCATACCACAAAATGCAAACCACTCATCAGCAGTAAGAATCAGAAGGACAGATTGAAATTCACAATGAGAAACAGAGATGAGCCATAACATTTCTGGAACCAAGATTAATATCTACCAAAGTGATGGAAATGATAAAGTGTGGAGGGGAAAAAAGGATTGGCTCATGATCCAAAATATACAAATACAAATGGCATTTTGATCAAGTACAGTGGAGGTAGTGTCATGGCATGGTCTTACATGGCTGCTTCTGGAACAGGCTCATTAATCTTTATCACCTCCGCCAACTTTATTGGAGGAGGTTATGTTTTCGCCTCCATTTGTTTGTCTTTCTGTTCCCAGCATAACTCAAAAGGCAAGGCAAGGCAAGGCAAGTTTATTTATATAGTGCATTTCATACACAGTGGCAGTTCAATGTGCTTTACAGAGGTAAAGGCAAAACAGTAAACAATAGAAAATAAAATTACATAAAATAAAGGGGGAAGAAGAGAAAAAAATAATAAGAATTAAACAATAGTAGAAATAAAATAATAAAATGAAGTAAAAGTTCAGTAAAAAACAGCAGAATAAAATAGAATAAAAGTTAAGTAAAGTTTAAAACACGCAAAGACTGTAAAAGTTAAGTAAAGTTTAAAACGTAAAGATGATGATATTTATCAGTTAGCAGAAAGCATCTGAGAACAGCTTGGTCTTTAGTCTAGATTTGAAGCTGCCAACAGCAGGAGCATTTTTGATGTCCTCTGGGAGTTGGTTCCATAGCTGTACTGCATAGTAGCTAAAAGCTGCTTCACCACACTTTGTTTTAACAACAGGTTTTACCAGTACATTTTGCTGCTGCGATCTGGTAGATCTGATTGGGTTAGGCTGCTGCAACATATCAGAGAGGTAATTGGGCCCTGTACCATTTAAAGATTTGTACACCAGCAGCAATGCTTTAAAGTCAATTCTGTAGCTTACTGGAAACCAGTGAAGGGACCTTAGAATTGGAGTAATGTGCTCTCTTCTTTTTGTTCGTGTGAGAAACCTAGCCGCTGCATTTTGAACCAGCTGAAGTCGTTTGATGGTCTTTTTTGGCAGGCCTGTGAAAAGGCCATTGCAGTAATCAACCCTACTAGAGATGAAGGCATGTATAAGTTTTTCCAGATCATTTTTTGACATAAGTCCTCTTAGTTTGGAAATGTTTTTTAGGTGATAAAATGCCGATTTAGTGATTGCTTTCATGTGACTGTCAAAGTTTAGCTTGCTGTCAATGAAAACACCAAGATTTTTAACCATATCTTTTGTTTTAATCCCCTTTGTGTCAAGAATAGTGGTAATCCTGAGTCTTTCATCTTTTTTCCCAAATAGAATTACTTCTGTTTTATCTGTGTTCAGCTGAAGAAAATTTTGTGACATCCAGTTGTTGATTTGGTCGATACACTGGTAGAGACATTCAAGGGGGGCATAATCATTAGGTGATAGAGCAAAATAAATTTGGGTGTCATCTGCATAGCAGTGATACAAAATTGAGTTGTTTTTGATAATTTGTCCAAGTGGGAGCATATAAAGGTTGAATAGTCATGGTCCAAGGATTGACCCCTGGGGGACACCACAGGTCAAGGACATTGATGTTGAGGTACAATTTCCCATGGTAACAAAGAAGCTTCTATCTTTTAAGTATGATTTTAACCAATTGATAACTTTACCAGTCAACCCAACCCAGTGTTCAAGTCGATATAGCAGTATGTTGTGATCAACAGTATCAAAAGCTGCACTGAGGTCCAGTAACACCAGGACCGATGTTTTGCCTGCATCAGTATTAAGACGTATGTCATTTATAACTTTAATCAGCGCTGTTTCAGTGCTGTGATTGGCACGAAATCCTGACTGAAAGTTATCAAAACAGCTATTTGATATCAAGAAGGCAGTTAATTGTCTCGTCTCGTCTTCTTCCGCTTATCCAGGACCGGGTCGCGGAGGCAGCAGTCTAAGCATGGAAGCCCAAACTTCCCTTTCCCCAGACACCTCGGCCAGCTCCTCGGGAAGAACACCGAGGCGTTCCCAGGCCAGCCGAGAGACATAGTCCCTCCAGCGTGTCCTGGGTCTTCCCCGGGGCCTCCTCCCAGGGGGACATGCCTGGAACACCTCCCCAGGGAGGCGTCCAGGAGGCATCCAAAAAAGATGCCCGAGCCACCTCAGCTGGTTCCTCTCGATGTGGAGGAGCAGCGGCTCTACTCCGAGCTCCTCCCGAGTGACTGTGCTTCTCACCCTATCTCTAAGGGAGCGCCCAGCCACCCTGCGAAGGAAACTCATTTCAGCCGCTTGTATCCGCGATCTTGTTCTTTCTGTCATTACCCAAAGCTCATGACCATAGGTGAGAGTCGGAACGTAGATCGACCGGTAAATTGAGAGCTTCGCCTTTTGGCTCAGCTCCTTCTTCACCACGACGGACCGGTAAAGCGACCGCATCACTGCGGAGGCTGCACCGATCCACCTGTCGATCTCACACTCCATCCTTCCCTCACTCGTGAACAAGATCCCGAGATACTTAAACTCCTCCACTTGAGGCAGGACTTCTCCACCAACCTGGAGAGGGCAAGCCACCCTTTTCCGGTCGAGAACCATGGCCTCGGACTTGGAGGTGCTGATTCTCATCCCAGCCGCTTCACACTCGACTGCAAACCGCCCCAGTGCATGCTGAAGGTCCTGGTTTGAAGAAGCCAACAGGACAACATCATCCGCAAAAAGCAGAGATGAAATCCTGTGGTTCCCAAACAGGATTCCTTCCGGCCCCTGGCTGCGCCTAGAAATTCTGTCCATAAAATTATGAACAGAACTGGTGACAAAGGGCAGCCCTGACGGAGTCCAACATGCACTGGGAACAGGTCTGACTTACTGCCGGCAATGCGAACCAGACTCCTGCTCCGTTCGTACAGGGACCGGACAGCCCTTAGCAAAGAGCCCCGAACCCCATACTCCCGAAGCACCCCCCACAGAATACCACGGGGGACACGGTCGAATGCCTTCTCCAGATCCACAAAGCACATGTGGACTGGTTGGGCAAACTCCCATGAACCCTCGAGCACCCTATGAAGGGTATAGAGCTGGTCCAGTGTTCCGCGACCAGGACGAAAACCGCATTGTTCCTCCTGGATCCGAGGTTCGACTATTGGTCGAATTCTCCTCTCCAGTACCCTGGAGTAAACTTTCCCTGGGAGGCTGAGAAGTGTGATTCCCCTATAATTGGAGCACACTCTCCGGTCCCCTTTCTTAAAAAGAGGGACCACCACCCCAGTCTGCCACTCCAGAGGCACTGTCCCCGACCGCCACGCGATGTTGCAGAGGCGTGTCAACCAAGACAGCCCCACAACATCCAGAGACTTGAGATACTCAGGGCGGATCTCATCCACCCCCGGTGCCTTGCCACCGAGGAGCTTGCAAACCACCTCAGTGACTTCGGCTTGGGTAATGGATGAGTCCACCTCTGAGTCATCAGCCTCAGTCTCCTCAGTGGAAGACATGACGGTGGGATTGAGGAGATCCTCAAAGTATTCCTTCCACCGCCCGACAATGTCCCCAGTCGAGGTCAACAGCTCCCCACCCGCACTGTAAACAGTGTTGGCAGAGTACTGCTTCCCCCTCCTGAGGCGCCGGACGGTTTGCCAGAATTTCTTCGAGGCCGACCGATAGTCCTTCTCCATGGCCTCCCCGAACTCCTCCCAGTTCCGAGTTTTTGCCTCCTCAACTGCCCGAGCTGCAGCACGCCTGGCCTGCCGATACCCATCGGCTGCCTCAGGAGTCCCGGAGGTCAACATGGCCCGATAGGACTCCTTCTTCAGCTTGACGGCATGCCTTACTTCCGGTGTCCACCACCGGGTTCGGGGATTGCCGCCACGACAGGCACCGGAGACCTTGCGGCCACAGCTCCGAACAGCTGCATCCACAATGGAGGTAGAGAACATGGTCCACTCAGACTCAATGTCCCCCGCCTCCCTCGGAAGCTGGGAAAAGCTCTCCCGGAGGTGGGAGTTAAAGACCTCCCCAACAGAGTGCTCGGCCAGACGTTCCCAGCAGACCCTCACCATACGTTTGGGCCTGCCAGGTCTGTCCAGCTTCCTCCTCCGCCAGCGGATCCAACTCACCACCAGGTGGTGATCAGTTGACAACTCAGCCCCTCTCTTCACCCGAGTGTCCAAGACATAGGGTCGGAGATCAGATGACACGACTACAAAGTCGATCATCGACCTCCGACCTAAGGTGTCCTGGTGCCACGTGCATTTATGGACACCCCTATGCTCGAACATGGTGTTCGTTATGGACAAACTGTGACTAGCACAGAAGTCCAATAACAAAACACCACTTGGGTTCAGATCGGGGAGGCCGTTCCTCCCAACCACGCCCCTCCAGGTGTCACTGTCATCACCCACGTGAGCATTGAAGTCCCCCAGTAGCACAATGGAGTCCCCAGTCTGAGCACCCCTCAGTACCTCTCCCAGGGACTCCAAGAAGGCCGGATACTCTATACTGCTATTTGGCCCGTAGGCACAAACAACAGCAAGAGCCCTCTCCCCAATCCGAAGGCGCAGAGAGGCGACCCTCTCGTTCACTGGGGTAAACTCCAACACATGGCGGCTGAGCTGGGGAGCTATAAGGAAGCCCACACCAGCCCGCCGCCGCTCACCACGGGCGACTCCAGAGAAGTGGAAAGTCCAGCCCCTCTCGAGGAGCTGGGTTCCAGAGCCCAAGCTGTGCGTGGAGGTGAGCCCGACTATCTCTAGCCGGTACCTCTCAACCTCCCGCACAAGCTCAGGCTCCTTCCCCCCCAGCGAAGTGACATTCCATGTCCCAACAGCCAGCCGCTGTGTCCGGGGATCAGGTCGTCGAGGCCCCTGCCTTCGACTGCCACCCAATCCACACTGCACCAAACCCCTACTGCTACCTCTGTGGGTGGTGAACCCACAGGAGGTCGGGCCCACGTCACCTCTTCGGGCTGAGCCCGGCCGGGCCCCATGGGCAAAGGCCCGGCCATCAAGCGCTCGCATACGAGCCCCAACCCCGGGCCTGGCTCCAGGGTGGGGCCCCGGCTGCGTCCTACCGGGCGACGTCACGGTCCTGGATTTTTTCTCCATAGGGGTTTTTTGGTGAACTGCTCTTGGTCTGGCCTGTCACCTAGGACCTGTCTGCCTTGGGAAACCCTAACAGGGGCATAATGCCCCCGACAACATAGCTCCTAGGATCATTCAAGCACACAAACCCCTCCACCACAATAAAGTGGCAGTTCTAGGAGGGGGCAGTTAATTGATTGAAGACAATTTTTTCAAGGATTTTCCCGATGAATGGTAGATTAGATATTGGCCTGTAGTTGTTCAATACTGAAGCATCCAGATTATTCTTTTTAAGTAGGGGCTTTACAACAGCTTTTTTCAGGGACACAGGAAAAATGCCAGTCTCTAGGGATGTATTTATGATCTGAAGCGCATCTGTAATTATGAGGTGAAGAACAGACTTAAAAAAGTTGGTGGGCAGAATGTCCAATTCAGATGTTGAGGAATTGAGATTTTGTACAGTTTTTTCAAGAGTCTCGTAATCAATCAAACAAAATTCTGACATTGTGTTGAAATTGTCTGTCTGTGTCACTAGTGATTGCATCTTTTCAGTTATTTGCAACTGAGATATATTATGAGCAATATTCTGCTATATTTTATCAATTTTACCTTTGAAGAAGGATGCAAGCTCATTGCATTTATTAACTGAGAGAAGTTCAGGTGCTAATTGTGGTGGGGGATTAGTTAGCTTCTCTACTGTTGAAAATAGCACACGGGCATTGTTCATATTCCTGTGGATGATGTTGGAGAAGAAAGACTGTCTTGCTTTACCAATTTCATAATTATATTTACAAAGCATCTCTTTATGGATTTGACAATGGATGTGAAGTTTAGATTTGCGCCATTTTCTTTCAGTCTTCCTACATTCTCTCTTTAGCGGTTTAACAGCTGGGTATTGCTTCCATGGTGCTTTCTGCTTGTCATTGACTCTTTTGATTTTGAATGGAGCAATATCATCCATTTGGGTCATATTTACCCTTTATGATAACGAGGTCAAGGGTATGACCACGAGAGTGGGTCGGCCCCTGTACATGTTGTACTAGGTTGAAGTTGTCAATAAGTGCAAGTAGTTCTCTGGCATAAGTGTTTTCAGGATTATCTACATGCAAGTTAAAATCCCCAGATATAATAAGACAGTTAAACTCTAAGAAAATGACTGACAACAGTTCACCAAACTCTGCCAGAAAAACTTTGGCTGAATGTCTCGGAGGCCTGTAAATAGTTAATATGTTAGGAGCGCATGTAACAAGTGCACATAAGTGTTCAAAGGATGTAAAATCACCAAGTGAGGACTGTTTACATTGAAAAGAGGCTTTGAATATATTTGCGATCCCTCCACCTTTCCTATGTCGGGTAGCACTCATGAAATTAAAATTTGGGGGAGCTGCTTCAATAAGGGTGGTAGCGCTCTTTGCTTGATCCAGCCATGTTTCAGTTAGAAGCAAAAAATCAAGATTGTGTTTGCAAATAAGATCATTAATTAAAAATGACTTGTTTGAAAGTGATCTAACGTTCAGAAGAGCTAGCTTTACAGAAAGTCTAGAAGTAATATCCGCTTGGGCACTCTGATGTTGTTTTGAAACAGGAAGGAGACTAGACTGGTTTACCCCCTGGGTTAAATATGCTCTATGTTTTCTGTCTTATCAACACTGGAATAGAGAATGGCATAGGCATACTGGGTCAACGGATCTTAATGAACTTCTGAGGAAAGGTGAGCCATGGGCCAAGGAACAGTTGATTATATTTTGATGCAAATCTGGATATGTATGTGGATCCAGGTGTTTTTTGTTTGTTTGTTTGTTTGTCTGTCTGTCTGCTGGTTTTAGACTGGCCAGGTCACTCACTAATTGAGCAACATTTCACTTCCTGAAGAGGAAACTGAAAGGAGCCCCCCCCCCCCCCCCAAAAAAAAAGAGAGAAGCTGTGATATAAGCCTAGAAAAGCGTCACAAAAGAAGAATACAAGTTTAAGGATATCAGTGGGTTGCCAGCTTGATGCAGTTAATGCAAGCAAGAGATATGCATCCAAATATTAAGTGTTACTTACTTTAATTTACTTTAAGACTGTTATTTGTTGTTTTTGCTCATGTAAAGTTGTGGTCTGACACCCCACAAATTCTGATTAATCGTGCTTGATTGTCTATCAGAAACAAAAGAATTGGCCTTGCCATTCTAATACTTTCAGGGGCCTGTACATGTTTTTTGTTTGGTTAACATCTCTACATGTCCGTTCCAGATGGGAATCATTCAACTGAGTGCTTGATTCATTTAATTAATTTCACCGTTCTATTCAGAAGGTCTTAAGGTTAAGTATATTGAGTTGATTCCTTCAGTTCCACATGCATTTTTAATAAATCCTTTCAATACATGATGATACTATTTTTTTCCGATTTATGAATGGTATTTTTAAATTATTCATTCATTTTCAGTAACCACTTTATTCTGGTCAGGGTTGCGATGGGTCTGCAGTCTACCCAAGGGATGCTCCCAGTCCACAACAGGGCAACACACACACACGCAGGTATTTCAGAGTGCCCAATAACTCAGTGGCAAAACCACACAGAGATGTAGAGAACATTCAAAACTCAGCACAAATAGAAACCCAAGCTTGGGTTTGAACCTCGGTACCTGGAACTGTGAAGCAGCAATGGTACTGCTGCACCAGTATCCCCTCACCCCCTTTTAATTATGCTACTTGAAAATATAATGTCCTATTTTTTTGTCCCCAATCATGAAATGTACTGTCTCAGTGATCACTGATCAGGAGATGTAAACCAAAATATTGCGCCACCATTGGACAAGTGAGATTTCTGTGTTTCAAAGTCATGCAGGTTAGGTTAATATGGGACGGCCTTGGGCTGAGGTGCCCTTGAGCAAGGCACCTAACTCCCAACTGCTCCCCGGGCGCTGTTAGCATGGCTGCCCACCGCTCTGGGTATGTGTGCGCGCGCATGTGTGTGTTCACTGCTTCAGATGGGTTAAATGCAGAGAAGAATTTCACAAGTGTGTGATGAATAAAGTTGTGCTTTCTTTCTTTCAAATTTGGTGTTTCTATTTCTTACAGTCTTTGCTATAATAACCCTATTGTCTTTTCAGTAACCTTGATCTTTCTGGGGTTAATGACATGAGATGTCTGTCTAATGTCCTTGTCTAATTTCTCTCTCTTTTTTTTCCACAGAGCCCTAAGAATGGAGACAGTGAGGACAGTTTAGCCATCCTAACTCTTCCCACCTTGTCGAGTCATTTAGACACCTGTGCCTTCGATCAAGCCCTCTGTTTTTTGGCACTCCCTTGGTGTACAGAATACACCCAACCCACAGTATAGAGACATATCCTGCTGAACACTTCAGTATGGCTTGTTTTCTGCAAATGGGATAAGGAACATCTAAGGAGGAGCTTTTCCAGTTTGGAGTTTCTCCAGTTTGAAGTCTCTCTAGTTTGAAGTCTTACCTTTGGTGTGGAACTCAAATCAGTGCATATCAGAGGTTATCCTTCTCTGTGCAATATCCATCGAAATTAGTGTTGTCACATGGCAGTAGATTATGGACCGACTCTGCTCAGTCAGTTTATTTTTGTAATGCTGTTTGCTTAATTTCTATTTTTCTAAAGTGAAATTTCTCTCCCAGAGATAGACTAAGAAATCTCCAAGCATACTTACAGATTAGTTGCTCAGTGTAAAGGTTTAAGAAAAGAGTTTCGTCATCAGGGCAAAAGATATAGCATTGTTTCTCTTAAGTGGGATTTATTTTAGTCTTCAGCATATCACAGGAGGTTCACACTTTTTATAGCTTCATGAGACTAATCTGATTTAATGACATGGGTATCAATTCACTGTTGATGTGTGGCCAATAGCTTTTTTCCCCTTTCCTAATATTTTTTGAACTGATTTCCTGCTTTTCAGGCCATTTTCTTTTACTGTTTTCAAAATGGACAACTGAAAACCAAAATGGAGACCTGAAATTAAGGGAACATGGCTGGATTCATTACTAAGGAAGTGCAAAATCTATGCCCAGAGTGACATAAGCTCATTTTAGATACTTTATGATAAACTGAACTTCTTCCGTGTGCTACCTTCATTATATTCAACAATCAAGTGTTGTTTTGTCATACCTCAGTGCTGTTGTGTGTACCACCATTTGTCTTTACATCACATGCGCATTATACCCGTTTTACCAAACCCTGATCATGTTGTTAATATCAGTAGACTAGAGATTGGACACTGGGGTTTTTAGATTTTTCTGAAACTAATAACGCTCCTGCTGTTAAGAGTACTTTTAGTGACCTCTGACCTCCAACATGCTGACACTTTGAAAAACAAGCAGCCAAATTAGTCAAGACTTCATTTTATTGAAACTTCATCCCTTTAAAATGTTTTTTTTTTTTTTTGGACACAAACTCCTATGTCTATAATATAAGAAGAACCAGGCTTTTGAAAAAGCCTTTATTTGTTACATGTACATTACAGCACATTGAAATTCATTCTCTGTATCTAACCCATCTGAAGCAGCAAACAAACACATATCCAGAACAGGGGCAGCCCAGGGAGCATTTGATGGATGTAGAGGGAATTGAACCAGTGTCCTTTTGGTCCCAGACCAGTTTCTCTAACCTTTAGGCCATGGCTGCCCAATGTTCCTTTCTGGTTTCAAACCAAGGACCTTTTGCATGTTAGGCAAAACACGATAACCACTACACCACAGAAACCACGATAAGACAAACTAGGTGAATTAAGGGTTTGGCATGACGGGCTGGTCATTAACAACAAACACCACAATCTTAACCACAAAAATACTTCTGATGCTGTATCGAATCAGTCTGACTTCCACAGTGAGCAGGAAGTCCTGGGGTGCTGGCAGTGGTTTCTGCACAGACACCACCGCACCATCTGCTGGATGCTGAAATACCCTTTTGCATCACCATCCATGATAAAGCACTGGATATCATCTCCAGGTACAGAGCTGGATGACCCCAGGCAAAAGAACAGCAGCAAGTATGGGGATGTTGGTGGGAAATGTAAGACTGTAGAAGGAGATTCTCAGGGTCAGGGACTCTCACTCACTATTCTGCTCACAAGGTCAGTGTTCACAGCTAACTGGAAAGTTAGCACAGGAAGTAGCATGAAAATAACGGCACAAAATGAGGTATAAGTAGCAGTTCAGCTGAAGACAAAAATAATGTGAAATATCGGCAAACTCTGTATGGTGGTGCTTAAGTGTAAAACATACCAACTAACCAAAAACTCAGAAAACGCAAGAGCAAAACCAAAAATGCAACAGAAAACTCAAACACATCAACATTAACTCCAATAGAAAAGGTAAGTCTTTAATGAACATCTCATGCTTGTTGCATGCTTCCATCAGTTGAAAAGATGGTGGAAAATGGACAGCTGGTGAATATTTACAGTAAAGGTTTCTTTTTTGAATCACGTACATTCATATGATGTTATTTTAGATATGCAATTTTGCACAGTTTTTGTTTGCATTTTCTCACTGATCTCAACTGCTGTTACTGACTCTTCTAATAGAAGTGTAAGATACTCACCTCTCTGCTGCACGCTGGTGTTTGGGCGGACACTCAAATGAAAGGCAACAAAATCCGCCCATGACATTGAAGCAGTCCTGTGCAGCAGAACAGTCGTGTGTTCCTGTTGCACACTCAACGTCTGCACACATTACACGATTTTTAATTACAGGCCTTCGTAATTTTGAACTTATTGGTTGCTATAGGTCTGTCTTTAATCTGCTCATTTGCAGAATGATATTTTACATGTACATAAGAAAACATCTCATCTCATTATCTCTAGCCACTTTATCCTTCTACAGGGTCGCAGGCAAGCTGGAGCCTATCCCAGCTGACTATGGGCGAAAGGCGGGGTACACCCTGGACAAGTCGCCAGGTCATCACAGGGCCGACACATAGACACAGACAACCATTCACACTCACATTCACACCTACGGTCAATTTAGAGTCACCAGTTAACCTAACCTGCATGTCTTTGGACTGTGGGGGAAACCGGAGCACCCGGAGGAAACCCACACGGACACGGGGAGAACATGCAAACTCCGCACAGAAGGGCCCTCGCCGGCCACGGGGCTCGAACCCGGACCTTCTTGCTGTGAGGCAACAGCGCTAACCACTACACCACCGTGCCGCCCCATAAGAAAACATCCATTACAAAATACAATAATGAGAGATACCATATGATTCAGACCCTGTTTACACGTAGCCGGGTATCTATAAAAACGGATATTTATTTATGCGGTTGCACCCATCATTTACATGTAAACGGAGGTTTCAGTCACTGAAAACGGCTTCTTTCGAAAACTCCGGGCAAAGTGGAGATTTGTGAAAACTCCGTTTTCATGCCTGCGTGTAAATAGTGGAAAACGGAGTTTTAGCATTGTGATCTGACGGTCCCTCCTCCTTGGCTTTCAGATCTCCGGTTGGCTTTCTATTTGTTTGACATGTTTTTGACAGCCTTCCCTGGCTGTTTTTGAGCATGGTGTAAACGGAATTATTTTCTAGTACGGGGAGGAGAAGATACCCGTTTTCATAAATACCCGGCTACGTGTAAACGAAGTATAAAACAAACAAAAGTTACCCAGGTAGGTGTGTCACTGTGGGAGAGTGAGTAGCCTGTTGGAAGGCAGCTGACTGAGGTGAGGTCCAGAACACAGGGAGGGGTTTTCTACTGCCACACCCTAACAATGGTCCAATCATTTGTGTTAAAAGACCCCCACTTAATTTCGTTTTAAATCTCTTCTATGTAATTTATATGATCTCTCTTAAATTCTTGACTTGTCTTCAAGAAATACATAAATTATATACACAGTATAACAGTGTTTCAGATTATATACATAAAATTTTGACTTCTGAATTTTCTTACTCTCAGACTTTCTTACTCTTCATTTTATGCCAATATATAAAAGAACTCTTCATGCAAAGTTTTATTGAAATCAACATATATTTAGAGGTGCTTCAAACAGGTTAATATGTACAGTGGTATGCAAAAGTTTGGGCACCCCTGGTCAAAATTGCTGTTACTGTGAACAGTTAAGCAAGTTTAAGATGAAATGATCTCCAAAAGGCATAAAGATGACTCATTCCCTTTATATTTTAAGCAAAAACAAATTTTTTACTTTCATCTTTTACATTTTCAAAATGACAAAAAAGGAAAAGTGCCTGAAGCAAAAGTTTGGGCACCCTGAACGGTTAGTACCTAGTAACACCCCCTTTGGCAAGTATCACAGCTTGTAAACACTTTTTGTAGTCAGATCTTTCAGTTCTTACCTGGGGGATTTTCACACATTCGTCCTTGCAAAAGGCTTCCAGTTCTGCAAGTTTCTTGGGCTGTCTTGCATGCACTGCTCTTTTGAGATCTATCCACAGATTTGCAATGATGTTTAGGTCAGGGGAGTGTGAGGGCCAGGGCAAAACCTTCAGTTTGTGCCTCTTGAGGCATTCCATTGTAGATTTTGAGGTGTGTTTTGGATCATCTTATTGTAGGACTCATCCTATTTTTAACTTCAACTTTTTCACAGATGGTGTGATGTTTGCTTCCAGAATTTGCTGGTATGTATTCGAATCCATGCTTCCCTCGACCAATGAAATGTGCCCTGTGCCACTGGCTGCAACACAACCCCAAAGCATGATCGATCCACACCCATGCTTCAGAGTTGGAGAGGTGTTCTTTTCCTGGAATTTGGCACCCTTTTTTCTCCAAACATACCTTTGCACATTGTGGCCAAAAAGTTCTATTTTGATTTCATCAATCCACAGGACTTGTTTCCAAAGTGCACCAGGCTTATTTAGATGTTCATTTGCAAACATCAGACACTGAATTTGGTGGCTAGGACGCAGGAAAGGTTTTCTTCTGATGACTCTCCCATGAAGGTCATGTTTGTTCAGGTGTCACTGCACTTATTGACAACTTCAACCTAGTACAATATGTACAGGGGCTGACCCACTCTCGTGGTCATACCCTTGACCTCGTTATTGCAAAGGGTCTTACTGTTTCTACTACTGTCGTTGACCTGGCCTTATCTGATCATTTCTGTGTTTTCTCTGATGTTTCTATGTCCCCTCACATTCAGAACAGCTAAACGACTGTGGGTAGGAGAGTCATAAACGACAACACGTGTTCTCTTTGAGCAAGCTCTCTCACGGATCTCAACTAAAATGTCAGACTCTGTAGACGACTTACTGGAAATTTTTAATTCAAATATGACCCAAATTATGGATGATATTGCTCCATTCAAAATCAAAAGAGTCAATGACAAGCAGAAAGCACCATGGAAGCAATACCCAGTTGTTAAATTGCTAAAGAGAGAATGTAGGAAGACTGAAAGAAAATGGCGCAAATCTAAACTTCACATCCATTATCAAATCCATAAAGAGATGCTTTGTAAATATAATTATGAAATTGGTAAAGCAAGACAGTCTTTCTTCTCCAACATCATCTCATCTCATTATCTCTAGCCGCTTTATCCTGTTCTACAGGGTCGCAGGCAAGCCGGAGCCTATCCCAGCTGACTACGGGCAAAAGGCGGGGTACACCCTGGACAAGTCGCCAGGTCATCACAGGGCTGACACAGACAACCATTCACACTCACACGTACGGTCAATTTAGAGTCACCAGTTAACCTAACCTGCATGTCTTTGGACTGTGGGGGAAACCGGAGCACCCGGAGGAAACCCACGCGGACACGGGGAGAACATGCAAACTCCACACAGAAAGGCCCTCGCCAGCCACGGGGCTCGAACCCGGACCTTCTTGCTGTGAGGCGACAGCACTAACCACTACACCACCGTGCCGCCCTTCTCCAACATCATCAACAGGAATATGAACAATGCCCGTGTGCCATTTTCAACAGTAGAGAAGCTAACTAATCCCCCACCACAATTAGCACCTGAACTTCTCTCAGTTAATAAATGCAATGAGCTTGCATCCTTCTTCAAAGGTAAAATTGATAAAATATGGCAGAATATTACTCATAATATATCTCAGTTGCAAATAACTGAAAAGATGCAATCACTAGTGACAGACAGACAATTTCAACACAATGTCAGAATTTTGTTTGATTGATTACGAGACTCTTGAAAAAACTGTACAAAATCTCAGTTCCTCAACATCTGAATTGGACATTCTGCCCACCAACTTTTTAAAGTCTGTTCTTCACCTCATAATTACAGATGCGCTTCAGATAATAAATACATCCCTAGAGACTGGCATTTTTCCTGTGTCCCTGAAAAAAGCCGTTGTAAAGCCCCTACTTAAAAAGAATAATCTGGATGCTTCAGTATTGAACAACTACAGGCCAATATCTAATCTACCATTCATCGGGAAAATCCTTGAAAAATTTGTCTTCAATCAATTAACTGCCTTCTTGATATCAAATAGCTGTTTTGATAACTTTCAGTCAGGATTTCGTGCCAATCACAGCACTGAAACAGCGCTGATTAAAGTTATAAATGACATACGTCTTAATACTGATGCAGGCAAAACATCGGTCCTGGTGTTACTGGACCTCAGTGCAGCTTTTGATACTGTTGATCACAACATACTGCTATATCGACTTGAACACTGGGTTGGGTTGACTGGTAAAGTTATCAATTGGTTAAAATCATACTTAAAAGATAGAAGCTTCTTTGTTACCATGGGAAATTGTACCTCAACATCAATGTCCTTGACCTGTGGTGTCCCCCAGGGGTCAATCCTTGGACCATGACTATTCAACCTTTATATGCTCCCACTTGGACAAATTATCAAGAACAACTCAATTTTGTATCACTGCGATGCAGATGACACCCAAATTTATTTTGCTCTATCACCTAATGATTATGCCCCCCTTGAATGTCTCTACCAGTGTATCGACCAAATCAACAACTGGATGTCACAAAATTTTCTTCAGCTGAACACAGATAAAACAGAAGTATAATTCTATTTGGGAAAAAAGATGAAAGACTCAGGATTACCACTATTCTTGACACAAAGGGGATTAAAACAAAAGATACGGTTAAAAATCTTGGTGTTTTCATTGACAGCGAGCTAAACTTTGACAGTCACATGAAAGCAATCACTTAATCGGCATTTTATCACCTAAAAAACATTTCCAAACCACGGGCGATTGCTCTAAGACAACGAGGGAGGCTCAGCCTCCTCTAAAAATGACGAACATTGTGTAGGATGAATTGCGCTAGGCTTATGTTATAGCCGACCTTATAACATTGCTATTTCAGATCCAGAATCATAGGAATATATGTGCTCAACCCAACTACAGTGCGAAATCATTCCCTCATAACTTTAATGTGTGCGTGAGTTTTTCCCCCTCGTGACAGCGCGATGCAGCGCAGCCTCAGTGGACTTCAATGGCATTTGGGAGCTCTGCGCTTTTCAATCTCAAAATGCAAGACGATTATTGGACAAATACTGCGAAAACGCCCGCCCACGGAGTCTCACGGAGTCTCACGGACTCCCAGCCTCAGTGGACTTCAATGGCATTTGGGAGCTATGCGCTTTTCAATCTCAAAATGCAAGACGGTTATTGGACAAATACTGCGAAAATGCCCGCCCGCGGACTCCGAGCCTCACAGTGGGAGGGACATGGCAGTTTCCGCGAGGAGACTGGTGATTGGTGAAAGCGGCCGGATATTTTCTTTGATTGACAGCTCGTTTCAACTATAGACAGGCAGCGGTGAATCTCAGTTCAGTCCCATGCAGATTCGCAAGTGCTGTGGTGTATTGTAAGAGATCAGCTTACATTTCGATTTCATTCATTACATACGGTTTCTACCAGCTTTTTTAGTTTGTATATATTTTCATTGTAAATAAAGTGTAAATATAGTGTTGTCAAGTTTGCTATCTTAGTTCCAGAAATTTCGTTTATTTGAGTGACTGAACTTGAATTTGAGGGGGCTAGTCAGCTAGCAAGAAAGCTGCGCACGGATGCCAAGCATTGCTGATTTAAATTTGGCGAAGCCATTTGCCAGTCTTCCTTTCAAGGAAAAAATTAAAATTAAAGAGCAGGGTAGACCAACGCCTCAAATTGACTTGGTGAAAAAGGTAGGGAATAATACTCGTTCCTTTCAGCTCTCCTGGTACGAGAAAGTGAACTGGCTAACAGCAAGTGACCCACATCAACAACAGTAAATAGGCTACTTTAGTAATATGTCATGGATGGACCAAAAATATAGAATCTATTTAAAATGTTTATGCTGAGTATATTATTGGGGGCCAAGCAGCGAAGCTGCGAAGGCACCCATAGTGATTCTACTGTTTCTTATTATTATTATTAGGGGCCAAGCAGCGAAGCTGGCGAAGGCCCCTAATGAGTTTGT
Source organism: Neoarius graeffei (assembly GCF_027579695.1). Taxonomy (NCBI): domain Eukaryota; kingdom Metazoa; phylum Chordata; class Actinopteri; order Siluriformes; family Ariidae; genus Neoarius; species Neoarius graeffei. Next base: position 39,124,672 of record NC_083589.1, on the reverse strand, counting down.
CGGTTTTCTTATTATTAGGGGCCAAGCAGCGAAGCTGGCGAAGGCCCCTAATGAGTTTGTCGGTTTTCTTATTATTATTATTATTATTATTATTATTATTATTATTCAACTTTCTTCTCCTATGGGAAGTCAATGGCAGCCCATAGAACCACACATAGGAAAATGCTCAAATTTGGCACACACATTCTAGACAGTCTCAGCATTCCCCACAACAATTTTTAGGTCCCCACCCCCAACCCTCTAGCGCCACCAGCAGGTCAAAGTTGCAGGTACATTTCTGGTTGTAACTTTTGAACCGTTGGTCCGATTTTCAAAAACTTGGTATCCCTGGAATCCTTGGGTCAAGACGAATCCAAAGCACCCCATGACGTCATTTTCCGCCCATATAGTTTTCCCGCCATTTTGAATTTTGTGAAAATCAATTAAAATGCTTCTCCTCCCTCAATTTTAGATCAATTTCTCCCAAACTTGGTAGATGGCAACTTTGGACTAAGCTGCACAAGAAACTTACCCGGTTTTTAGAATTTCGTAAGCGTTTGGCCGTGGCAGCCAATCAAAATTGGCTGCGAAGACGCCAAACAGGAAGTGAGCTCATATTTCGGCCGCCCTTTGGCCTATCTTAACGAAACTTGGTGAGAGTATGCCCCACCCCTCCCTGAAGGACCCCAAAAAAATTGGAAGAAATTGGCTGCTAGGGGGCGCTATAACTAGGAAAAATGTCTTTTGGCTCATATCTCATGATGCGTTTGGGCTAGAATCAAAAATCCACTATCTCTGGAATCCTTGGGTCAAGACGAATCCATCGCGACCTATGACGTCATATTCTGCCTTGAGGATTTTCCGCCATTTTGAATTTTGTTAAAATCATTGAAATTCTATGGCAACCCATAGAACCTTTAGACGAGAGGTATTCAAATTTGGCACACTGATTCTAGGCTGTCTCAAGGTTCTTGTCACCAAATTTCAACTCACCACATCAAACTCTCTAGCGCCACCAACGGGTCAAAGTCCCAGGTACATTTCTGCTTGTTACTTTTGAACCGTAGGTCTGATCGTCAAAATCTTAGTATCGCTGGAATCCTTCCTTGAAACCGAATCCAAGGGTCCCTGTCTCGTCATATTCCACCTGGTAGATTTTCCGCCATTTTGAATTTTGTGAAAATCAATTAAAATGCTTCTCCTCCCTCAATTTTTGACCAATTTTTCCCAAACTTGGTACATGGCAAAGATGGACTAAGCTGCACAAGAAACTTACCCGGTTTTTAGAATTTCGTATGCGTTTGGCCGTGGCATCCAATCAAAATTGGATGCGCAGACGCCAATCAGGAAGTGTGCTCATATCTCGGCCGTCCTTTGGCGTATCTTAACGAAACTTGGTGGCATTATGCCCCACGCCACCCCAAAGGAAAACAAAAGATTTGGACCAAATAGGCCGCTAGGGGGCGCTATAACTAGGAAAAATGATTTTTGGCTCATATCTCATGATGCATTTTGGGTAGAAACAAAATTCCACTATGTCTGGAATCCTTCCGTCAAAACGAATCCAACACGCCCTATGGCATCATATTCCACCAGGTAGATTTTCCACCATTTTGAAATTTGTGAAAATCTATTAAAATCCTTCTCCTCCCTCAATTTTTGACCAATTTCTACCAAACTTGGTACATAGTAACTTTAGACTAACTGTCTGCCTGGTCAGTTCTTTCTGTTGCCATGGCAACTTAGGCTGGGTCACACTGCTTGGCCCCGCATTGCTGCTTGCAGCTATATTTATTATTATTATTATTATTATTAGGGGCCAAGCAGCGAAGCTGGCGAAGGCCCCTAATGAGTTTGTCGGTTTTCTTATTATTAGGGGCCAAGCAGCGAAGCTGGCGAAGGCCCCTAATGAGTTTGTCGGTTTTCTTATTATTATTATTATTATTATTATTATTATTATTATTCAACTTTCTTCTCCTATGGGATGTCAATGGCAGCCCATAGAACCACACATAGGAAAATGCTCAAATTTGGCACACACATTCTAGACAGTCTCAGCATTCCCCACAACAATTTTTAGGTCCCCACCCCCAACCCTCTAGCGCCACCAGCAGGTCAAAGTTGCAGGTACATTTCTGCTTGTAACTTTTGAACCGTTGGTCCGATTTTCAAAAACTTGGTATCCCTGGAATCCTTGGGTCAAGACGAATCCAAAGCACCCCATGACGTCATTTTCCGCCCATATAGTTTTCCCGCCATTTTGAATTTTGTGAAAATCAATTAAAATGCTTCTCCTCCCTCAATTTTGGACCAATTTCTCCCAAACTTGGTAGATGGCAACTTTGGACTAAGCTCCACAAGAAACTTACCCGGTTTTTAGAATTTCATAAGCATTTGGCCGTGGCAGCCAATCAAAATTGGAGGCGCAGACGCCAAACAGGAAGTGTGCTCATATTTCGGCCGCCCTTTGGCGTATCTTAACGAAACTTGGTGGGTTTATGCCCCACCCCTCCATGAAGGAGCCCAAAGAATTTGGAACAAATTGGCTGCTAGGGGGCGCTATAACTAGGAAAAATGTCTTTTGGCTCATATCTCATGGTGCGTTTTGGCTAGAAACAAAATTCCACTGCCTATGGAATCCTTGGGTCAAGACGAATCTATCGCACCCTATGACGTCATATTCTGCCTTGAGGATTTTCTGCCATTTTGAATTTTGTTAAAATCAATGAAATTCTATGGAAACCCATAGAACCGTCTGACGACAGGTTTTCAAATTTGGCACACTGATTCTAGGCTGGCTCAAGGTTCTTGTCAGCAAATTTCAACTCAGCATCTCAAACTCTCTAGCGCCAACAACAGGTCAAAGTTGCAAGTACATTTCTGCTTGTTACTTTTGAACCGTATGTCTCATCGTCAAAATCTTAGTACGGCTGGAATCCTTGGGTCAACCCGAATCCAACGCACCCTATGGCGTCATATTCCGCCTGGTATATTTTCCGCCATTTTGAATTTTGTGAAAATCAATTAAAATGCTTCTCCTCCCTCAATTTTTGACCAATTCCTTCCAAACTTGGTACATGGCAACTTTGGACTAAGCTGCACTAAAAACTTACCCGGTTTTTCGAATTTCATAAGCGTTTGGCCGTGGCTGCCAATCAAATTTGGCTGTGCAGACGCGAAACAGGAAGTGTGCTCATATCTCGGCAGCCCTTTGACCTTTCTTAACCAAACTTGGTGGGATTATGCACCACCCCTCCAAAATGGCCCATACCACATTTGGTGCACATTGGCCATTAGGGGGCGCTATAACTTTCCAAAATGTGTTTTGGCTCTTACATCATTGAGCTCATATCTCAGCAGTCTTTTAGCACAGACACACACACACACACACACACCTAGTACACTGGAAGTAATTTCAGCCATCACAGTCAATCGAATTTGACGGTGAAGCCGTGCATGCCTCTAACCGTCTGGTTGGAGGTACATTCCTGCTTGTAAACACTTCCTGTGCGTGCCTATGACCGTCTGCCTGGTCAGTAGTTTCTGTTGCCATGGCAACTTAGGCTGGGTCACACTGCTTGGCCCCGGATTGCTGCTTGCAGCTATATTTATTATTATTATTATTAGGATGCAGTGCTGCAGCACAGCAACCTATGGGCTCCCCTAGGGGAGCCCATAGGTTGCAGTGCAAAGCACTGCAACTATTGTTCTTCTACGTATTTCTTCTTCTTCTTATTATTCCTACGCAAATTTTGATTTCGAATAACTCAATAACCGTACGTCGCACACAGACAAACAATATATCAAAACGTGCGGCTCGATCGGACTCGCTATGCTATTACTTTTCTCTATAGAATATGATTTTTTCGCGACGTAGTCGCGAAAAAATCGCCCCAAAAAACCCCATTCATTTCTATGGAATTAATTGAAAAAAAAGCACTTTTTCAATGTTTTTCATACATCCACTGCTCTGGCATGCTTTCACCTAGAGACATGATTCAAACTCTAAAACGTAGGAAAACTTCTCCTCTGTGGATCTGGCATTCAACTTTTCTGCTAGGTTCTACACTTTCGGATCAGTCCCGGGTCAAACGCCATGTGGGTTCTGATAGAAAATCCGGCTTTTGAATGGGTGTCTATTGCGTTACACACCAGTGAGGGTCGTTTAGCTTAGAGTGTAGGCGGCTTCAAAAAAAAGGTCAAACTTTCTCACTTAAACTCCGTTTTCAGCCACAAATTTCACTCTACAGACATTATTTTCTCAAAAGTAGTAGGAAAACTTGTCCTGATTCACACAATGTGTCTACCTAAACGATAGGATTTACGGTTTTTGAATGACAAGCCTCAAAGTGAGGAGAGCACAGGTGAGCGGCCTCATTGACTCCCATTGTAAACGTTGCTGAAAAGTCACTCGTTTTTAACTCCCTGTAGCGTCCTCATTTTTAACAATACAAACAAAAAAATACATCATTTTATTCAGGAGACCCTTCTAGCGCTCACTGTGAAAGAATTTTGTGAATAGCTGCTTCCGTTGTCGAGTTATTTGTCATTGTTCGAGGCCTGGTCCTTCATAAAAAAAACAGTAGAAAACTCCAGCCCTTGTGTGTCAGCCTCACCTTAGCCGCCCACTTTATTAGGAACACTTCTGTTCGTACATACAAACTACAAACACTCTTCTTAGAGTTTAGAGTTTATTTTATTTTTAAACCGTGTTTTCAGCCACAAATTTCACTCTACAGACATGATTTTCTCAAAAGTAGTAGGAAAACTTGTCCTGATTCACACAATGTGTCTACCTAAACGATAGGATTTACGGTTTTTGAATGACAAGCCTCAAAGTGAGGAGAGCACAGGTGAGCGGCCTCATTGACTCCCAGTATAAACGTTGCTGAAAAGTCACTCGTTTTTAACTCCCTGTAGCGTCCTCATTTTTAACAATACAAACAAAAAAATACATCATTTTATTCAGGAGACCCTTCTAGCGCTCACTGTGAAAGAATTTTGTGAATAGCTGCTTCCGTTGTCGAGTTATTTGTCATTGTTCGAGGCCTGGTCCATAGCAATTTACAGCAGACACCTGACATAATCTTGTGTGTGTTTCTTAACTCTCCTGTTCAGGCCCATCACCATGCCAATTGGGGCCAGTGACGGGGCAGAGGGAAAAGCTGTCTCAAGAACACACACATCATGCTCAAAATTTCAAACTTAAACTGTTTTCAGCCACAAATTTCACACTACAGACATAATTTTCTCAAAAGTAGTAGTCACACTTGTCCCAAAAAAACCCCATTCATTTCTATGGAATTAATTGAAAAAAAAGCACTTTTTCAACGTTTTTCAAACATCCGCTGCTCTGGCATGCTTTCACCTAGAGACGTGATTCAACCTCTAAAACGTAGGAAAACTTCTCCTCTGTGGATCTGGCATTAAACTTTTCTGCTAGGTTCTACACTTTCGGATCAGTCCCGGCTCAACCGCCATGTGGTTTCTGGGAGAAAATCCGGCTTTTGAATGGGTGTCTATTGCGTTACACACCAGTGAAGGTCATTATCTTAGAGTGTAGACAGTTTGAAAAAAAAGGTCAAACTTTCTCGCTTAAACTCTGTTTTCAGCCACAAATTTCACTCTACAGACATGATTTTCTCAAAAGTAGTAGGAAAACTTGTCCTGATTCACACAATGTGTCTACCTAAACGGTAGGATTTACGGTTTTTGAATGACAAGCCTCAAAGCGAGGAGAGCACAGGTGAGCGGCCTCATTGACTCCCAGTATAAACGTTGCTGAAAAGTCACTCGTTTTTAACTCCCTGTAGCGTCCTCATTTTTAACAATACAAACAAAAAAATACATCATTTTATTCAGGAGACCCTTCTAGCGCTCACTGTGAAAGAATTTTGTGAATAGCTGCTTCCGTTGTCGAGTTATTTGTCATTGTTCGAGGCCTGGTCCTTCATAAAAAAACAGTAGAAAACTCCAGCCCTTGTGTGTCAGCCTCACCTTAGCCGCCCACTTTATTAGGAACACTTCTGTTCGTACATACATACTACAAACACTCTTCTTAGTGTTTAGAGTTTATTTTATTTTTAAAAGGGACAGTGCACAAATTAAACATTATCCTTGTGGTAAGGACAGATGTCTGTCCCAGGTTATAGCAGTACATGCTAATTTCCGCCTGTAGTCACTTTGTTCATGCTCTTGAATCGCTCTTCTTCATGATGGCTGCTGTCTAGAGCACACACACAATCATTGCATTGAAACATCATTGCGGGTCACACATTCACGGCCAGCGAACATGCGTGAGCGAATTGCTTCGCGCACTGCATCCTCTCACAATTTCCCCCGGGGAATTGTCCGGTCTAGTGTTATATTTGTTACTCTTCCTACACAAATTCTGATTTCGAGTAACACAATAACCGTACGTCGCACACAGACAAACAATGTATCAAAACGTGCGGCTCGATCGGACTCGCTATGCTATTACTTTTCTCTATAGATTACGATTTTTTCGCGACGTAGTCGCGAAAAAATCGTCCAAAAAAACCCCATTCATTTCTATGGAATTAATTGAAAAAAAAGCACTTTTTCAACGTTTTTCAAACGTCCACTGCTCTGGCATGCTTTCACCTAGAGACGTGATTCAAACTCTAAAACGTAGGAAAACTTCTCCTCTGTGGATCTGGCATTCAACTTTTCTGCTAGGTTCTACACTTTTGGATCAGTCCCGGGTCAAACGCCATGTGGGTTCTGATAGAAAATCCGGCTTTTGAATGGGTGTCTATTGCGTTACACACCAGTGCGCCTCGTTAACTCAGAGTGTAGGCGGCTTCAAAAAAAAGCTCAAAATTTCTCACTTAAACTGTTTTCATCCACAAATTTCACTCTACAGACATGATTTTCTCAAAAGTAGTAGGAAAACTTGTCCTGATTCACACAATGTGTCTACCTAAACGGTAGGATTTACGGTTTTCGAATGACAAGCCTCAAAGTGAGGAGAGCACAGGTGAGCGGCCTCATTGACTCCCAGTATAAACGTTGCTGAAAATTCACTCATTTTTAACTCCCTGTAGCGTCCTCATTTTTAACAATACAAACAAAAAAATACATCATTTTATTCAGGAGACCCTTCTACCGCTCACTGTGAAAGAATTTTGTGAATAGCTGCTTCCGTTGTCGAGTTATTTGTCATTGTTCGAGGCCTGGTCCTTCATAAAAAAACAGTAGAAAACTCCAGCCCTTGTGTGTCAGCCTCACCTTAGCCGCCCACTTTATTAGGAACACTTCTGTTCGTACATACAAACTACAAACACTCTTCTTAGAGTTAAGAGTTTATTTTATTTTTAAAAGGGACAGTGCACAAATTGAACATTATCCTTGTGTTAAGGACAGATGTCTGTCCCAGGTTATAGCAGTACATGCTAATTTCCGCCTGTAGTCACTTTGGTCATACTCTTGAATAGGTCTTCTTCATGATGGCTGCTGTCTCGAGCACACACACGATCATTGCATTGAAACATCATTGCGGGTCACACGTTCACGGCCAGCGAACATGCGTGAGCGAATTGCTTCGCGCACTGCATCCTCTCACAATTTCCCCCGGGGAATTGTCCGGTCTAGTGTTATATTTGTTACTCTTCCTACACAAATTTTGATTTCGAGTAACACAATAACCGTACGTCGCACACAGACAAACAATGTATCAAAACGTGCGGCTCGATCGGACTCGCTATGCTATTACTTTTCTCTATAGAATACGATTTTTTCGCGACGTAGTGGCGAAAAAATCGTCCAAAAAAACCCCATTCATTTCTATGGAATTAATTGAAAAAAAAGCAGTTTTTCAACGTTTTTCAAACATCCGCTGCTCTGGCATGCTTTCACCTAGAGACGTGATTCAAACTCTAAAACCTAGGAAAACTTCTCCTCTGTGGATCTGGCATTCAACTTTTCTGCTAGGTTCTACTCTTTCGGATCAGTCCCGGGTCAAACGCCATGTGGTTTCTGGGAGAAAATCCGGCTTTTGAATGGGTGTCTATTGCGTTACACACCAGTGGACCTCGTTAAGGTCAGAGTGGAGAGAGGTTCAAAAAAAAGGTCAAACTTTCTCGCTTAAACTCTGTTTTCAGCCACAAATTTCACTCTACAGACATGATTTTCTCAAAAGTAGTAGGAAAACTTGTCCTGATTCACACAATGTGTCTACCTAAACGATAGGATTTACGGTTTTTGAATGACAAGCCTCAAAGTGAGGAGAGCACAGGTGAGCGGCCTCATTGACTCCCATTATAAACGTTGCTGAAAAGTCACTCGTTTTTAACTCCCTGTAGCGTCCTCATTTTTAACAATACAGACAAAAAAATTAGATCAGTCTATTCAGGAGACCCTTCTAGCGCTCAGTGTGAAAGAATTTTGTGAATAGCTGCTTCCGTTGTCGAGTTATTTGTCATTGTTCGAGGCCTGGTCCTTCTTAAAAAAAACAGTAGAAAACTCCAGCCCTTGTGTGTCTTAGCCTCACCTTAGCCGCCCACTTTATTAGGAACACTTCTGTTCGTACATACAAACTACAAACACTCTTCTTAGAGTTTAGAGTTTATTTTATTTTTAAAAGGGACAGTGCACAAATTAAACATTATCCTTGTGGTAAGGACAGATGTCTGTCCCAGGTTATAGCAGTACATGCTAAATTTCACACTACAGACATAATTTTCTCAAAAGTAGTAGTCACACTTGTCCCAAAAAAAACCCCATTCATTTCTATGGAATTAATTGGAAAAAAAAGCACTTTTTCAAACACCCGCTGCTCTGAGAAACTGAGAAGAGGGCAGCCGACAGGCCTCACCTTAGCCGCCCACTTTATTAGGAACACTTCTGTTCGTACATACAAACTACAAACACTCTTCTTAGAGTTTATTTTATTTTTAAAAGGGACAGTGCACAAATTAAACATTATCCTTGTGGTAAGGACAGATTTCTGTCCCAGGTTATAGCAGTACATGCTAATTTCCGCCTGTAGTCACTTTGGTTGTACTGTTGAATAGCTCTTCTTCATGACGGCTGCTGTCTCAAGCACACACATAATCATTGCATTGAAACATCATTGCGGGTCACACGTTCACGGCCAGCGAACGTGCGTGACCGAATTGCTTCGCGCACTGCATCCTCTCACAATTTCCCCCGGGGAATTGTCCGGTCTAGTTATTATTATTATTCAACTTTCTTCTCCTATGGGATGTCAATGGCAGCCCATAGAACCACACATAGGAAAATGCTCAAATTTGGCACACACATTCTAGACAGTCTCAGCATTCCCCACAACAATTTTTAGGTCCCCACCCCCAACCCTCTAGCGCCACCAGCAGGTCAAAGTTGCAGGTACATTTCTGCTTGTAACTTTTGAACCGTTGGTCCGATTTTCAAAAACTTGGTATCCCTGGAATCCTTGGGTCAAGCCGAATCCAAAGCACCCCATGACGTCATTTTCCGCCCATATAGTTTTCCCGCCATTTTGAATTTTGTGAAAATCAATTAAAATGCTTCTCCTCCCTCAATTTTGGACCAATTTCTCCCAAACTTGGTAGATGGCAACTTTGGACTAAGCTCCACAAGAAACTTACCCGGTTTTTAGAATTTCATAAGCGTTTGGCCGTGGCAGCCAATCAAAATTGGAGGCGCAGACGCCAAACAGGAAGTGTGCTCATATTTCGGCCGGCCTTTGGCGTATCTTAACGAAACTTGGTGGGTTTATGCCCCACCCCTCCATGAAGGACCCCAAAGAATTTGGAACATATTGGCTGCTAGGGGGCGCTATAACTAGGAAAAATGTCTTTTGGCTCATATCTCATGATGCGTTTTGGCTAGAAACAAAATTCCACTGCCTATGGAATCCTTGGGTCAAGACGAATCTATCGGACCCTATGACGTCATATTCTGCCTTGAGGATTTTCCGCCATTTTGAATTTTGTTAAAATCAATGAAATTCTATGGAAACCCATAGAACCGTCTGACGACAGGTTTTCAAATTTGGCACACTGATTCTAGGCTGGCTCAAGGTTCTTGTCAGCAAATTTCAACTCACCACCTCAAACTCTCTAGCGCCAACAACAGGCCAAAGTTGCATGTACATTTCTGCTTGTTACTTTTGAAACGTATGTCTGATCGTCAAAATCTGTGTATCGCTGGAATCCTTGGGTCAAAACGAATCCAATGCATCCTATGCCGTCATATTCCGCCTTGTATATTTTCCGCCATTTTGAATTATGTGAAAATCAATTAAAATGCTTCTCCTCCCTCAATTTTTGACCAATTCCTTCCAAACTTGGTAGATGGCAACGTTGCACTAAGCTGCACAAAAAACTTACCCGGTTTTTAGAATTTCCTAAGCGTTTGGCCGTCGCTGCCAATCAAACTTGGATGTGCAGACGCGAAACAGGACGTGTGCTCATTTCTCGGCAGCCCTTTGATCTTTCTTAACCAAACTTGGTGGGATTATGCCCCACCCCTCCATAAGTGCCCATACCACATTTGGTGCACTTTGGCCATTAGGGGGCGCTATAACTTTCCAAAATGTGTTTTGGCTCATATATAATTGAGCTCATATCTCAGCAGTCTTTTAGCACACACACACACACACACACACACACACACGCACACACACACCTAGTACACTTGAAGTAATTTCAGCCATCACAGTCAATCGAATTTGACGGTGAAGCCGTGCATGCCTCTAACCATCTGGTTGGAGGTACATTTCTGCTTGTAAACACTTCCTGTGCGTGCCTATGACCGTCTGCCTGGTCAGTTCTTTCTGTTGCCATGGCAACTTAGGCTGGGTCACGCTGCTTGGCCCCGCATTGCTGCTTGCAGCTATATTTATTGGGGGCCAAGCAGCAAAGCTGCGAAGGCACCCATAGTGATTCTATTGTTTCTTATTATTATTATTATTATTATTCAGTCCACTTCCGCCTCTGCAAGTCTATGGCAGCCCATAGAACCGTCTGGTAAAAAGTTGTGAAATTTGGCACACTGATTCTAGACACTCTCAACATTCCTCTCACCAAATTTCAGGCCTCTACCTCAAACCCGTTAGCGCCACCAACAGGTCAAAGTCCCAGGTACATTTCTGCTTGTAACTTTTGAACCGTTGGTCTGATTTTCAAAAACTTGGTATCCCTGGAATCCTTGGGCCAAGACGAATCCAACGCACCCCATGACGTCATTTCCCGCCCATATATTTTTCCCGCCATTTTGAATTTTGTGAAAATCAATTAAAATGTTTCAACTCCCTCAATTTTTTACCAATTTCTCCCAAACTTGGAAGATAGCATAATTGGACCAACCTGCACAAAAGTTATACCCGGTGATTTGAATTTCACAAGCGTTTGGCCGTGGCAGCCAATCAAACTTGGCTGCAAAGATGCGAAACAGGAAGTGTGCTCATTTCTCGGCCACCCTTTGGCGTATCTTAACGAAACTTGGTGCCTTTATGCAGCACCCCTCCCGAAAGGGCCCCAAAAAATTTGGAACAAATTGGCTGCTAGGGGGCGCTATAACTAGGAAAAATGTCTTTTGGCTCATATCTCATGACTCGTTTTGGCTAGAAACAAAATTCCACTATGGCAGGAATCCTTGGCTCAAGACGAATCCATCGCACCCTATGACGTCATATTCTGCCTTGAGGATTTTCCGCCATTTTGAATTTTGTTAAAATCAGTGAAATTCTATGGCAACGCATAGAACCGTCTGACTAGAGGTTTTTAAACTTGGCACACTGATTCTAGGCTCCCTCAAGGATCTTGTCACCAAATTTCAACTCAGCACCTCAAACTCTCTAGCGCCACCAACAGGTCAAAGTTGCAAGTACACTTCTGCTTGTTACTTTTGAACCATACGTCTGATCATCAAAATCTTAGTATCGCTGGAATACTTGGGTCACCACGAATCCAGGGGCCCTGTCTCGTCATATTCCACCCAGGAGATTTTCCAGCATTTTGAATTATGTGAAAATCAATTAAAATGCTTCTCCTCCCACAATTTTTGAAGAATTTCTCCCAAACTTGGTACATGGCAACTGGGGACTAAGCTGCACAAGAAACATACCCGGTTTTTAGAATTTCTTAAGCGTTTGGCCGTGGCAGCCAATCAAATTTGGCTGGCAGATGCAAGACAGGAAGTGTGCTCATTTCTCGGCGAACCTTTGGCGTATCTTAACGAAACTTGGTGGCTTTATGCAACACCCCTCCCCAAAGAGCAGCAAAAAATTTGGAACAAATTGGCTGCTAGGGGGCGCTATAACTAGGAAAAATGTCTTTTGGCTCATATCTCATGATGCGTTTTGCCTAGAAACAAAATTCCACTATGTCAGGAATCCTTGGCTCAAGCCGAATCCACCGCACCCTATGACGTCATATTCTGCCTTGAGGATTTTCCACCATTTTGAATTTTGTTAAAATCAATGAAATTCTATGGCAATGCATAGAACCGTCTGACTAGAGGTTTTTAAACTTGGCACACTGATTCTAGGCTGCCTCAAGGATCTTGTCACCAAATTTCAACTCAGCACCTCAAACTCTCTAGCGCCACCAACAGGTCAAAATTGCAGGTACATTTCTGCTTGTTACTTTTGAACCATACGTCTGATCATCAAATTCTTAGTGTGGCTGGAATGCTTGGGTCAAAAGGAATCCAATGGGCCCTGTCTCCTCATATTCCACCCAGTAGATTTTCCGCCATTTTGAATTATGTGAAAATCAATTAAAATGCTTCTCCTCCCTCAATTTTTGGAAAATTTCTCCCAAACGTGGTACATGGCAACTGGGGCCTAAGCTGCACAAGAAATATGCCCGGTTTTTAGAATTTCTTAAGCGTTTGGCCGTGGCAGCCAATCAAATTTGGCTGGCATATGCAAAACAGGAAGTTTGCTCATTTCTCGGCCACCCTTTGGCGTATCTTAACGAAACTGGGTGGCTTTATGCAGCACCCCTCCCCAAAGGGCACCAAAAAATTTGGACCAAATTGGCTGCTAGGGGGCGCTATAACTAGGAAAAATGTCTTTAGGCTCATATCTCATGATGCGTTTTGGCTAGAAACAAAATTCCACTATGTCAGGAATCCTTGGCTCAAGACGAACTCATCGCACCCTATGACGTCATATTCTGCCTTGAGGATTTTCCACCATTTTGAATTTTGTTAAAATCAATGAAATTCTATGGCAATGCATAGAACCGTCTGACTAGAGGTTTTTAAACTTGGCACACTGATTCTAGGCTGCCTCAAGGATCTTGTCACCAAATTTCAACTCAGCACCACAAACTCTCTAGCGCCACCAACAGGTCAAAATTGCAGGTACATTTCTGCTTGTTACTTTTGAACCATACGTCTGATCATCAAATTCTTAGTGTGGCTGGAATGCTTGGGTCAAAAGGAATCCAACGCACCCTGTTTCATCATGTTCCACCCAGTAGATTTTCCGCCATTTTGAATTATGTGAAAATCAATTAAAATGCTTCTCCTCCCTCAATTTTTGACCAATTTCTCCCAAACTTGGTAGATGGCACCTGGGGACTAAGCTGCATAAAATACTTACCCGCTTTTTAGAATTTCCTAAGCGTTTGGCCGTGGCAGCCAATCAAATTTGGATGGCAGATGCAAAACAGGAAGTGTGCTCATTTCTCAGCCACCCTTTGGCGTATCTTAACGAAAGTTGGTCGCATTATGCAGGACGCCTCCCCAAAGGGCTGCAAAAAATTTGGAACAAATTGGCTGCTAGGGGGCGCTATAACTGGGAAAAATGTCTTTTGGCTCATATCTCATGATGACTTTTGGGTAGAAACAAAATTTCATGATCTCTGGAATCCATGGGTCAA